>NC_064567.1:89098440-89401471 GCF_937001465.1 Orcinus orca
CTATTTCACACGTGTACACACACAATTTTCAGTGTAACTTTGAGTATTTCATAATGGAGCCTGAACTAACATTTAGCTACTTACTCTTTTTTTATTGAAGTATAGTTGATTTACAATGTTGTATTAATTTCTGCTGTATAGCAAAGAGATTCAGTTATACATATATATACATTCTTTGTTTAATATTCTTTTCCATTATCATTTATCATAGGATATTGAATATAGTTCTCTGTGCTATATAGTAGGACCTTGTTTATCCATTCTATATATAAAAGCTTACATCTGCTAACCTCAGCTACTTATTGTTTAAGACAAATTAAAGCTTGTTTTCTTGGGTAGAGTTGGGATCCATGTTTTTTCAGGCATATAAACATGTGAGAAGTGGCAAGGCATAGAGTGAAAAAGGCAGGTCAGTTCCCTACATTAGAGATTTAGGAGAGGAGAGTCAGCTTAATGATCTAGACTACAACATCATACAGCAGTCACTGAGACAAAACAGCATCTCAGGTAAAGCCAGTTACACTACACTGTTGAGACACTGCTAAATGAGGTAGAGTGGGGAACCCCCAAATCTAAGGCATTTAGTAAGCAAAGAGAAGGAGAGAGAGATTGGGGTAGCTCTTAAGAGTATATTCCATGTAAAAAAAAAAAAAAGGTGCAAATGAACTTATCTAGAAAACAGAAATAGAGTCACAGATGTAGAAAGCAAACTTATGGTTACCAGGGGGTGAGGGGAGGAAGGGATAAATTGGGAGATTGGGATTGACATATACACACTACTGTATATAAAATAGATAACTAATAAGGACCTACTATATAGTACAGGGAACTCTACTCAATACTCTATAATGACCTATATGGAGAAATAAGCTAAAAAAAGAGTTGATATATGTATACGTATAACTGATTCACTTTGCTGTACAGCAGAAACTAACATTGTAAATCAATTATACTCCAATAAAATTTTTTTAAAAAGAGTATATTCCATAAAAATAATGAACAAAGATCTACTATGAAACAATAACAATGTCATATTTTCATGTTTTGCTTAAAGAAATTTTCATGCAAATGTATTCTTCATAACAGCCCGTGGAGTTTGTGGAGCAGATACCATTTTTATTATGTGGCAGAAAAGGAAACCCAGGCACTGAAGAGACTGGGTGAATTGCCCAGTGGCCCTCAGCTGCTTCCTGGCACAGTAATGACCAGACAGACCCCAGTCCAAGGGGGTCCCACTTCTTTCTAGTAATCTGAGACACTCTCTGCTTCCTCTGCCCCACCCTTCTAATGTCTAATATTTGTAATGGCTTCTTCCTGTCACTTCCCGTAACCCCTTCTCCATCTAGTCAATCCCCCTAGGTCTACATCTCCCTCATTCCTCATTTTCATCAAAGGTAGAGACCATAATTAAAATCCGTGCCCCAGCATTCTGTTAGTGGTACCAAGGGCTGGGGACCCAGAAGTCCCCACTGCAAGAAGCTGAGAATTTACATGATCCCACATCAAACTACGACAATGAACTCTGTCAGTGCCCTTTTGTTCCTACTGATGGTTTATTACACTTGCACAGAAATAATGACTGGCCATTTTCTAGTATCTGCTAATCTAAAACAATGACTTTGCTTTGTACAGTCTCACCAAGAATATGAAAAAATGCATTTGAGTATCTATACAGTCCTAAGTGGACTCTGGTTTCCACTGAATGGATTTAAATGCCTTGTCATTTTGATCCTGCATAAATCTTGCCATTTCTGGATGAAGATACATATTTATAAACATCTACTACTGGACAAAAATTGGGCAGACAGTTAAGTTAAAATTTTCAACTATGTTAAGTTCACCTCTCTACTTCTTTGCATATAATGGATTTTTTCATACAAACTCCCTATTTGGTCATGTCTCCCCTGTAACTGCCCAATGTTTAAACCAATGTCAAGTTGCAGTGATAATAATAGGTGGCATTTCTTGGAATACTGATCTAAGTGCTCTGTATTTTCTCATTAAGCTCGCATAACAACCATATAAGGTAAGTACTCTACATTAATCCCATTTTGCAGATGCAGAAACTAAGACACAAGAGAGGTTATGGGACTTCCCCAAGGCCTTCCGGGCAGCTCAGGCATTTGAACCTAAGCAGTCTGGCTTCAGAGCCCACTTTCTCAATCCGCACACTAAACTGTCTCTGATATTGCATGCTTATAAATTCTATCTTACTTGTTTCATCATTGTATTCCAGCTGCTTGCGTCACCTACATGCCTACCATATCTTTGACTTTAAAAGTTAAATTAACTTATAATGAATTATGAACTTAAACATAAAATATAAAATGATAAAACTTTCAGAAAATAAAACCAGTAGGACATCTTTAGGATTAGATGAAGAGTTTTTAGACGACACCAAAAATCATGATCCCTTAAGGAAAACTTTGATAAATTGGACCTCATCAAAGTGTAAAACTTTTGCTCTGCAAAGGACCCTGTTAAGGGAATATAAAGATAAATTACAGACCAGGAGAAAGTATTTGCAAATCTTACATTCAATAAAGGACTTGTATCTGGAATATACAATATAAAGAGCTCTCAAACCTCAACAGGAAGAAACAAATAATCCAATTCACTCCAATTAGAAAATGCACAAAAGATACGAACAGACATTTCATTGAAGAGGATATACAGAGGGCAAATACAGACATGAAAAGATGTTCAACATCTTAGCCATTAGGGAAATGCAAATTAAAACCTCAATGAGGTATTACTATATACATATCAGAATGACTAAAATTAAAAATAGTGAAAACATCAAATGCTGGCATGTATGCAGAGAAACTGAATCACTCATATTTCTGATGGGAACGTAAAACAGTAGAGCTACTTTGGGTAATAATTTGCCGAAGTGTTATGAAATTAAACATATAATTACCATGTAACCCAGCAAATGCACTCTTGGGTGTTTATCCTAAAGAAATGAAAACTTGTGCTCAAAAATCTGTATAAAAATGCTCATAACAGCTTTATTCATAATAGCCAAAAACAAAACAACCTAACTATCCTCCAGCAGGTAAATGGTTAAACAAACTGTGGTATTTCCATACAATGGAAATTTCCATAAAATTTCCATACTACTCAGAAATAAAAAAGCAACACAAGTTATATATACAGTAACCTGGATGGATCTCAAGAGAATTAGTAAGAGTGAAAAAAGCCAATCTCAAGAGATTACATGCTGTATGATTTTGTTTATACGACATTTTTGAAATAACAAAATTCCAGAGATGGAGAACAGATTAGTGGTTGTCAAGTGTTACCTTGATTATGGTGATGTTACATGAATTTACACATGTAATAAAGTTACACAGAGATAGACAGAGATACCCACAAAGATACACACACACACACACACACACACACACAATTGTCCCAATACCAATTTTCTGGTTTTGATATCATACTATAGTTATGCAAGGTGTTGTCTTTGGGGGAAATGGACTAAAGCATACATACAAGCTCCCTACACATTCTTTGTTACAATTTCCTGTGAACATATAATCACTTCAAAGTAATTAATTTTTTTAAAGTTGGACAGTTAAGACCAAGACCTTAACCCTGAGGCACTCCACTAGATATCCATTCCAGTTACAAAAATGCTGTAACCAACACCATTTGAATAAAGATATTTCTATCAGCTGTAACTCTAACAGTATGATCAGCAAGTCTTCATTTCACCATCTTAACCAAAAAAGATCAGGGGGAACTTTAATTGCTTTCCTGAAATTAAGATAGACTATGTTCACAGGCTTCCCCCAACCTACAAGTCTAGAAACTCTACCAGTGAGATTACTAGCAAAACCAGTCCTTGATGAGGCCACGATGGGTCTGGGTGATGATTCCTTTTGTATGTGCTCATAAACCACATTTAGTAATTCTTGAATTTGATCTGGGATTAATGAAAATCTGAAGTCACCTGCTCTGATTTCCCCAGTTCCCCTACCTATTGGTTGGTCTTACTTCCTGACAGTCTTCCATTTATTTATTCATTCATCACACACTTATTAAGTATTCATCTTATATGCACTGCTGCTGCAGGGGGCCATCTGCCTTTGTCTATCCCATGGCTCCAGCTTGCTCTTTGCCTTTCTGTGGAAACAGAGGAGGGAGCAACTAATTCAGCCTAGAGGGACCAGGCATCTTCATAATGGGGGCATTTAAGTTGATTTACCAGGATTTTTTTCTCCCTCGTCCAGAAGACTGAGTGGAAAAGCCCTCTTGAACGAATCAGCAATTCTCCTGCCAAACAAATTCTTCCCACTCTTTGAAAGATCCACTCTGGTATGTTAGGCTATTATCCAGGAAATCTAATCTGCTTCTCTAAACCAACAACAAAAGCCAATTCTGCCTTCCCTACATCCGTTACTTCCAAAATCAACAGGAACGAAAAAATAAATGAAATGAAATGAAACGAAACGAAATGAAATGAAATGGAAACTCTATCTATGCTCTAAAGTCCTCTATTTCCTTTTCAAAACTCTGACAGATAAAATTCTAACTTCTTAAAGTCATGGAATTTTGTATCAGAAATAGATGTTAGAGGCCAGCCTCCTCGTCAAAGAGAAGAAGAAGAAACAGACTTGGAGGGGTAAGTGCAGCAAGCCAAGAGTCAGTCAAAAGGGGAAAGCAGACTTTCCACTCCCAGCCGATGCCCCCCCACCATTCTGCCACATTTGCTAAATATTGTCTTAGCGATGTTTCTTGGTATCATATCTTATGATAGCCACTCAAGAAAGAGGGCTCATTCCCTGATGGGCTAGCTCAGGTCCTCCGTGCCTCTCTCGCATTCCAGAGCACTGGGATGGGCTCCTTGAAGAAAACAACATCTGAGCTTCCTCTTTTTTTTTTTTGTTTTAATGCCTGTCAGGGTCAGAGTCTCAAGAAGTCAACATTTACGAAGTTCCCCTGCCTGAATGAAGGAGGGAATCAAAGGGAATCCCACTGATTCCTCTTGCTCCAAATAAGAGCAGGGAAGCCCTCCCCATGTTCCCTCCACATCCCCTTTGGCAGAAATGAAGAGGGGACCGTTCATGCTTCTACACTCCACACCACTATCTTCCTTGAGACCATCAGGACCAACCTCAGCATACTTTAACCCTGTTTATGTCACCACAAGAAGCCTAGGGCTCCCAGGGCAGCCCTTGTCCCCCAAACAGCTCTAAAAGCAGCGAGGCGACCATCACCCCAAATACATGCACACTCATACACACACAATCCCTATCACCCGTCTTGCCTTATTTTTTAACTTAGCATTTATGATCGTCTAACAAACCATATGCTTTACTAGCTTTTCTGTCCTCCTCTTCTGGAATAAAAGCTCTGTGAGGATAGGGATTTTTGTATGTTTCATTCACCATTCTACCAATGCTGCTGCTACTTTACAGGAGCTCAGAAAAAGTTTGTTAAATAAGTAAATCGCTGGGGCCATTTTTTAAAGTCTGAAAACAGACAATTCAAGGGCCGAAGGATGTCTGAGAAGTTTGAGAGGGAAGCAGAGATGATTTGCGGCAACTGGAAAACTTGAAGAGAAGAAGGCTTCAGCCCTAAGGATCTCCAGAAGTGGCATCTATCACATGAAAGAACTGGTAACAGGGGGGATATTCAGACGGCATACAGGGCCAGACATAAGTAAACCGCATGGCTTTGAAACAGGGGATAGAAATAACTTGGTACCTACTATGTGTCAAGCCCTGTGTCATTAATTTATCATAATCACCATACGGAATGATCTTACTGTCCCCATGTACAGATGAAGAAACTGAGGCAAAGAGGAGCCTGAGATCCACAACAGATAAGTGATGGAGTCAGACTTCAAATTTCAAGCATGTGATACAGCATCATTAACTACAGTCTCCATGCTGTACGTTAGATCCTCAGAACTTACTCATCTTATAACTGAACGTTTGTACTCTTTAATCAATATCTCTCCATTTCCCCCACCCTAAGCTCCTGCCAACCACCATTCTACCTTCTGTTTCTACGAGTTTGACTTTCTTTTGTAGATCCCATGGATAAGTGATTCCATGCAACATTGGTCTCTCTGTCTGGCTTATTTCACTTAGCACCTTGCCCTCCAAGTTAATCCATGTTGTCATGGTAAATAGTAGGATTTCCTTCTTTTTAATGGCTGAATAATATTTGATTGTATATATCTACCACAAGAAAAAAAAGTATGGAACCCAGTAGAAAGTACTTTAAAAGATTAAATTATTTTTTAAAATTTATTTATTTTTGGCTGCGTTGGGTCTTCGTTGCTGCACGCGGGCTTTGTCTAGTTGCAGTGAGCGAGAGCTACTCTTCGTTGCGGTGCTTGGGCTTCTCATTGCAGTGGCTTCTTTTGCTGCGGAGCTCAGGCTCTAGGCGCAAGGGCTTCAGTAGTTGTGGCACACAGGCTTCAGCAGGCGTGGCTTGCGGGATCTAGAGCGCAGGCTCAGTAGCTGTGGCGCACAGGCTTAGTTGCTCCGCGGCATGTGGGATCTTCCCGGACCAGGGCTCGAACCCGTGTCCCCTACGTTGGCAGGCGGATTCTTAACCACTGCGCCACCAGGGAAGCCCTGTAAGGTTTTTATGAGTACGATTTGCTTAATCATTGCCAGACCTTAGGAGAACAAAGAAACTTTATATAAAAGCAGGAGAGAGGTGGTTTTATAACCAAGTCACATGAGGATAGTGAAGCACTTGACTGCATTTTCACTAGGGTTGTGAGCTCTGGAGAAACCTTCAAGGAAAGAATTTACGTCCTTCATCCTGGATGGTTCTTACTACTATCAGTGAGAGGTTTTGATCCAGATCAGATGGCCTCTTGCCGTTCCCACCAACAGGTGGATCTAGGATTAATAATGGCCCCATAATTTTCACAGGACCCACTTGACATGCCAGCTGTTCAGAGCCGCAGTGCTTGCAGAATTAAGGTCACAGTTAATGACTGTGATTCTTGTTCATCATTAAACATTAAGTATATCTACAGAACGACATTGCTTAAAGGTACTATGGGCTTTTAGCATCTTAATTGGATAGAATCATCACACCTAAGAAATCTAAAATCTAATATGGACCATCAGATTTAGCAGGAGAAGATGGAAATGAAAGCTTAAAACAAGAATAGTTGTAAGAAAGATGCTTATTAAAAATGAATGTAATGGGGAAGACATAATTCCTCTGCTTCTAGTCCTAACAAACGCCAGTGTTCTAGGTATCAGTTATTTTCCCACCTGCCCAGTAGGTGTCAGTATAAGACAGTGTTCCTAGAACTGACCAAGCTTTAAATCAGAAAAAAAAAAAAATGTTACTGTCAAGTTATAAAATAGAGAAGACATAATAAAGATGGGGCTACAGAAATTCCACAGGAGCCTTTAAATGACATTATTTGAAAACAGAGCTGACCTAAACAAAGTTTCCTCGTGGGTGAGATGACAGAGTTGGACGAGGGGAAGACCCTATCTGGCTCTCATATTCCTTGTCAAGTCAGCAGGAATTCCTGGAGCATCCCCCAGTGCATCCAGCAAGACTCAGCACTTCCGTAAGAGGTGGTCACTGTTAACTAGTATAGGAACCAATAAACATTCCCAGGGAACATAGACAGCAATGTTCAGGTAGATGGACCCTCTTTAAAAAATAGATACCTTCCCTGCCTCTTTAAAAGATAGTTACCTTCCCTGCTTTTACAACGTAAAAATAGAAATATTGTAATCCACAGAAATATATCATTATAAGGATTACAAAAATGAACCAAGGAAGGGAATTCCCTGACGGTCCAGTAGTTAAGACTTCGCCTTCCAATGCAGGGGGCTCGGGTTCGATCCTTGTCAGGGAGCTAAGATCCCACATGCCTCGTGGCCAAAAACCCAAAACATAAAAATGGAAGCACTATTGTAACAAATTCAATAAAGTCTTAAAAAACATGAACCAAAGAAAAAGAGAGGGGAATCAAAGGTCGTATAAGTGGTTTGCAGAATGTGTTGAGTCAGTCAGGGTGAGCTTCCTGGAGGAGGTGGCCTTTGACCTGTGATGGAAGAGAAGAGAGCCACAAAACCAGGGCTCTGCCTTAGCCCCACCTTTCTGCTCTACATTGTTTTTCTCCTCCAAATACAAATGTACTACACTCTGATAATGGGTAAGCAATAAAGAGAAAGAAAATAAAGAGGAATTATTTTTCAAATTCACAATATAAAGGTACTACTGATACTTCAAAGAAAAAAACAGGGGGAAAGGGCATATCTCTTGAGTACCTAACACACACAGGATGTCACACAATCCTTACCAAAATCCTGAGATACACTGAATCACTATGCTGTACACCCGAACCTAACACAATATTGTAAATCAACTATACTTCAATTTAAAAAGAAATCCTGAGGTGTATTGTCCTATATTTAGATAAAGGATCCAAGCCTCACTGAAGTTATATAACTTGCCCAAGATTATGATATGTAATTTTATGAGTGATTACTCTGCACCAGGTATGTGAATGCACTCACAATAACTGTATGAAGAAGTTACTATGATTCCCATTTTGCAGATAAGGAAATGATGTCTTACCGATAACAAGTTCTTGCCTCCCCCAGGTCACAGACCTCCTAATTAGTCCAGCTGAAATTCAAACTCATGTGTTGCAAGTGGGGTTCTCTAGGAAGCAGACTCTGAAACAGAATTAAGGCTGTGGGTGTTTATTGGGGAAGGCCTTTAGGATTAGCACCTCTGAAAAGAAGAGAACAAAGAGACCAAAAGACTGGGAGGCCCATCTGAGTTGTCGGGCCCTGGGCCAGATAGCCAGGCCTTTATACACCTGCCTCAGTCAGTCACTGGATGTGGACATGGCCTTGGCGGCGGGGGGCGGGGCAGCTCTCTGCAGCTGAGGCAGACCTGGAAGGGCTAACAGCTGACAACAGTCTGCTGTCCACACTCCTCCCCGGAGGGGCCGTCTGGGCAGCACATCTCCACGTCCCGCGCACTGTGTCTGTATCTTACTGCAGCGAATCATGTATCTTCTGCTCCACCACGGTGGTGGGGTCCCGAAGGGAGGCAGTCGACTTTGATGGAGTTGTCATCGTCGGGGTGCAGAGTGGTGAGCTCAGGCCCCAGGCCCCCCAGGGAAATGGGCACCAGGCTCTCACCCCTTATATATGCCTCAAATAGCATCAGCTAGAAAACGAGAAAGGGGTAGAGGCTGACAGTGCTGACTCCACAGTAGGGTCGGTCATCAAATGCTTGTTGTTGATTGACAACGTCCAGGTGGCCTAGGAAGGGATGTATCAACACACGTGCAGACCCAGCAGCTGATCCAGGCGCTTCTGCTACGTGGCGACATCTGAGCTCCTGCTGCTTCGCACTCACTCTCCGCAGACGCCACCTGAGATGGCAAACCCCCCTGGTGTCCCCAGTGCCTGTCTGCCCTGCCCTGGCGGGGCAGGCGTTGAGAGGGCTGCTTTCCGTTTGGAAATACAGTCTGCTTGTGGTATCTCAAGCGGTGATAACAGCAAACTTCCAGCCCGAGGTGGCAAGAAATTCTCATACTTCTACTTGAATTCAGAGAAGAGCTGACTTGACAGAAGGCAAAAAGCAGATGAGCTTAGCTCACTCAGGGGCAGATGAGCACCAAGCCAAGCCAGCTTTCCGCAGTGAATCCTTCTGCTCCGTCATCCTAGTTGTGCGTGGAAGAGAGGCAGTGAGATTGCAGAACAGGAAACACGTTGCCTGGTGGGCCTGTGACTGCCAGAAACCTCAGCACCGTCATCTCCTCCCTGTGCTACAGTCACGTCATTGCCTTGGACGAGCCATTCCTCACCCTGGAACAGCACCTCCCTTTGGCCTCAGTCAGCAAAACCCAGCCAATGCCTCAGTTCAAATTCTCCTCCATCAGGACTTCCCTGGTGGCACAGTGGTTAAGAATCCACCTGCCAATGCAGGGGACACAGGTTTGAGCCCTGGTCTGGGAAGATCCCACATGCCGCGGAGCAAAAAAGCCCATGCGCCACAACTACTGGGCCTGCGCTCTAGAGCCCAAGAGCCACATCCACTGAGCCCACGTGCCACAACTACTGAAGCCCACGTGCCTAGAGCCTGTGCTCCACAAGAGAAGCCACCACAATGAGAAGCCCACGCACCGCAACAAAGAGTAGCCCCTGCTCTTTGCAACTACAGAAAGCCTGCGCGCAGCAACAAAGACCCAATGCAATCAAAAATAAATAAATAAATAAGTAAATTTAAAAAAAAAAATCTCCTCCATCAAACCATCCATTCCCATCCTCCTTCAAAAGTTATTTCTCTTTTAATTCATTTGGTAGCTACCACAAAGCAGCGGGAGTTCTAACATTTTAAACTGTGCATAAGAATCACCCCAAGTGCCTGATTAAGAGCCAGATCCCTTGGCTCAGGCTCCAGACATGCTGATTCATCAGGGATGGAGAGGCCTGAGAGTCTGCATTTTCATAATCAGCCCTGATATCCCTGATGAGCTTGGTCTGCAAAGGGTACTTTGAGAAGAACTGGCATCATTATTTTAAAAGATTTCTTCCCTCCAAAAGAGGATGATGCACGTGCTGTGCATCCTCTTCTCCTCCTCTAAAGTGCATGTTTAGATGCAACAGGAGATAGAAACCCTGCCGTATCCATTGGAATCTCTCCTACAGTATCTAGGGTAGCAGTTTGCATACGGTGGGTGCTCAAACATTGTTGGTTGGCCATCTAAGAGTCTTTTTGGTGTCCTGGTTCTCTTTTTTTTTACTCTTCCAAATGATTTGAGGTTTGTAGGAAAGCCTACCTCTCACTCATGCTGCGCCCCTATTTCCCACCTGGGCTCCCTCACATTCCAAGACCTACCTAAGCCACTGAGCTCCGCCCTTCATCCCATGTGATCCGCTCCTCTTTTAGTAGATCTTTCAGCTGTTTAATGAGAGATTTTGGCAGGATTTTAAAAAAATCTTTATTTTATAAAAGATGATATTTTATTCTAACTTTTAAAATATACATGTTCATTGGGCATATTTTAGAAAATAAAAGCATTAAGAAGCAAACTTCTCTGTAATCCCCATTTCCTCGTCAATGCATTTTTCACATGCCTGAAAAGATCCCGTTTTCTGGGGACTATGTCAACAGCCTTCCTTTTCCTTTGGACCTCCCCCTCTTTCCTGAGAAGGCTGGCGTATTATCACAGATTGAGAAGGGGGACTTGAGGGGAGCAGGGAATCTAAAGACTGTTTTAAATGAACAAAACTTGTTCTGCAATTTAGCCCCACCTATCAAAAATTAAACAAATATAAAACTAATGGGACAACTTTGACCAAGCACACTGAGGAGAGGACAGATGTTTGGGCAACAGCATTTTAGGGGTCTCAGTGTCTTCTTGCTGGCTTTCAGAATCCACTTAGCACAACAGGTGGATGAGTAAGAGAAGGTAGGATAACATACATAATACTGACAATAAAATAGCAAACATGTATTACTTCCTGTGTGCTGGGGACTGGCATAAACATGCATTCACTTTAACTTCACAACAGCCCTATGAGATAGGAATTATTACTGCCACCACTTCACAAATGAGGAAAATGAGTCACAGAGAGGTTAAGTAACTTGCCCAAGATCACACAGCTACTAAGTGGCAGAATTGGAATTTGAACCTAATCAGGCTCCACAGTCCATGTTCTTAACCACTAACTGCAAGTTAACTTGTGTGCCAACAATTATAACATTTTAGTCATTTAAAGACCTTAAGTAACACTGCACTTGAACTTCTGTCCAAGGTCCCAAACATTCTAGACTGTTTTCTTGGGAGATGAGCCTGCAGTCAAGCCTCAGTCAGACAGTGGTTCCACTCCCAATCATCATGGCCCAGTCCTGTCTGACAGAGCTAGCATGCAGCCTGCTTGAAGAAAATGCTTCATTTATCCCTGGACTTGGCTGTTCTCCTGAATTCCTTTAGTCAACAAATTTATTGAGCAACTACTACGTACCAGGCATTATTCTAGGTTCTTGGCCCAAAAGATGGGTGAGCTGTGTTGTTTACCCATCATGGGAGGACTCAGCCTCTATGGATCCGTGGCCATGGATGGAAAGGAAAAGTGGGGATGGGTTGTGTGTTCATACATGAGAAGCTGCTATATAACAAGCAAGTCTGGCTCTAAAACCAGCATCCTATGTGACCAAAAATGGGATATCTGAAGTATAAGAAACCCAAGACCTATGTGGGTGGTAAAGCAAGCATTCTTTGTTTTGCTCCCAACAAGAAGAGCCATAAATAAAACCACTGGCACAGCCGATCACCCATCCAGCACCCCATCTCCTGGCACTCTGAGCTGTGCGAGAATGGGCCCTGGTCCCACGGTGCTGATTTGCATAGCCATCTCCTCCTTCTAGCTTCACTGCCTTCTACAGTGAATATTTTCTCTAATTTGCCTAAGTATTCAATGCTTTCATGTGCTATCACTGAAATAGTCAACTAGTACAATCAGTGAATGCCACAGACAAAGATCTGCCCTCGTGAAATTTACATTCAAATGGGGAAGGCCAGCAAGAAACTAGAATACAGTGTAAAAAGTAAATAATATAGTATGTTAAAAGGTGGTAAGTGCTATGGAGAAACAGAGCAGGGAGTCAAAGATGCCAAGGTGGCAGAGGAAAGGGGTACAACTGTTGATAGGGGGGTCAGGGCAGGCCACACTGAGAGGGTGGTATTTGAGCAAAAACGTGAAGGAGGCAAGGAAGTTAGGTGTGAAGATATCTGGGGAAGAGCATTCTTGACAGAGGGAAGAGCTCGTAGAGAAACCCTAAGGTGGGAAGTTGCCTGCGGAGCTGAGGAACAGAGAGGAGGCCAGTGGGATTGGAACCAAGGGAGCATGTGGGGATAAGGAGGGAGGTAAGGCCTGCCAATCCTGCTGGGTGGCTTAGACCTCATGGACTGTCTCTTACTCTAAGTGGAACGAAGAGCCACTGCAGTGTTTTGAACAGAGAAGTGAATCAGGTTTTAACAGGATCTCCCTGGCTGCTTTATTGAGAATTGTCCACAGGAGGCTGAGGAAAGAAGCAGGGAGACCAGTTAAGAGGCCATTGTAGTAACCCAGGCATGAGATGACGATGGCTTGAACCAGCCTAGTAGTAGAAGTGATCAGTCAGGATGCTTGTGGAAATGAAACAGGAGGGAATGGAGCAGGGCACAACCTTTAAAAGAATGACATAGCCATAGGACATGACGAAAACCAGTTAGAACCAGCTAGGTCCAAGATGGCGGAAGAGTTGACTTCCAGTGGACCCTGAGCCTCATTATACACTCACGGTAATACATTAGCATGCTAAATGACACGCCCACCAGTGCCACGACAGTTCTGAGGCTAAGCAGAAAAGGTCAAAAAGTGGGCAGTGGCCCAATTCCTGAAAATCCCCGCCCCTTGCCCAAAATAATTGGAATAATCCTCCCACTCATTAGCCTATGAAATTACACAGCCCATAAAAACTAACCAGACCATATTTGGGGGCCTCTCACCTTCTGAGCTGGCCCATGCTCTGTCTGTGGAGCGTGTTTCTCCCAAGGCCTCTCGCCTACTGAGATGGCCCGCCATCTGTGGAACGTGTTGTTCTCCAAATAAATCCACATCTTACCTATCGCTTTGTCTCTCACTGAATTCCTTCTGCGACAAGACATCAAGAACCTCAGATTCACCAGGAACAGAAGGGAGAGCATATTGCTCAGAAGAAGTAGCTATGCTGCATTAACAAGACACCCCCAAATCAGCAGCTTACAACACCCGATTGCCAGTGTGAGTCGGCTGTGGCTCTCCTCCCTGTGACTTGGCTCTGGGGCCAGTCTGGCAGAGCTGCCTCTGTCTGGACCATTGTGGGCCATCACCTGCTGGGTCTTAGAGCACCCTCTGGAAATGATTTCCGTCGATTCTACCCACACTTATTGGGTTAAAGCAAGTCATACGGCCACTCCTAAACTCATCAAAGTGGGGATATTTAATCCTGCAAGGAGGGGCACAGCCAAAAGGGAAACTGGATTATTGGGTGAAAAGTAATACTATTGGCCATAGAGAGCCAACAGAATTTCCTGCTGGATTGGATGTGGGGTGCGAGTGAAAGAAAAGTGTCAAGAATGACTTGAAGATATTGGTCTGAGCAACCACAATGATGGACAGCCATCAACCCAAATGGCAAAGCTACAAGGAAAGTGGTTTATAGTAGAAGGTCAGGAGTTCAGTTTGGGGCGAGCTCTCCATCAGACACCCAAGTAGAGGCGTCAAGTGGGAGGTTGGATAACACAGGTGTGGATTTCAGGTCAGACATCTGGACCAGAGGCAAAAATTTGGAAAACGTCATCATATGGTGGTACTTAAAGCCACAAGTCCAACGCAATCACTAAGAGTACATCAACAGGGCTGAGCCAGAGGCATGCCAACACCAAGAGTTAAGGAAGAAGACAAGGAACCAGCAGATCAAACTGAGCCTGAGAACAACTGAGCAGTGAGGAAACCCAAAGAAGTGTTGCAAGACCAGATGAAGACATTTTATCAAAGGAGAAAAGATGGGCCAATCTTGTCAACGCCTATCAAAGACTGAGAATTTTACTATTGGATTTTACAGTGTGGAGGGCCTTTGGTGACCTTGAGAAGAGCAGTTTCCATGGGGTGGCAGGAGTGAAGTCTGAATAGAAAGTATTTGTGAGAGAATAGGGAAGAATTAAAGCCAGAGTATAAACTACACTTTGATTTTTGCTAATATGAGCAAAGAAACAGGGGATAGTAGGGGGGATGGGGTCAAAGGGGGTTCTTTTATTTCCCTTTTAGGATGGGACATATGATAGCACAGAAATAAATGCTGGTGGGAATGGATCCAGGAGTATATCAGAAGTTAGATAAGAGAAAGAGGAAAGAATTGCTGCAGTGCTATTCTTGACTACCTGAGACAGGATGGGAGGGCTTCGCTTTTGACAGGAGCAGAGATGGTCCATCCAGGCAGAGAGAGGAAGGATGCAGATGCAATGCTGGTGGATGGGAAGAAGTGGAGGCAGGCATATTAAAATTCTCTTTTTGTTGCTTTCATTTTCTCTATGAAGTAGGAAACAAGATCATCAGCTGAGAGTAAAAATGGGGAAGAAGAGTTGGATATTTGAGGAGAAAGGAAAAGTGTGAAATAGTTACTCAAAAAGGAAAAGTGTGAAATAGTTACTCAGAACTGTGGTTGCCGCTGGGGGTGGTGGTACAGGAATGGACTGGGAAGGGACTTAAGGGAAACTTCTGGGGGTGATGGTAGTATTCTATATCTTGATGGGTATGTGGGTTACACACTGCATGCGTTTGTCAAAATCATCAAACTTGTAATCTGTGCATTTCACTGAGCCTAAATTATCCCTCAATTTAACAAGAAGGAGAAGAAAGAAGAGGAAGACAAGGATGGGAGGGGTGGTGGGACAGGGAGAGGAGAAAACTCACCCAGGAGAGGGGAAGAATAGATGGAGAAGTGTGGCATTAAAGGCCCACTTGAAGTTAATGGTCATTAATTCAATTAACATCCAGGTGATGGTGCGTTATTCAGCTCCCACATTTAGCTGCACGGGTGCAGGGCAGAGTTGGATGGATTCAGGACTGTGGTTTTGCCAAGCAGGTAGCGTGAAGTGGAAGACGTATGCAAGGGAGTGTTTGTAATGATTGACTGCAGCGACTGTGGTTTTCAAAATAAGGCTGTATAGTGTGTGGACTGAATATCAAATCCATTAGCAGACTGAAATAGACACCGTGGCTGTCAAGGTAGAAACATCCACGTATTTTAGAGAAAATACTTTCTTTTTGTTGATCTGTCTAGTAATCTGCATCACCGATGCTTCTAATCATCTCTGATTGCATCTTATCCTGTTAAATGTATTCATGTGCTCTTTGGAGATCTACTCCAAGGCAAAGGCCCTCCTTGGGGGGCACAGACAGAAATACACTATTCACCACGTGCACATTCTCTGGCTATCCACCACGTGGGCCAATGATGCAGCCATCTTTGTCTTTCTGGGTTTCAGGTAGTAAATTCTGCCACTGCCCTCCGCCAACACTGGCCTCATTATAGATGCAGTGAATAATGGCCCAGGGGATATGACTCCAATAGTGCAATCAAGTTTCTTACCCCTGTATACAACCTTTTTTGCCTAACATCTTGGCTAATGTCTGAATGTCACCAGAATTATAGTCTTCCAGCTTAAGGTATTAATCATAAATTAAAATTCAAGTAATCTTGGGACTTCCCTGGTGATTCAGTAGTTAAGACTCCAGGCTGCCAATGCAGGGGGTGGGGGTTCAATCCCTGGTCAGGAAACTAAGACTCCACATGCCACACGGTACAGCCAAAAAAAAAAAAAATCAAGTAATCTTGTTATCAATAAATTATACTTTACACTTGAAATTTTCCCATCCTACCTTCCGAGCTCCCGCAATGTTTTAACAGAAGGGCAAAGAGTTGGGAAGCTCCTGAGACAAAGAGTTTCCTCTTTGGGATGATGACCTTCGTGCCCCTCTCTCCGCTGAAGACCCCACTCATGGTCCCACAGACCCTCCCTTTTCTGCCTTGACCGTGAAATCCAGCTGCCCCAGTGCACCTACAGCAGCCTGTTTGGGACAACTTCTTTACTGAAGGGTCAAGGTAATTTTAAAGGGAGTGTAGGCGGGGAAAGTTTAAGCTCAGGGCTAGATTTGATTTTCTTCAGAGTCCAAAGGCAATGGGAACCTAAGATGTTAACTCTTCACAACAGGGTTCTGCTTGGGCTCAGGCCCAATCTGATCACGTCTTGAATCCAATGCCCTCATGTCTAAGCATCTCCCTCAAAGAGACTCTTGCCTCTAGTTTTCAGAAGGAAAATCACCCCTTCTGGAAAATTATGCCCCTCACTTAGAGGGATTCATTTTCACCCCAGAATCCAACCCCCTCCCCCTACTAGAGCACATCCGACATCCGGGCCTTTCAGCAGGGTCTTCAGTAAGACCATCTACAATTAGACACTGACGTCTCCACATTCCTCTAGACGACCAGGGATTGGAAGGGGAGGGGTGTCCGGGGTGAGCACAGTCTTCCCACTCACTCTCCTTTTGAGGGCTCCCCACAAGGGTGAGCCGAGGGCACTCGCCTGTTTACTGACACCTACTAGTTCAAAGATGGACCCATTACACCACGTCCATCCATACATCCTCCAGGGACAAGCATGATTTCTCATGAACAGCCTAAACCCACAATGAGGAAGAAAATATTTACTAATCATTTTTCCTTCCACAGAGTCAGGAAGTCACATTACTACACAGAAGATAAACTAGTTTCTTTCTCACTCCACATTCTTGATGGACACTTCCCTAGTTAAAAAGAAAAGCTTTGAGATACACGCAATGTTCATAGCAGCACTATTTACAACAGCCAAGACGCGAAAGCAACCTAAATGTCCATCAACAGATGAATGGATAAAGAAGATGTGGTACATATATACAATAGAACTCCAATCAGTCATAAAAAAGAATGAAATAATACCATTTGCAGCAACATGGATGGACCTAGAGATTATTACACTAAGTGAAGTAAGTCAGACTTGAAAGACAAATACCATATGATATCACTTATATGTGGAATCTAAAATAAGACCCAAATGAGCCTATCTACAAAACAGAAGAAATAGGGCTTCCCTGGTGGCGCAGTGGTTGAGAGTCCACCTGCCGATGCAGGGGATACGGGTTCGTGCCCCGGTCCGGGAAGATCCCACATGCCGCGGAGCGGCTGGGCCCGTGAGCCATGGTCGCTGGGCCTGCGCGTCCGGAGCCTGTGCTCCGCGACGGGAGAGGCCACAGCAGTGAGAGGCCCGCGTACCGCAAAAAAGAAAATAAAACAAAACAAAAAAACAGAAGAAACAGACTCACAGATATAGACAATAGATTTGCAGTTGTCAAGGGGCAAGGGGAGGGAAGGATTGGAAGTTTGGGATGAACAAATGCAAACTATTATATATGGAATGGATAAACAACAAAGTCCTACTGTATAGCACAGGGAACTATATTCAATAGCCTGTAATAAGCCATAATGGAAAAGAATATGAAAAAGAATATACATGTGTATAACTGAATCACTTTGCTCTACAGCAGAAATTAACACAACATTGTAAGTCAACTATACTTCAATAAAATTTAAAAAAAAGAGAAGCTTTGAGACAAGCCTTTGTTGTGGGATTGCTCTCATTCTGCTCAGCTCTTACCTCGTGCAAAGCGAGGCAGTGGTCTCTTCGGCTACTTCCTACATTGATGATGCTAAGTGCTGGACAATATTCTTCCCCAGGTACCCTTTTCCCTCCTCCCACTGGTCTCCCCACACGCTTAAAGGATCGGGGTGGGGCAGAGAAGGGTTCACAGCATGGCGACACCGGAGGAGTGTGGCGACACACACCTGGGGTAAAATATGGGGAGACAAACTGTAACGACAGAGCAGGTCGTGAACGGACTTACAGGCCACGGTGCTCCCAAGTCCTTGGGCAGCATGGGGAAGGAATTCTGAGGCCCAGTTTTGTGAGGTTGCTGGCTCATCAGCTGGCCAGGAGGCTTTCACAGAAATAAAACTTTGGGGAGGGGGAAGGGTAAGCTGGGACGAAGTGAGAGAGTGGCATGGACATATACACACTGCCAAACGTAAAATAGATAGCTAGTGGGAAGCAGCCGCATAGCACAGGGAGATCAGCTCAGTGCTTTGTGACCACCTAGAGGGGTGGGGTAGGGAGGGTGGGAGGGAGGGAGACGCAAGAGGGAGGAGATATGGGGATATATGTATACGTATAGCTGATTCACTTTGTTATAAAGCAGAAACTAACACACCATTGTAAAGCAATTATACTCCAATAAAGATGTTAAAGAAAGAGAAAAAGAAATAAAACTTTGAGGGAATTCCCTGGCAGTCCAGCGGTTAAGACTCCGCGCTCTCACTGCCAAGGGCAAGGATTCAATCCCTGGTCAGGCAACTAAGATCCCGTAAGCCACGAAGCCAAAAATAAAATAAAATAAAAACTCTGAGGTCTGTGAGTCTCACAATATTGTTCTGCTTCTGAGTTACAAACAAAAAGTAAGTCAACAACTAGTTGTTAAACATATATAAAGTTTATTCACACCTATTTTTCTAAATCCCAGTTATTAACAATATTACCTAATGTTTGCCCAGAAAATGCTTTCACGCACACACACTACTTCACAAGAAGCCTACAAGCAGAGTATTATTATCTTCATTTCTATTCATGAGAAAAGGGCTGGAGGAATTCAGTGGCTTGTCCAAAATCACACAGCAAAAATGAGACAGACACCCACATCAGGGGACCACGCCTGTTCCTGCCACGGACTTTCGACCTAGCTATTCCCTCTGCTTGGGATGCCCTTCCCCCAAGCTTCACCTGGCTGGGTCCTCATCACCCTACTGTCATCGCAAATGCTTCTCCTCAGAGGAGTCTTCCCGAACCTCCCTGGTCTAAAGTCACCGTCCCCCACTCCCAGGGCCGCTCTGCCCCAGGAGTCATTAAACTACATCCCTCAGGCCAAATCTGGCCCACCACCTGTTCACCTGTTGCTGTTTTTGTAAATAAAGTTTTATTGGAACACAGCCATGCCCATTCATTCCCATATTATATGTGGTTGCTTTCCTACCACAACTGCAGAGTTGAGTAGTTGAGACAGAGATCGTATAACCTACAAGCCTAAAATATTTATTATCTGGCCTTTTACAGAAGTTTGCCAACCCTTACTCTATCCCATTGCTCCATTTATTTTCTCGACAACACTTGTCATAATGTGTGTATACGTGTGTGTGTGTGTGTGTGTGTGTATCCTGCCTTTGGAATGTAAGCTTCACGAGGGCAGGATTCATCTGTGGTCTTCACCGTTGTATCTCCAGCACCTAGATCAGTAGGTGATCAATAAATACTGTCGAGCGATAAATGGCTCTTGATATATTCCAATGTCACAGTCCCCAGGCGATTTGCTTTATAATTAGGATAACCAAAGGAGGGAAGTATCTGATCCTCTTTGATGTAATATACATTATTTTCCATTAATAGTACTTTTTTTGCTTTTAAAATAGGTGCCTGAAGGGCGTTGTCATATAACTCGTTTCAATATTGTTACATTAAATTATTTAAATTAATTGCTATTTAATTTTTAAATTATAATAAAGTTTGGCATTTTAATAATAATATTAATACTCATTGATGAAGCTCTAAAATCCACGTTTGTTTAATTTCTTAACATCGTATATGATTTTCCTAAAAAAACAAAGCTGGGAAGCTTTACCTACTAAAAATTATACCGTATGGCCATTATAATTTATGTCCTATCTTTTCTATTTCCTACTAGAAGAACCCTGAAATATTTATCATGGAGAATAAGTAAGAAAGAAAACTATTCTGTTTCTTCTAGCAAATTCCTATTTGGCCCCTTCCACCATCACCTCTTGCCTATCCCTTTGGCCCAAAAGACCAAAGAAAAATTAGGGGGGTGGTGAGACAGTAAAATGAGGTTACCAGAAGTTGCCTCAGATGAAACCATCAGGGGAAAGAATTTCTAAAATGGCACTCCCCAGTGAGATCTCCCACAAACATAACCCCAGACATTAACAGCTTGGCAGTCACTTGTGAGTTTTAATTTGAGTCAGTGACCAAGAGTCCAGTCACCTCTGAAACAGAAGATCCAGTATTTGACTTTGATTGTCAACTCGGCAACACTGTGACCTCATCACATATCTTTCTTTCAAAAGTCTACTGTGTCATTTAGATTGTCCAGGGTCTCCCATTTTAAACATCAGGTCGTTTTATGTTCTAAGCCAAATGACTGTGTTTTCCTCCTTTTTCCCTCATTCTCCCCCAAACAACTTAGATTTTTTTTTAAGCTCTTAATCAGAATTGAGATGTACATTATCAGAATTCTTAACATGCAAAGGAAAAAGTAAACTGGCTTTGTTTTCCCAAATATTTGACTTCAGAATTTAGAAATAAATGTAAAGGAGAAAAAATTTAAAGTTCTTTTTTGTTTACTGTTCCATGTCAAGAATACCTATTGTGATAGTTTTATTCAAATAGGAGGCTCACTTCCCTTCTCTCAGCTCCGTGTGAAAGAAGTTCCCAGGGCTAGCTAGAAACAATACACAATGCCAGTACTTCCCGAAGCGTAGCCCCATGGAAACTCAAGTACATTTTGTATATAATGTGTTTATTTAATTTACCCTGACTACCATATCTAATCTAGCACCCCTAATCATTGTCTAGTCCCTTGCCCTGCTTTATATTTTTCATAACATGAATCATGTGGTTACTATTATATTATCCACATTATTACCTACTTATATTATCTGTCTCCCCAGCTGGCGCAGAAGCCCCATGGTCTTATACTCCACTGAATCCTCAGAGCTTTGAACAGTATTAGCACAAAGCAGGTGCTCAATAAATATGAGTTGAGTGCAGTGGACACTGCTGCTGCTCCTTGCTGATCATATCCTTTTTACTCCTGTATTGTTTCTGGGCATCCCTTTCTGTGCTTTTGATTCCAGTAGCCCCACGCCTCTAACTAATACTCAGAGCACTGCTCTGGGGCTACCAGAGCTGCCACCTCATGCAGAGGACCTGAGTGCCTGGGCATTTACATCTCCCCTGGGCAGCCCACAGCCAATGACTGACTGATACGGGAGGATGGGAGCCCAGCTCACTTGCCCACGAGTCCTCAGCTCAGTATCTATTTCTAAGGAGCCAAACCCAAGACTCTGAGTGGTTGAACACACGCGCTATAAGATCTAATACAAACTAAATCATTCCTTAAAATGCTCGAAGTAACAAAAAAGTCGACCACATTTCACTTGGTTCTACTCAAAACAGTAATGGATGGATATTTGCCACCTGAATCTATGGTACAATGAATTACATGGGGCATTTTAGCAAGGGCTCAGCTTCAAAAGTAATTTCACAAACAATAACTATAAGCACTGGAAATGAGAAATGGCTGAGTCAGTCCCCATTAACCAGGCAGAATTACACTTCTTTGGATTAATTATTATGATTTGAAAAGCACTGCTCTTTTAAAAACAACAGAACTATAACAAAGAAAAATCAAAAATTCATTTGCTTTCAATGCTGCCTGCTTCTCGAAACTTCCTGCTAATGCCTTCACTTCTCAGTCGAGATATGGGTAAAATAAGTTTACTCTGCATTCTTCAGAATATCATTAGCAAAAGTGATAGCATATATGCATGACTAATTTTGATTAAATTGTGTTTCATCTAAATATCTAAATGCCAGGTTTGCTTCTTTAAAAGTCCTGTACTTAGACTGCATGTCTCCCACAATCCATTTTCCTGGACTCTCGTGGTAAAAAAGGACACCACGTCAAGGTCAAACCCCAACCATAACTGGCAGATTTAGAAATAGATAATGGCCACATTTTGGAGTAGAGGTTAATACAATTTTCTGAAATCAATTCTAATAAAAAGGACAACCACTTATGTTTCTATTTTCCTGCCCTACGGATCCTGCAGCTATGCAGGCAGTGGGCATTTTCCAGTAACGCTTTTAGGATAATGACTAACACTTAAGGAAATAAAAGATGACAGTTTTTGTAAGCAGTAGTTGGCATTAGGAAGAAAATCAGAATGCCTCCATTTTTACACTTTCTGTTTTCCTATGTGTAGTCTCCACAGCTCCAGTCATCTCCCTGTTACTTTAGCAAAATCTTTGTGTCACTCCTGACACCAAAAGTATATTAATCAAGATCATCAAAAAATCCACAGTGTCTCATTTTACTGGGTATGCACTTCTCAAATCCTGCATAGTCCTGGCTGTAACGATACTACTGCATCTTCACGGGATTGCTCTCTCTGGTGTGAGTTCTGATTAACTGATCTTAGGGTTTACAACTCAAGAGTTGTAAACTCTTCATGATCTTTCCTTCTGTGGGCTTAGCGTGGACCCATGCTCACCATGGCCACTTTTGGCACCCAAGACAATAGGGGTGATTCTTACTCTTCTACAGAAGCCCTGGGCCCACCCATTGGCTTCACCCCAGCTCTTCCTCCACATTTAAGGGGCCCCAGTTGGACTTCCAGGGCATTACGTGTTTGGTCCACAGCTGAGCATCCATTCTCAACCATCTCATCAAAATTTCTGTGGCAAAATACTTACGAAGATAAATAAATGCTAGGAGGGCTTCCCTGGTGATGCATTGGTTGGGAATCCACCAGCCAATGCAGGGGACACAGGTTTGAGCCTTGGTCCAGCAAGATCCCACATGCCGTGGAGCAGCTAAGCCCGTGTGCCACAACTACTGAGCCTGTGCTCTAGAGCCTGCGAGCCACAGCTACTGAGCCCACATGCACAACTACTGAAGCCTGCGTGCCTAGAGCCCGTGCTCCACAACAAGAGAAGCCACCGCAGTGAGAAGCCCGCGCACCGCAACAAAGAGTAGCCCCTGCTCACCACAAGTAAAGAAAGCCCGCGTGGAACAACGAAGACCCAATGCAGCCAAAAATAATAAATTAATTAATTTTTTAAAAAATTAAAAAAATAATAAGAAATGGTAGGAACTTAACATAGTCACAGAGAGTGCAACCTGTAATTTATTTTATGCAGACAACCATGTGACCCATGCAAAAAACTTTGGTAACTGTGTACACGTGTGACCTGAGTTTAGTGTTATCAAAACTGTGCAGAAAAGCTAACCCGGCACCTTGCTGAATGTGTCTATTTAATATTTGGCTGCATAGTAATTATGCACAAATGGTAAGCAGTTTTTATAAGTTGCTGATTAGTTTGACCAAACCAAGCTTTACAGTTTTTTCTTTGTTTTACTGTGTATGTATGTGCAATTAAACACTGTTCGTAAATGTCAATATCGATAAATTTCCCTAACATCATATAAATCCAAACAATGAAGATATCAGTCCAAAGACTGATCACCGATTGCTGGGGCTTCCTGGGAGCAGTCCTCACCCACGCCCTCTGATGTCCTAATTCAGCTATAACATGCCTACCAAAAACTCTAGTCCTCCATCCAGGCCCCATCCTCCAACAAGGATAGGTTGATCATAATAAATTCCTAGGAGGGGTGGGGGAATGATATGCTAGGAAGAGCAAGCAGGGCTGGATGAGAAGAGGGCAGGCAACCCCAGATCGGAGAGCTGGGAGGAGGAGGGTAGATTTCTGCCAACAAACCTGTAAATTTCTACAATCACTGACAGAGTCCTGGAAGTGCTAGCTGGGCACAGGACACAGAATGCTCCCCATAGATGTGTAAGCTATCATGAACCACTACCACCAAGATGGTCCTGGCAGACCCCGGAACTCCTGGCCAGCTAGCTCCCTGGACTCACCGCAGGTTTTTCACTACTCATGAAAAACCTTAACTCCACAGTTGAAGTTACTGAATTTTTAAATTTTTATTTCTTTTAACATTTTTCTCGGAGTATAATTGCTTTACAATGTTGTGCTACTTTCTGCTGTATAACAAAGTCAATCAGCTATATGTATACATATATCCCCATATCCCCTCCCTCTTGCACTTCCCTCCCACACTCACTATCCCACACCTCTAGGTGGTCACAAACCACCGAGCTGATTCCCCATGCGATGCAGCTGTTTCCCACTAGCTATCTATTTTACATTTGGTAGTGTATATATGTCCATGCCACTCTCTCACTTCATCCCAGCTTACCCTTCCCCCCGGCCCCCGTGTCCTCAAGTCCATTCTCTACATCTGTGCCTTTATTCCTGTTCTACCCCTAGGTTCATCAGAACCATTTTTATTCTTTTAGATTCAATATATATGTGTTAGCATATGGTATTTGTTTTTCTCTTTCTGACTTACTTCACTCTGTATGACAGACTCTAGGTCCATCCACCTCACTACAAGTAAGTCAATTTCGTTTCTTTTTATGGCTGAGTAATATTCCATTGTATGTATATGCCACATCCTCTTTATCCATTCATCTGCTGATGGACACCTGGGTTGCTTCCATGTCCTGGCTACTTTAAATAGTGCTGCAATGAACATTGTAGTACATGACTCTTTTTGAATTATGGTTTTCTCAGGATATATGCCCAGTAGTGGGATTGCTGGGTCGTATTTTTAGTCTTTTAAGGAACCTCCATACTGTTCTCCATAGTGGCTGTATCAATTTACATTCCCACCAACAGTGCAAGAGGGTTCCCTTTTCTCCACACCCTCTCCAGCATTTATTGTTTCTAGATTTTTTAATGATGGCCATTCTGATTGGTGTGAGGTGATACCTCTTTGTAGTTTTGATTTGCATTTCTCTAATGATTAGTGATGTTGAGCATTCTTTCATGTGTTTGTTGGCTATCTGTATATCTTCTTAGAGAAATGTCTATTTAGATCTTCTGCCCATTTTTGGATTGGGTTGTTTGTTTGTTTAACATTGAGCTGCATGACCTGCTTGTATACTTTGGAGATTAATCCTTTGTCAGTTGCTTCGTCTGCAACTATTTTCTCCCATTCTAAGGGTTGTCTTTCCATCTTGTTTATGGTTTCCCTTGCTGTGCAAGAGCTTTGAAGTTTCATTAGGTCCCATTTGTTTGTTTTTATTTCCATTTCTCTAGGAGGTGGGTCAAAAAGGATCTTGCTGTGATTTATGTCATAGAGTGTTCTGCCTATGTTTTCCTCTAAGAGTTTTATAGTGTCTGGCCTTACATTTAGGTCTTTAATCCATTTTGAGTTTATTTTTGTGTATAGTGTTAGGGAGTGTTCTAATTTCACTGTTTTACATGTACCTGTCCAGTTTTCCAAGCACCACCTACTGAAGAGGCTCTCATTTCTCCATTGTATATTCCTGCCTCCTTTATGAAAGATAAGGTGACCGTATGTGCATGGGATTCTCTCTGGGCTTTCTATACTGTTCCATTGATCTATATTTCTATTTTTGTGCCAGTACCATACTGTCTTGATTATTGTAGTTTTGTAGTATAGTCTGAAGTCAGGGAGCCCTGATTCCTCCAGCTCCATTTTTCTTTCTTAGGATTGCTTTGGCTATTCGGTGTCTTTTGTGTTTCCATACAAATTGTGAAATTTTTTGATCTAGTTCTATGAAAAATGCCATTGGTAGCTTGATAAGGATTGCACTGAATCTGTAGATTGCTTTGGGTGGTATAGTCATTTTCACAATGTTGATTCTTCCAATCCAAGAAGACGGTGTATCTCTCCAACTGTTTGTATCATCTTTAATTTCTTTCATCAGTGTCTTATAGTTTTCTGCATACAGAGCGTTTGTCTCCTTACATAGGTTTATTCCTAGGTATTTTATTCTTTTTGTTGCAATGGTAAATGGGAGTGTTTACTTAAATTCCCTTTCAGATTTTCCATCGTTAGTGTATAGGAATGCAAGAGATTTCTGTGAATTAGTTTTGTATCCTGCTACTTTACCAAATTCATTGATTAGCTCCAGTAGTTTTCTGGTAGCATCTTTAGGATTCTCTATGTATAGTATCATGTCATCTGCAAACAGTGACAGTTTTACTTCTTTTCCAATATGGATTCCTTTTATTTCTCTTTCTTCTCTGATTGTCGTGGCTAAAACTTCAAAAACTATGTTGAGTAATAGCAGTGAGAGTGGGCAACCTTGTCTTGTTCCTGATCTTAGAGGAAATGCTTTCAGTTTTTCACCACTGAGCTGTGGGTTTGTCATATATGGCCTTTATTATGTTAAGGTAGGTTCCCTCCAAGCCCACTTGCTGGAGAGTTTTTATCATTAATGGGTGTTGAAATTTGTCAAAAGCTTTTTCTGCATCTATTGAGATTATCATATGGTTTTTATCCATCAGTTTGTTAATATGGTTTATCACATTGATTGATTTGCATATATTGAAGAATCCTTGCATTCCTGCGATAAAGCCCACATAATCATGGTGTATGATCCTTTTAATGTGCTGTTAGATTCTATTTGCTACTATTTTGCTGAGGATTTTTGCATCTATGTTCATCAGTGATATTGGCCTGTAGTTTTCTTTCTTTGTGACATCTTTGTCTGATTTTGGTATCAGGGTGATGGTGGCCTCTTAGAATGAGTTTGGGAGTGTTCATCCCTCTGCTAAATTTTGGACGAGTTTAAGAAGGATAGGTGTTAGCTCTTCTGTAAATGTTTGATAGAATTTGACTGTGAAGCCATCTGGTCCTGGGCTTTTGTTTGTTCTCCGCCAGTGAAGGTGCTTCCTAGTGTATGGAAACTTTTCCCCCTTCACAGCTGCCTCCCAGAGGTGCAGGTCCCATCCCCATTCTTTTGTCTCTGTTTTTTCTTTTTTCTTTTGCCCTACCCGGGTACATGGGGAGTTTCTTGCCTTTTGGGAATTCTGAGGTCTTCTGCCAGCATTCAGTAGGTGTTCTGTAGGAGTTGTTCCACATGTAGATGTATTTTTCTTTTTTTTTTTTGGCTGTGCTGAGTCTTCATTGCTGCACACGGGCTTTCTCTAGTTGTGGCGAGCGGGGGCTACTCTTCGTTGCGGTGCGTGGGCTTCTCAATGCAGTGGCTTTTCTTGATGTGGAGCATGGCCTCTAGCCATGCAGGCTTCAGTAGTTGTGGCTTGTGGGCTCTAGAGCACAGGCTCAGTAGCTGTGGCGCATGGGCTTAGTTGCTCTGTGGCATGTGGGATCTTCCCAGACCAGGGATTGAACTCAAGTCCCCTGCACCTTCAGGCAGATTCTTGACCACTGTGCCACTAGGGAAGTCCATAGATGTATTTTTGATGTATTTGTGGGGAGGAAGGTGATCTCCACGTCTTACTCCTCTGCCATCTTGATGGTCCCCCTCTATTGAATTTTTTAGATCCTGGTTTTCCCAATTCTTTTTTTTAAAAAATATCTTTATTGAAGTATAATTGCTTTACAATGCTGTGTTATTTTCTGCTTTATAATAAAGTGAATCAGCTATACATGTACATATATCCCCATATCTCCTCCTTCTTGTGTCTCCCTCCCACCTACTTTTCCCAATTCTTTATGGTAGATACTTAGTGTATATATTACTGTACATACTTAAATTGGGAAAAGGGAAAAGGAAAAATACAGGAATAAAATAAATATATGTTTTTAACCCAAATGATATCCTACTGCAAGAGGATGCAGGAAATTAGGTAGTATTAGGTCATCCAGACATGACATGGTGGCACCCTGGACTGGGGTGTGGCTGTGTGGCAGAATGAAGTAGATGTATTCTGAAAGTTATTTTGGCATTCGAATCAACAGAACCTGAGGTTGGTTGGGTGCAGCTTGTGAGAAGCAGGAAGGGTCAAAGAGCAGCCCCAGGTTTCTGGCTTATGCATCTGCGAAGATGGAAGGGTCGTTTACTGACATAGGGAACACAGGAAGAAGAGGAGGTTTGCACATGAGGAATGACGTGTTTAGCTCTGGACCATTGGTTTTGAGATGCCCGTGGGACATCTCAGCAGACTTCGAGGACACAGCTGCACATCAGAGGAAGAAGCGGCCAGCTGTACCAGGAGTGACAAACTATGCAGCCCTCTGTTCTCTGCAGCCAGGGAGGCCTCTTAAAGACATACTGACTATCCCACTCCTGGGCACATATCCGGAGAAAACCATGGTTCGAAAGGATACATACATCCCAATGTTCATCACAGCACTATTTACAATAGCCAAGACATGGAAGCAGCTTAAGTGTCCACTGACAGATGAATGGATAAAGAAGATGAAGAAGATAAAGATACATATATACAATGGAATATTACTCAGCCATTAAAAAAATGAAATAATGCCATTTGCAGTGACATGGATAGACCTGGAGATTATCATACTAAATGAAGTAAGTCATACAGAGAAAGACAAATGATATATGATATTGCCTATATGCGGAATCTAAAAAAATGATACAAATGAACTTATTTACAAAACAGAAACAGATTCACAGGCTTAGAAAACAAACTTACAGCTACCAAAGGGGAAAGGTGGGGAGGAGGGATAAATTGGGAATTTGGGATGGACATATACACACTACTATATTTAAAATACATAGCCAACAAGAACCTACTGTATAGCACAGGGAACTCTGCTCAATATTGTGTAATAACCTAATGGGAGAAGAATTTGAAAAACAATAGATATATGTATATGTATAACTGAATCACTTTGCTGCACACCTGAAACTAGCACAACATTGTTAATCAACTATACTCTAACATAAAATATAAAATAAAATAAAGATACATGCTTCCCTATGTTCATAGCAGCACTATTCACAATAGCCAAGGTATGGAAACAACCTAAATGTCGATCAGCAGATGAATGGATAAAGAAGATGTGATACACACACACACACACACACACACACACACACACACACACACACAATGGAATACTACTCAGCCATAAAAAAAGAATGAAATAATGCCATCTGCAGCAACATGTATGGACCTAGAGATTATCATACTAAGTAAAGTAAGTCAGACAGAGAAAGGCAAATATCATATGATATCACTTATATGTGGAATCTAAAATATGACACAAATGAACTTATCTAAGAAACGGAAACAGACTCACAGACATAGAGAACAGACTTGTGGTTGCCAAGGGGCAGGGGGAGGGAAGGATTGGGAGTTTGGGATTAGCAGATGCAAACTATTATACAGAGAATGGATAAACAAGGTCCTACCATTATAGCACAGGGGACTATATTCAATACCCTGTGAGAAACCATAATGGAAAAGAATACGAAAAAGAATGCATATATATGTATAACTGAATCACTTTGCCGTACAGCAGAAATTAACACATTGCAAATCAACTATACTTCAATAAATTTTTAAAAACATACGGGTCGACTGATTGGTAATTATGTACACTAGAGTGGAGGCATGCATCTCCTTGAATGGCTGTTGCCCGTTAACACACTCTGCAGCCCTCTTTATTTACACTGCTCTCAAACAAATAGCACATCTGGAGAGATCAATGCCAATTTCCTATCCATCTGAAAATCAAAACTTTGGTAACATGTAGAGTGAAACAAAATGGCACTCAAAGGTGCATAAGTGATTCTTCCATGCTAAGTGACGCTATTCATGCATCTCCATCATTGCTCATTAACCACAATTCTCAACCCTGGGCTAGGCAGCGCTGTGTCACCTTCCAGGGGAAATCACAGACACAATCAGAAATGGTGCTGATTAATAAACTCATTGCAGTATATCGTCTATCACATCATCAACAGCATTTGTCCCCATTTGATACACTGCCTGACAAAAAGAACCTCCTTTTCTCCTGAAATTTGAAACGAATATAAGCCGGAAAATATTTTGATCACCTTTCTAGGGCAGGGATATCAATATGTCAGTGTTGCAAACCAACCTAAGTTAATTTGATCAATCAACAACTGTCAGATTAGAAGGAAATAAGGTTCTCACCTCTGCAAACTCACTACCAGCTGGACGTTATAATAGAAAGCTCAGACCAAATAATGCCCAGTGGAGCAAAACCTGATAACTCTAAGAGAAGTCCCTGTTCTCTGTCCTGAATAATGTACTCCAACAAGCACCCTGCAAGAAGGGTGCCCTCTGAGGTGGAGGCAATGATAACCCAAGAAAAAACTCAGCAAACCTTCTAGGGCTATCAGGTGGCATCCATTAAGCAGAGACCAGGACAAATGGTGTTCTAGATCTTGTGCTCTAACTCCAAACATGTTTTCCTGCTGGTCCTGATGATTCTTGTGGTTTACTTATTCAAGGGAGATAGGGTCCATTAAATCTTTCTTACTAACCACATATTTTTTAAACTGTTGATGGCACCAATGAAATATTATTCCTAACATCCCCTATGCTAATTAACAAGTTCCATGGTGCGGCTTAGATGCCTATATATATAACACTAGTGGGAACCTCCTTGAAATATGGACTCCTAGTTAGTGGGCTTTAAGGACTAATTAACCAACCTTGCCTGGAAGGTGTATTTTTAGTTAAAGCATCTCCAAATGTTAGTTCAAGGCCCCTAAGATTTAGGTTAATGTGAACTTAAACCTATATATAATCACAAACTGAAACATTTTAAAGTAAAAATCACACAAAGACAATATGACATTCTGGTTCTTAATTTTGTTATTGCTTTGATGTTAAAAATAAACCCAAAACATCAGAGCATGGGCTATGTTCCAGTTATCTTTTGCTATATAACAGACCATCTCAAAACTTAATGGACTCTCATGTACAGCATGGTGATTATAATTAATAATACCATATTGTATACTTGAAAGGTGCTAAGAGAGCAGATCTTAAATGTTCTCACCACAAAAAGAAATGGTAATTATGTGACCTGATTTATGTGCTAGCTAAGCTATGGTCATCATCACTTTGCAATAGGTAAGTGTATCCATTCAACGCTGTACACCTTAAACTTACACAATATTATGTGTCGATTATATCTGTTTAAAACAACTTGAAGCGTAAAATAACAATCAATTCTTTTGTTCACAAATCTACAGTTTGGTCATGGCTAGTTGGGAGCTTCAATTCCCCTCTGCAATAGGACATCTGGGGCCTCAGCTGAGGAACCGGAAATAATGAAAGGGGGAAGGGTGCTGAAATCCCAGGAAGGCTCCTGGACTCACCTGTTTGGCACCTGGACTTGGATGACTTAAATATGGACTCAGCTGGAACTGCCGAGATGAGCAACCATACGTGGCCTCACCATGTGTTCTGGGTTTCTGATGGAATGGCAGCTAGACTCCCAGAGGGAGCTTCCGCAAAGTGAGTGCTACAAGAGGCTCAGACACTGCACAGCCTCGCTTCCACAATGTTCTACAATGACAAGCGAGTCACAAGCTGTCCCAGATCCAAGGGAGGGAAATTAGACCCCACCTCTAGAAGGCTGGTGGCAGGTCACACTGCAGAAGAGAAGATGGGATGGGAGACGTCACCGTGGCCCATCTTTGGAAAACACAATGTACCACAGGCTAGGACACAAAAATGGATAACACAGAGTTGCTGGGTCCTTATCCTCAAATTACTCATGATTTAGTTGTGCAAGCAGAAAAATCAATTAATACTTGTAATATGACACAAGATGACAATAGATTGAGGCCAGCAAACTGCAACTCACTGCCTGTTTTTGTAAATAAACTTTTATTGGCACACAGCCTTTCTTATTCATTTACGGATTGTCTACAGCTGCTCTCATGCTACAGTGGCAAAGCTGAGTCATTATGACAGATACCATATGGCCCACAAAGCCTAAAATATTTATTTTCTGGTCCTTTAGAGAAAAAAATGTGGTAACCCTTGCAGCAGATTCTAGTACAAAATGCTTTGGCAGTATTGAGGAGAGGAAAATTAAACTTTTGTGGGAATTTCAAAGATGTCACACCAAAAAGACAAAATTTAAACTGATTTTTATTCAATGATTTATTCTTATTTGCCTTGCTTGAGGAAGGATTTAAGGCTGTTTCTAAGGATGTGGAGAGGACAGCAGAGATGTTGGGAAGGGGGCATTCCAGGCTAAAGGAAGAACACACATAAAACATGTCTAAGGAAGTGAAAAGCATGGTATGTTCAGAGCATTAGAAAGAGTTCCGTGTACTGGACCATGTGGTGGACGTCCCAGGGCCAGGAAGGAATGAGAGGTCACATGAGACCCAGAAATATGAAATTTGAAGCATGGAACCCAAAAATTTTCAGGAGAGCAGTGATGAAGCCTGGACCCAGGCAGGGCCGCTAAGAATGCAGAAGCAGGGCTATGTCCAGACACTCACAGGGATCACTTCCTTACCTGCTCAGACGTCTGTTCATTTGTGACCTCATCAGAGAAGCCTTCGCTAATCACTGTATCTAAACTGGCAGCTCCCTTCTATGAGTTTTTGTCCCCTTACCCTGCTTCCCTTTTCTTCCTAGCGCTTAATACCAGCTATAGTTATTTGTCCACCGCCTATTTCCCCCTATTATACAGAAGTTCTAAGAACTTGGGCTTTATCTGTTTTGTTCATTGCTGTGACCCCAGTACCTGGCACACAACAGACTCATGTGTTGACTGAACAAATGAACGAATGAATAGAAAAATGTCAAAGGGCACAGTAGCCACAATTCAGAGACAAATTAGATGTGGGAGGTGGGCAGAGGAAAGCACCAGGGATCACTCCAAGTTTTCTAGCTCAGGTGGCTGGGTAGATGCTGCAGCCATTAAGCAAGGGGAGAAGACCAGGTTTGGAGGGGAATGAGGCATTGGGTGAAGAGATGCAAGTTTGATTTTGGACATATTGTGTTCAAGCTTCCTCGGAAGCCCCTCCGAGGAGCTGTTCAATAGGCAGCTGGGAATATATTGAATGAAAATGAAGTTTAGGGGAAAGGAACAGGGCAGGTAGATTTGAGATCACCTGAGCACAGGAGACAGGGGATGCCATGAGAGGATACAAGGTCTTGCACAAAAAGGCGTCGAGAAAGAAGAGAGCTGGTGACTGTAGCCAGGAGGAGGAAGCGCCCTTTAAAGGGCTGCCAGAGAAAAAGGAATCAAGGAGACTTAGGGGACAGTCAGAGAAGAAGGGAACCAGAGAAGAGCTTGTGTCAGATGAACCAAGGGGGGATATTTTCAAGAGAGAGAATGGCCAACACATGCAGATACAGCAGAAGGCTTGTGACAGGAGGACTAGTGAGGGGATGCCCCAAGGAGTTTCTAAAATGTTCCCATTGTGACATGTTTAGCAGTGTTTACAATTCAGAGAATTTGCTGTAATTTCTATGACTTGAGTCCTTGTTTTCTGCCAGCCTTAGAGTAATTAGATCCACAGATCTAGAGACCAAAATTCTATTTCTATAGTTGACAGCCTCTGTGGTCTCTATGAACAGATAAATCCATGGTAAAGGGATTTTAATAATCCAAGCCATTTTAATAATCCAAGCCATTTTAATAATACCACAACTACAGACTACCTCAGCTGATTATTAGGCTGTACGCTCACTGGCTAATAAAATCCTGTCTTGGGTAATTAACCAAAAAAATGGAGTCTTTGTTTTGAGTATGAATTACAGATGCTAATAGATTGACTTCAATCTATTAGTGTCTGTAATTGACACTAACAGATGAGTTGATTGAAGTAAATGAGGCATTTCAAGGGAGCCAGCAGTGAACTCTTGGTTAAAGATGCTCAAAATTTTCTCGGAATTTCAGCCAATGTTTTTATTCCCTCTCCTTCATCCTCTCCTAACCACTGTCACCTCGATGTGACATCTATCACCCCCTGAAACTGTTCTCTCCACATCAGGACCAAACACTTCTGACCGAATTCAAAGATCCCTTCGAAGTTTTCATTGTCTGCTTCTCACCTGCTTGGCCACCATCTACCTTTACCCTCTCCTAGAATGCTCTCCTCCTTTGGTTTCTCTGATACCAGGTTCTCCTGTTTCTCTATATATTTCTTCTTTATTTCTGTGAATGGCTGGATTTTCCTTCTTCTTCTGTCCCTAACTGTAGTTGTTTCCTAAAATCCCGTCTTCGATCTTCAATTCTTTTCCTAAACTCATCCTTGTCTCCTCTGCTTCTCTCTTCTACAGTTTTCTCCCTGGTCTTATAGTTTATATATTCTTTGAAAGATGTAGTTATACAGAACATCAGCACATATAGTTATTCAATATATTATACACAATGTATTGGTAAGGACGCTGCCTGTTGAAGTCAATGGTCAGTTTAGAGAATCCCTTTATATTGGAATTAAAGAGGATATTCTGACCTAGGATATAGATAGACAAAGCATCTTGAGAGAGGCTATCTGAGGATTATCTAAAGGTGAGATTGGGCAGAGTTTAACTCAGACTGAGGACTAGACTAGTTCAATTAAGAAAACACTTATATTCTATTATAATTATATTATACTAAAATTAAATTTTATTAGGACTAAATCGCTAATTTGGGGGCACTATGGTAGGTGCTAATGGACATATATAAAAAACAGTCACATTGAAGCTAATTAAAGCATTTCTACAATAGAATTCATCACAGAGGTTAAAGGTACATTATTTATTACACACATTTTCTTTAATAAGAATTTAATTTGTTTAATACTGCATAGGCTTATTTTGCTATGTATTTAAAGTTTATCGTTTGCCGCAAGCATTCAGATTCTTAAGTCTTTCAATAGATCTTTTAGAATCTAAAGTATAAGTATACATTATACATTGATAATATTACCAAATTTTCCATCCTTCCTATCAAATACTAAGTTGATCCCGGCACAGGCTGTCAACCAATCCCTAGAGACAAAGTGAAACATTTATTTGTTTCAAGGAATGGATGAAGCCAGTTGAGCCGAGTTAAAAATAAACTTGAAGCCCAAATACAGTAAGTGATGTGAAAGAAGTTGCCCCTTCAATTGAATCCTTTTCCAACTTTCCAATTTCTGCGAAAAGTATCATGATCTGACTGGTTCTCAGGCTTGACACCCTGGAGATTCCTTTGCCTCTGCTCACGCCTTTGTTGCTTATCTCCGGCTTGTCTCCAATTACCACTCCTGCTCTTTCTTTATTTTCTGAGCCACTACCTGATCTAGACTGTGTACTTCAACGTGGAGAGTGAAACGGCTTCTTCATAGCGCTCCTGCTCCCAGTCTCCCACTGCTCCAGTTATTTCTTGCCTGGTGAATCTCTCATAGGATCGCATAACTCCCCATGTTTAAGAGTCATCAAAGGCTTTCCTACAGTATGACCCAGCAATCCCACTCCTGGGCATATATCCGGAGAAAACTCTAATTCAATAGGATACATGCACCCCAATGTTCATAGCAGCACTATTTACAATAGCCAGGACATGGAAGCAACCCAAGCGCCCATCAACAGACTAATTCATAAAGAAGATGGGTATACATACACAATGGAATACTACTTAGCCGTAAAACATACACAATGGAATACTACTTAGCCAAGTATATTAGGAATATACGTAGGAATGAAATAATGCCAGTAGCAGCAACATGGATGGACTTAGAGATTATCATTCTACATGAAAGAAGTCGGAAGGAGAAAGACAAATACCATATGATATCACTTATATGTGGAATCTAAAATATGACACAAGTGAACTTATTTACAAAACAGAAACAGATTCACAGACATAGATAACAAATTTATGGTTACGAAAGGGGATGTGGGGATAAATTAGGAGTTTGAGATTAAGAGATACAAACTGCTATATATAAAATAGATAAGCAACAAGATCCTGCTGTATAGCATAGGGAACTACATTCAATATCTTGTAACTTATAATAGAAAAGAAACTGAAAAATTATATATATATAAATAACTGAATCACTTTGCTGTACACCTGAAACTAACACAACATTGTAAATCAACTATACTTCAATTTTTTTAAAAAAGAGCGATCAGAGGCTTTCTATTGCCTGTCATATGAAACCCACACTGAGAATCCAGGCTATGGTTTCTTCAATTGTAAAATGGCCACGTTGTTCTTGAGGAGTGGTTTTCAAACTTTTGAGCAGCCCAAAACATAAACCAGATTAAAAGTGGGATGAATTTAGGAGATTAGGATTGACATATATACACCACCATGTGTAAAACAGATAGCTAGTGGGAACCTGTGGTCTAACACAGGGAGCTCAGCTCAGTGCTCTGTGATGACCTAGACGGCTGGGGGGTTGGGGAGGCAGGTGCAAGAGGGAGGGGATATAGGTATACATATAGCTGATTCATTTCATTGTACAGCAGAAACTAACACAACATTGTAAAGCAACTATACCCCAATTTAAAAAAAAGAAAGAAAGAAAGGAGAGCTGCTTAGACTAAAGCACACAAAGGAACAAAATCCTACCACTGCCACCACTGCTTTTTCCCCCTGCCCAGCAGCCTCCACAGAAAAATCACTGATCGGGAAGATCTCTAAGTTCCTTTCTTGCTGTTGTAATGCTCTAGGATTCTCTCCTGAACTTAGATTCAATGTCCTCTGTCACAAGGTCTTGTCTTCCCTTACCAAACTCAGGTTCCTCCATCCCCCTCAGCGTTCAGGACACAAGCCCAAACTGCCCGTGGACAGGGTGGAGATTCAGACAACTCAGAAGTCCAACCTCATCCAAAGAACTTCTTTCCATTTTTCCAAAGAAGCTAGAAATCTGGCTCTTCCTTTTAAAATCTAGAGGGGTTTTTTGATGTTGGTAGCTGTGATGGTTAATTTGTGTGTCAGCTTGGCTAGGCTATTGGTACCACATTGTTTAGTCAAACACTAGTCTAGGTGTTGTTATGATGGTATTTTGTGGATGTGATTAACATTTACAGTCTGTTGACTTTAAGCAAAGAGATTACTCTCAATAATGTGAGAGGGCTTCATGCAATCAGTGGAAGGCATTGAGAGCAAAAATCTTCAGTTTCCTGGAGAAGAAAGAATGAGAAATTCTGCCTCAAAAACGTAACATGGAAATCCCATCTGAATTTCCAGTCAGCTGGCCTGCCCTACGGATTTCAGATACCATCCCCACAATCACATGAGCCAATTCTTAAAAATCAGTCCGTCTCTTTATATACACACACATGTATACACACACACAAACACACACACATATTGTTAAATAAACAAAATAAGAAATGAAAAAGGAGAAATGTCAACCGATACTGCAGAAATAGAAAAAAAATAAGAGAATACTATGAACGATTATATGCCAACAAATTTGACAATCTGGAAGACATGGGCAACTTTCTAGAAACATACAGGCTACCAAAACTGAATTAAGAAGAAACCGATAATTTGAGCAGACCAATCACTAGAAGTGAAATAGAATCTGTAGTATATACATATTCTTGGTTCAGTTTCTCTGAAGAACCTTGTCAGATAAAGTAACTGACTCAAATTTTTGTCAAACTCTATAGGCCAAAGAAAACATACGCATGAACCCTACTGGCAAGCCACCGCCATGTAACTCAGTTTCCTACGACACAGCCCATCTCCTCGGGAGCCACTGCTTCACACACACCCGGTCGTTGTTACTATTGTGCCCTTTTCCCACCAGGCCTTTCTTCCCATTTTATCTTCCCAACCAAATGCAATGCTTTTTAAAGGCACTAGGCTCAAGGCTCTTCTCTTTCAGGAAGCTTCTATGGTAATTTGATGCCATGGTGATCTCCACGCGTTACTTTTAATTCCGTCTACATTTAACGTTCATAAATAGGACATACTATGTTATGTTAGATTTATGATTTTTTAAATTGCTCTCAAAATGTTACCCACCTTGTCTTTCAAATAATAATAAAGATCTCACCTTTAGAGGCTGTCTGCCACCATTCTGCAGCTTGAACTTAAAACAAGTCACTGTGGAAATTAGGAGACATGAGTTCCAGTCTCATCTCTTTGGGAAGGTCACCGAGCATCTCTAGGCTGGATTTCCTTCATCTGTAAAACAGGAAAGAGCTAGTTAATGGCTAAAATTTACTTACTGCTTACCATGTGCCTGGCACTGTTCTATGAGCTTAACATATATTCATTCACTTAACCCTGAAAATTTTATGAGGTAGGTACAATTATATAGAATAAACTAAGACTCAAAAGTAGGAGGTAACTTGCCCAAGGCAGACTTGCAAGCACTGGAACTGGGATTTAGACACAAGCAGTCTGGTTCCTAAGTCCATGCTCCTAACACGAAACAGACTCATAATACATATTGCATAATTCCCAGCAGCTCTAAAACACTATGATTCTAATATCACCTTCAGTGTGCTCTTTATTATAAGCCACAATAAGGACTCATTAAATGTTTATTTAAATGAATCAACTACTTTTCAGTTCATTTGCATTTCATTACCATGATGGCCTGTCACGTTGTACAAGCGTGAGGGAGTAGATTTGACTGAGACCATTTTACTGGTCACTAGTGATACGTTCTAATCACAAGGACTGACTTGGCCACCAAATGTCCTCTCTATGCTTCATCCTATATGTAGACTTTAAATCACTCACAGCTCAGATTTTTTTGAACATGACTGTTTCCTGCAACGCAAGATGAACAGATGTCTTTAGAATTAATCTGTGAGCAAGCCTTTCAAAATGCATCACTACTGATCATACAGTCGGGATCAAAATAGGCAGTTCCAGCTGGTAACATAACCCCAGAACAAGAGGTAACTTTTTGCCAATAAGAGCAGAAACAATGACCTTAAAAGATGGGAGTTAACTTGGATATAGCAGACACTGTCAATGACCCACTCGTATGCCCTTGGCCCACCCCCGAGGTCTTCAGGAAACAGTTCCCCAACACCAACAGCTTCCAACCGCAGGTACCTCTCTCTCTCTGCCCAAAGACGTGCTCACCCCAAGCATGGCATAGGCCAGAAATGCCAAAGAATTTATGTGGCCAGGAGCAACCCTCAACCAATGAGGGATAAATAAACAACTTCCTCCTCCGTCAGTAGGATGGCGAGGGGGCATGTTCTACACATTTTCTTGGAGCAGCCCAGAGGGTTTGAGCCCCCATGCCCACGGTGGTCATCAGTATAGCGCTTACTGATTTCCCCCCCCCTACTCTGCCTGCCCATCTCGTTCTTTCACCGTGCTTCCTGGGATCATCTTCCAAATAAACTATTTGCACCCAAATCTTTGTCTCAGTTTTGGAGGAACATAAGTTAAGATATTGAACCTTCCATTCCAAGTTTCTTCACTCCATTATCTCAGTTTCTAAGGCTGCAATCTTCAAATCAACATGGCATCATACTCCCCATAGCAGCCGTCTAATAGTCAATCCTTTGAGTCTCCCACTTGGGGAAACCAACAATTGTGCATGACAATGCTTTGTGGGTTTTTTATTTTGTTTTTTAACATTTTCATTAGAGTATAATTGCTTTACAATGGTGTGTTAGTTTCTGCTTTATAACAAAGTGAATCAGTTATACATATACTTATATCCCCATATCTCTTCCCTCTGGCATCTCCCTCCCTACCACTCTCCTTTTCCCACTCCTCTAGGAGGTCACAAAGCACTCGAGCTGATCTCCCTGTGCTATGCAGCTGCTTCCCACTAGCTATCTATTTTATGTTTGGTAGTGTATATATGTCCATGCCACTCTCTCACTTCGTCCCAGATTACCCTTCCCCCTCCCCATATCCTCAAGTCCATTCTCTAGTAGGTCTGCGTCTTTATCCCCGTCTTGCCCCTAGGTTCTTCATGCCCATTTTGTTTGTTTTTTAGATTCCATATACATGTGTTAGCATACGGTATTTGTTTTACTTTCTCACTTACTTCACTCTGTATGACAGACTCTAGGTCCATCCATCTCACTACAAATAACTCAAATGCGTCTCTTTTTATGGCTGAGTAATATTCCATTGTATATATGTGCCACATCTTCTTTATCCATTCATCTGCTGATAGACACTTAGGTGGCTTCCATCTCCTGGCTACTGTAAATAGAGCTGCAATGAACATTGTGGTACACAACTCTTCTTGAATTATGGTTTTCTCATGGTATATGCCCAGTAGTGGGGTTTCTGGGTTGTATGGTAGTTCTATTTTTAGTTTTTTAAGAAACCTCCATACTGTTCTCCATAGTGGCTGTATCAATTTACATTCCCACCAACAGTGCAAGAGGGTTCCCTTTTCTCAACACCTTCTCCAGCATTTCCTGTTTGTAGATTTTTTGATGATGGCCATTCTGACCAGTGTGAGATGATATCTCATTGTGGTTTTGATTTGCATTTCTCTAATGATTAATGATGTTGAGCATTCTTTCATGTGTTTGTTGGCAATCTGTATATCTTCTTAGGAGAAATGTCTATTTAGGTCTTCTGCCCATTTTTGGATTGGGTTGTTTGTTTTTTTTTGATATTGAGCTGCATGAGCTGCTTATGAATTTGGGGGATTAATCCTTTGTCAGTTGCTTCATTTGCAAATATTTTCTCGCATTCTGAGGGTTGTCTTTTGGTCTTGTTAATGGTTTCCTTTGCTGTGCAAAAGCTTTTAGGTTTCATTAGGTCCCATTTGTTTATTTTTGTTTTTATTTCCATTTCTCTAGGAGGTGGGTCAAAAAGGATCTTGCTGTGATTTATGTCATAGAGTGTTCTGCCTATGTTTTCCTCTAAGACTTTGACAGTGTCTGGCCTTACATTTAGGTCTTTAATCCATTTTGAGTTTATTTTTGTGTATGGTGTTAGGGAGTGTTCTAATTTCATTCTTTCACATGTAGCTGTCCAGTTTTCCTAGCACCACTTATTGAAGAGGCTGTCTTTTCTCCATTGTATATTCTTGCCTCCTTTATCAAAGATAAGGTGACCATATGTGCGTGGGATTCCTTCTGGGCTTTCTATACTGTTCCATTGATGTATATTTCTGTTTTTGTGCCAGTACCATACTGTCTTGATTACTGTACCTTTGTTGTATAGTCTGAAGTCAGGGAGTCTGCTTCCTCCAGCTCCGTTCTTCTTTCTCAATACTGCTTTGGCTATTTGGGGTCTTCCGTGTTTCAATACAAATTGTGAAATTTTTTGTTCTAGTTCTGTGAAAAATGCCATTGGTAGTTTGATAGGGATTGCATTGAATCTGTAGATTGCTTTGGGTAGTAGAGTCATTTTCATAATGTTGATTCTTCCAATCCAAGAACATGATATACCTTTCCGTCTGTTTGTATCACCTTTAATTTCTTTCATCAGTGTCTTATAATTTTCTGCATACAGGTCTTTTGTCTCCTTAGGTAGGTTGATTCCTAGGTATTTTATTCCTTTTGTTGCAATGGTAAATGGGAGTGTTTTCTTAATTTCTCTTTCATATTTTTCATCATTAGTATATAGGAATGCAAGAGATTTCTGTGCATTAATTTTGTATCCTGCTACTTTACCAGATTCATTGATTAGTCCTAGTAGTTTTCTCGTGGCATCTTTAGGATTCTCTATGTATAGTATCATGTCATCTGCAAACAGTGACACTTTCACTTCTTCTTTTCCGATCTGGATTCCTTTTATTTCTTTTTCTTCTCTGATTGCTGTGGCTAAAACTTCCACATCTATGTTGAATATTAGTGGTGAGAGTGGGCAACCTTGTCTTCTTCCTGATCTTAGTGGAAATGGTTTCAGTTTTTCACCATTGAGGACGATGTTAGCTGTGGGTTTGTCATATATGACATACATGCCTTTATTATGCTGAGGTAAGTTGCCTCTATGCCTACTTTCTGGAGGGTTTCTATCATAAATGGGAGTTGAATTTTGTCAAATGCTTTCTCTGCATCTATTGAGATGATCATATGGTTTTTCTCCTTCAATTTGTTAATACGGTGTATCACATTGATTGATTTGCATATATTGAAGAATCCTTGCATTCCTGGGATAAACCCCACTTGATCATGGTGTATGATACTTTTAACGTGCTGTTGGATTCTGTTTGCTAGTCTTTTGTTGAGGATTTTTGCCTCTATGTTCATCAGTGATAGTGGCCTGTAGTTTTCTTTCTTTGTGACATCTTTGTCTGGTTTTGGTATCAGGGTGATGGTTTCCTCTTAGAATAAGTTTGGGAGTGTTCCTCCCTCTGCTATATTTTGGAAGAGTTTGAGAAGGATAGGTGTTAGCTCTTCTCTAAATGTTTGATAGAATTCACCTGTGAAGACATCTGGTCCTTGGCTTTTGTTTGTTGGAAGATTTTTAATCACAGTTTCAATTTCAACTGCTTGTTATTGATCTGTTCATGTTTTCTATTTCTTCCTGGCTCAGTCTCTGAAGGTTGTGCTTTTCTAAGAATTTGTCCATTTCTTCCAGGTTGTCCATTTTATTGGCATATAGTTGCTTGTATTAATCTCTCATGATGCTTTGTATTTCTGCAATGTTAGTTGTTACTTCTTTTTCATTTCTAATTCTATTGATTTGAGTCTTCTCCCTTTTTTTCTTGATGAGTTTGGCTAATGGTTTATCAATTTTGTTTATCTTCTCAAAGAACCAGCTTTTAGTTTGATTGATCTTTGCTATTGTTTCCTTCATTTCTTTTTCATTTATTTCTGATCTGATCTTTATGATTGCTTTCCTTCTGCTAACTGTGGGTTTCTTTTGTTCTTCTTTCTCTAATTGCTTTAGGTGTAAGGTTAAGCTGTTTATTTGAGATGTTTCTTGTTTCTTAAGGTAGGATTGTATTGCTATAAACTTCCCTCTTAGAACTGTTTTTGCTGCATCCCATAGTTTTGGGTCATCGTGTTTTCACTGTCATTTGTTTCTATGTATTTTTTGATTTCCTCTTTGATTTCTTCAGCGATCTCTTGGTTATTAAGTAGTGTATTGTTTAGCCTACATGTGTTTGTATTTTTTACAGATTTTTTCCTGTAAATGATATCTAGTCTTATAGCATTGTGGTCGGAAAAGGTACTTGATACAATTTCAATTTTCTTAAATTTACCAAGGCTTGATTTGTGACCCAAGATATGATCTATACTGGAGAATGTTCCATGAGCACTTGAGAAAAATGTGTATTCTGTTCTTTGTGGATGGAATGTCCTATAAATATTAATTAAGTCCATCTTGTTTAATGTATTATTTAAAGCTTGTGTTTCCTTATTTATTTTTATTTTGTATGATCTGTCCATTGGTGAAAGTGGGGTGTTAAAGTCCCCTACTCTGATTGTGTTACTGTCGATTTCCCCTTTTATAGTTGTTAGTACTTGACTTATATATTGAGGTGCTCCTATGTTGGGTGCATAAATATTTATAATTGCTATATCTTCTTCTTGGATTGATCCCTTGATCATTATGTAGTGTCCTCCTTTGTCTCTTGTAACAATCTTTGTTTTAAAGTCTATTTTGTCTGATACGAGAATTGCTACTCCAGCTTTCTTTTGATTTCCATTTTCATGGACTATCTTTTTCCATCCCCTCACTTTCAGTCTGTATGTGTCCCTAGGTCTGAAGTGGGTCTCTTGCAGACAGCATATACACAGGTCTTGTGTTTGTATCCATTCAACCAGTCTATGTCTTTTGGTTGGAGCACTTAATCCATTTACATTTAAGGTAATTATCGACATGTATGTTCCTATTACCATTTACTTAATTGTTTTGGGTTTGTTATTGTAGGTCTTTTCCTTCTCTTGTGTTTCCTGCCTAGAGAAGTTCCTTTAGCACTTGTTGTAAAGCTGATATGGTGGTGCTGAATTCTCCTAGCTTTTGCTTGTCTGTAAAGGTTTTAATTTCTCCGTCAAATCTGAATGAGATCCCTGCTGGGTAATCTTGGTTGTAGGTTTTTCCCCTTCATCATTTAAAATATATCCTGCCACTCCCTTCTGGCTTGCAGAGTTTCTGCTGAAAGATCACCTGTTAACCTTATGGGGATTCCCTTGTATGCTATTTGTTGTTTTTCCCTGCTGCTTGTAATATTTTTTCCTTGTATTTAATTTTAGATAGTGTGATTAGTATGTGTCTTGGCGTGTTTCTCCTTGGATTTTTCCTGTATGGGACTCTCTGTCCTTCCTGGACTTGATTAACTATTTCCTTTCCCATATTAGGGAAGTTTTCAACTGTAATCTCTTCAAATATTTTCTCAGTCCCTTTTTTTTTCTCTTCTTCTTCTGGGACCCCTATAATTCGAATGTTGGTGCATTAAATGTTGTCCCAGAGGTCTCTGAGACTGTCTTAAATTCTTTTCATTCTTTTTTCTTTATTCTGCTCTGCAGAAGTTATTTCCACTATTTTATCTTCCAGATCACTTATCCGTTCTTCTGCCTCAGTTATTCTGCTATTGATCACTTCTAGAGAATTTTTAATTTCATTTATTGTGTTGTTCGTCACTGCTTGTTCGTTCTTTAGTTCTTCAAGTTCCTTGTTTAACGTTTCTTGTATTTTCTGCATCTATTTCCAAGATTTTGGATCATCTTTACTACCATTACTCTGAATTCTTTTTCAGGTAGATGCCTATTTCCTCTTCATTTGTTAGGTCTGGTGCGTTTTTAACTTGCTCCTTCATCTGCTGCATGTTTCTCTGTTTTCTCATTTTGCTTAACTTACTGTGTTTGGGGTCTCCTTTTTGCAGGCTGCATGTTCATAGTTCCTGTTGTTTTTGGTGGAGGGGACTGGTGCCTGTGTTCTGGTGGATGAGGCTGGATCTTGTCTTTCTGGTGGCCAGGTCCACGTCTGGTGTGTGTTTTGGGGTGTCTGTGGCCTTATTATGATTTTAGGCAGCCTCTCTGCTAATGGGTGGGGTTGTGTTCCTGTCTCGCTAGTTTTTGGCATAGGTTGTCCAGCACTGTAGCTTGCTGGTCGTTGAGTGAAGCTGGGTGCTGGTGTTGAGATGGAGATCTCTGGGAGATTTTCACCATTTGATATTATGTGGAGCCAGGAGGTCTCTGGTGGACCAGTGTCCTGAACTCGGCTCTCCCACCTCAGAGGCACAGCCCTGATGCCTGGCTGGAGCACCAAGAGCCTGTTATCCACACAGCTCAGAATAAAAGGGCGAAAAAGAAAGAAAGAAGATAAAATTAAATTAAATTAAAATGTTATTAAAATAAAAAATAATTATTAAAAAAATTTTTAAATAATAAAAAAGAAAGAGCAACCAAACCAAAAGACAAATCCACCAATGATAACAAGTGCTAAAAACTATACTAAATAAAAAAAAAAGGACAGACATCCCTAGGACAAATGGTAAAAGCAGAGCTATACCGACGAAATCACACACAGAAACATACACATACACACTCACAAAAAGGGAAAACAATATGTATATCGTTGCTCCCAAAGTCCACCTCCTCAATTTGGGATAATTCGTTGTCTGTTCAGGTATTCCACTGATGCAGGGTACATCAAGTTGATTGTGGAGCTTTAATCCGCTGCTCCTGAGGGTGCTGGGAGAGATTTCCCTTTCTCTTCTTTGTTCGCACAGCTCCCGGGGTTCAGCTTTGGATTTGGCCCCGCCTCTGCGTGTAGGTCACCGGAGGGCGTCTGTTCTTCGCTCAGACAGGATGGGGTTAAAGAAGCCGCTGATTCGGGGGCTCTGGCTCACTCAGGCCGGGGGGGAGGGAGGGGTAGGAGTGCGGGGCGAGCCTGCGGCGGCAGAGGCCGGCGTGACGTTGCACCAGCCTGAGGCGCGCCGTGCGTTCTCCCGGGGAAGTTGTCCCTGGATCCCGGGACCCTGGCAGTGGCGGGCTGCACAGGCTCCCCGGAAGGGGCGTGTGGATAGCGACCTGTGCTCGCACACAGGCTTCTTGGTGGCAGCAGCGGCAGCCTTAGCGTCGCATGCCCGTCTCTGGGGTCCGCGCTGTTAGCCGCGGCTCGCGCCCATCTCTGGAGCTCCTTTAAGCAGCGCTCTTAATCCCCTCTCCTCGTGCACCAGGAAACAAAGAGGCAAGAAAAAGTCTGTTGCCTCTTCGGCAGGTCCAGACTTTTCCCCGGACTCCCTCCCGGCTAGCCGTGGTGCGCTATTCCCCTGCAGGCTGTGTTCACGCCGCCAACCCCAGTCCTCTCCCAGCGCTCCGGCCGGCCGACGGAAGCCCGAGCCTCAGCTCCCAGCCCCGCCCGCCCCGGCGGGTGAGCAGACAAGCCTCTCGGGCTGGTGAGTGCCGGTCAGCCCTGATCCCCTGTACGGGAGTCTCTCCGCTTTGGCTTCCGCACCCCTGTGGCTGTGCTCGCCTCCACGGCTCTGAAGCTTCCCCCCACCCACCCCCGGTCTCCGCCCGCGAAGGGGCTTCTAGTGTGTGAAAACCTTTCCTCCTTCACGGCTCCCTCCCACTTGTGCAGGTCCCGTCCCTATTCTTTGGCTCTGTTTATTCTTTTTTCTTTTGCCCCACCGAGCTACGTGGGAAGTTTCTTGCATTTTGGGAGGTCTGAGGTCTTCTGCCAGCGTTCAGTAGGTGTTCTGTAGGAGTTGTTCCACATGTAGATGTATTTCTGGTGTATCTGTGGGGAGGAAGGTAATCTCCGTGTCTTACTCTTCCGCCATCTTGAAGCTCCTCCCTATTGTTTTGTAAGATTATAAAACTACACATGGTGCACACACACAGAGGTTGAAACCAAGCAGGACCCGCGGGGCCTTCCCTGGGACAAACCCCTGTGTCCCCTGCCTCTTGTCTGTTGAAAAGCTTTAGCCTCCTAAAGCTTTTCTTCCCTGATTTCTAAAAGTATGTTATCAGAGAAGTAAGAAAATGCGGAAACAAAGGAAAATAAGCAGGACAAAATAATAATAATTTAGCCATAAAAAAAAAGTCAAGGGCTTCCCTGGTGGGACAGTGGTTGAGAGACCGCCTGCTGATGCAGGGGACACGGTTTGTGCCCCGGTCCAGGAAGATCCCACATGCCGCAGAGCGGCGGGGCCCGTGAGCCGTGGCCTCTGAGCCTGCCCGTCCGGAGCCTGTGCTCCGCAACGGGAGAGGCCACAACAGTGAGAGGCCCGCGTATCGCAAAAAAAAAAAAAAGCAAAAAAGTCAAGGACCTTTAGTTCCTCCTCAAGGACTATAGATAATATTCTGAGCCACGTTCTTTGAGCTGTTTGGCAGGTACTGAAGCCCCCACCAGGTGGAAGAAGTTAACTGTACGCTGCCCACAAGCATGTAGACCCCAGACTGGTTTGAGCCAGAAAACTGATAATTGAGATTTGCTAAACATCACCCTGTTACCTCATACCAATCAATCAGAGGAATGTCCACGAGCTGATCAGGCACCCTGTGACCCTCTCCCTCACACTGTGTTGAAAACTCTTCCCTGAAAGCCATCAGAGAGTTCTGCTCCTTTGAGCATAAGCTGCCCGTTCTCCTTTTGGCCCCAGTTTGGACGCCTTGCAATAAATGCTGTACTTTCCTTCATCCCAACCTGGTATCAGTAGATTGGCTTTATTGTGCGTGGGCAAGTGGACCCAAGTTTGAGCCAACAACAGGAAGATGCAAAATAATGTGGGGCAACATTTCCCAAAATGTACTGCCGAGAACAGTAGTTTCTGCAGAATTTTAATAAATTTTACTTGAAAAAACATTTTAATGTCAAATATATTTTGGAAATTCTGGGTTGTTTACAAGGTACGGGAATATATTTATAGACCATGATTCTGTTGTGCAAAGAAAAAAAGGTATCTCGTTCCTATAACTGAATTATTTTGCCTTTGAGCGTCTACTTCCACCAACAGGGAAAAACTAACTTGCCAATTAAAGTCCCTCAGTCTTATCAATTGTAAAAAGTCTCCTTTGGGTAAATATTTAGTTAACTCGAAGCTCAAACTCCCTATCAGAGAGTCTCTCCTCTTGAAGAGTCTCACCATCTCTCACATCCCAAATGGTTTATGGGCACATGGAAGTGCCCTTATCCTCACCACAGAGGAAGGGCAGGGAGGGCATGCTGCCCTGTGCTGGCCTCTGGGGTCCCCTCTGGCCTTTGCTGAGATGGACCCAGCTGTCCACCAGAATCAACTGGAGAGATTGTTAGAAATGCACATTCCCAGGTCCTTTCTCTGGAAGTTTTGGTTCACGGAGACTGGAGTGAAACTAAGAACCCACATTTTGAACAAGTCTCCCAGAGGGTTCTGATGTTTTCTGACCCTTGGAAAACACTAGCATAGCCCTGTTTCCTGCCAAGTTTTGAACTTCCTGCTGTCCTGTAAAATAGGAAGGTCTCATAACCTACTGCCTCACACTAAGGTGGATGCAAATGGTTTAGTATTGTCATCATCTCTGCTATCGTGAGGCATTTTGGAGCAGAGGATATAAGGCATCCATGGTGAATCTTGGCACTGGTGGCTAATAGACTGATATTGCAATTTAAATATGGTAATCATAGAATTTTTAAAGTAGAATTGAGGAAACAAAAGAAGAAGAAGAGCCTCTGGTATGAATTCCAGTTATTTCAATACCATTAAGAAGGAGGAGGTTCTAAGAAAAGCCACACAAAATCTCTGAGGAGAAAGAGGAACAGTAGCTTAAAAAAAGACAGAATTATATGAAATCTACTTTTACTAAAATCTACATTGAAACCTCTGATGATTATATCTTATTTTAAAACAGCTAGAAATAGAAATCAGCTACTTTTTGTCTATAACTGTGTAGCTTAAACATTAGATAAAATGTTTGCTCTTTCTCTGATATTTTATATAATAAAGAAGTTTAGGGGGACCTCCCTGGTGGCGCAGTGGTTAAGAATCCTCCTGCCAATGCAGGGGACACGGGTTCGAGCCCTGGTCCGGGAAGATCCCACATGCTGCGGAGCAACTAAGCCCGTGTCCCACAACTACTGAGCCCACGCTCTAGAGCCTGTGACCCACAACTACTGAGTCCGCGTGCCACAACTGCTGAAGCCTGCACACCTAGAGCCCACGCCCCGCAACAAGAAAAGCCACTTCACTGAGAAGCCCGTGCACTGCAACAAAGAGTAGCCCTCGCTCGCTGCAACTAGAGAAAGCCCATGTGCAGCAACAAGGACCCAACGCAGCCAAAAATAAATAAATTAGTTAATTAAAAAAAAAAAAGTTTGGGGACTTCCCTGGTGGTGCAGTGGTAAAGAATCGCTTTCCAATGTAGGGCACGTGGGTTCGATCCCTGGTCGGGGAACTAAGATCCCACATGCCGCGGGGCAGCTAAGCCCCTGCTCCACAACTATCGAGCTCGTGTGCCTCAACGAGACAGCCCACACGTGCCGCAAAATACAGAGCCCACGCGCTCTGAAGCCCGTGTGCCATAACAAAAGATTCTGCATGCCTCAAAGAAGATCCCGTGTGCCGCAACTAAGACCCAACACAGCCAAAAAAATAAGGAAAATAAATAAATAAAAACTAAAAAATGAAGTTTATAGCATCACTTTTGAAGCATTTTAAAATTAAATATTGTATTTTAATGAATAGGACTGGTTCATACCACTTAATGTTGATATCAACAAAGTCTTCCACCCAAAGCAAGTTTAGATTTCAAACCCCATAGGGTGATGTTTAACCTTTTAAAATCTGATGCAAAATCTTATGTCAGCCTATTTTTTCAAGAAGAGCCTTTACCTGATGTAACAGTCAGAACATACTAGGTTGGACTACAGTTACAAACCACTCCGAGATTTCAGCAGCTTGACTCACCATGAGTGAACTGGAGAGTTCTGCTGATCCCAGTCTTTCAGGGGCCGGGTTGACAAGGTTCCATCTCGACATGTGCTTCCAAGTTCTCCACAGCACAGGGAAGGAAACATGGCAACCTGTGACACACTTCTGCCCACATTCCATTGGTCAAAGCAAATCAGTGATCATCCTAACTTCAAAGGGGGTGGGGAATATCATCTTACCGGCCGCCTCCTAGGAGACTGGAGCGTTTGTCACCAGCCCGACTGACTATCACACCTGCTTTTGCCTTTTACCTCCTTTGGACCTTTGTGCCGCATAACAATCTACACTATCTATCCCCCTGTTTGGGACCCATATTATCAATCCAACAAATTTTTATTGTCAATCCAATGACAACAGAGCATTTCATTCTTTTAGAACCACAGTATTCAAGCAAGGTCTCTGTTGTTTCTTGAAACCACCATCCTTAGTACAGCTCATTTTGTCAGGGCAAGGGTGCTGCGTGTAAGTTTAAAGAAAGAGAAGCTGGTAGCCCCACTGTGGCAGAGGTGACTTGTTCACCAAAGACTGATGACCCTCCCTCCACCACATAGGACAGAGTTGCTGAGTTGCAACAGGGCCTGTATTTCTCAGACCCTTGCAATAGGTGGGGTTACATGACTGAGTTCTGACCAATGAAATGGAGATGGAAATGCCATTTACCACTTTCAGGTCCAACCCATAAACATGCCCCATCCACTGCTCTCATCTTCTGGCTGGATGTTGATGCTTGAGGCAACCTAGAAAGCCCTATGTTGGAGATGGCAGAGCCTTCAGCCTGGTCTTCAAATGACTACACGACCCAGACCTTCCACCAATCACCCACCCTGTTGATGATACATATAAACTTTTTATTAAAAATAGTTTTCTTTTTCAAGTTTATGAAAATGAACTTTTATTATGAGAAGTAAACTCTAATAGTGATGGGGTAGTAGGATAAATGGACAAAACGCTACTCCAAAAATGTGAATTTTTTGGTTGGCCTTGACAATGACAAAGTCAGCTAATATAATTCCTTAGCTTTCTACTAATCTCTCCCCAGTCACCTCTGTGTATCCTCTGGATTACTGCCCTGTCTGATTAGAAGAGAATTTCCCAGCGAGTGAAGAAGGAACTGAATTATTATAGAGGAATTTGGAGACAGCAAGAGAGAGAACTGCCAGTTTCTGGTTCTGTAAAAGCCTTTAGTTATCACTAACCACTCAACATAGAAACAAGATATAATCACAATATCAATGACTGCCTAAGGCTGATGGGTCATATCCTAAGTGTCTCATGATAGAAATCATTCATAATGCATGAAATTAGATATACGATAGCACTTAAATTTTATCATGCTCATCAAAGCCCTATCATCTCTAATATACTGTGGCAAACATAGTGCTATGGCTTGGCCAAACCTACTTTCTTTCCCCCCGGGCACACGGATAGGCTGTATGTCCCAGCCACCCTTCATGTTAGGTGGCTCACATGACAGAGTGCTGGCCCATGGAACGTGGGCACAAGAGATGCGGGCCATTCTCAGACCCAGTGGAGGACTCAAGACCCAAGGCGAGAGCACAGCCATGAGCTGGAAGGAGCTGGGTCCTGAACGAATACTTAGAATAGCACCTGCCCCACCCAGCCAGCTTGGGGCTATGACGTGAGAAAGAAAGAAATCACTGAGATTTTGTTATAGCGACTAGCACAGTTATCATACCCACATGGATACATCAGGACTGCTGCATTTGCATCAGAGAACCATGGGAAAGGTTAAAACTGAACGGGATGCTGTGTAATCAAGTAATCCTCAATAAAGCTGTTAATCGAAAGAAGAAAGACCAGGGGCCCCTAAAGATGTACTCTAACCCTGCCCCTCCCCCGACCCTGTTAAATATGGCTCTTCCCAATTGTTTTAACACCTTCTCCAGAATGTTTCTTGCCAGGGCCAGGGCAAGAGTACCATGACTTGGCCACAACTCACCCTCTCTTGGCCTCTTCTCCCATTCTGGACTACTTGAGGAAATGTCATTCTTCTGAGCTTTGACCGCCATATATTATTCCTTCTGCCGGACGGCTCTCACCCCCCCACCTCTGCCTGTGAGCTCTACCCATTCTGCCTACCATCCCGAATGAGGCCTTCCCTTTGGAAGGCTTGGTTGGAAAAGACAGGCTCCTGCTGCCAACTGCTATTACCCTTTTCCTGTGCAGCTCTGAGGGTCCAGCTCATGTTCCCCGCTGCAGGATGATGACAGGTGGACATCCTGTCTGCCTGCTAGGTTGCAAGCTCCTTGCAGACAGAAATCCATGTGCCAGCATTTGGTTGACATTCGATAATAAATGTTGAATGAACGCGTGAACAAATGGCAATGAACGCACAAGTCAATGAATAATTAAGTGGAATTCCACACAGCAGCTTGGATCAGAGACCCCTTTCCCTCCAAATGAGTCCACATGGGACCATGTTTCCTTTATGACATTCTGCCCCGCCCGAGGGCCCTCCACTATATAAAAAGATGGAGTGTTTGGGCAGAGGTCACTGCTTTGAGAGGCAGACACGATGGTCCAGCACCGGCCTCCAGCTGAAATATCAAGATTCAGATAGAGAGGAGTCTGCAAGAATGTGGAGAAAAAAGAAGGAAATAAACCCCCAGTAATTAAGAAAACAGGAGAAGTCACTTAAACTTTATACATTTTTAAGTAAAAATAATTTTGGTAAGTACTAATTTTTGAACTTTTACTGATGTATAACACACATACAGAGAAGTGACCAGCTTGGGGACAGTTCACAAATTGGTCACACCATGCATCCAGCACCTCATCAAGAAACAGACCATTATCAGCAGCGCAGAAGCCCCTCCCCCTCGAGTCAGTAAATACTATTTTAAAAGAAAAGGAAGGAAGGAAGGAGAGAGGGGAGGGGTGGCCAGGCATCCACTTTAAAAGAAAAGGAGAAATGCTGCGGCGGGCGGGCGGGGAGCCTAGGCGACGCTTGGGGGGGAAACTCACAGCCTCACTGAGATACACCCATCAGGGCTTTTCCCGATCTGCTGAAAACTGTCGTGGCATTAAACATACCCACAACACGGGTAACTGCAGCAAAAGCTGGCTGAGCTTTGGAAGGAAGAGGATTCCTCCCAGGTACAGAGCAAGGGAACGCGTGCCACCGTGTCCCTAGCCAGGAAGAAGCTGGCTCGGGACCCACGCCCCCAAACCCTTCCCACCCCCAGTCCGTGCCCCTGCACCCTTTCTCTAAACCTGGAGAGGCAGGGCACCCTCTGTGCTTCCTTCCAGCGGGATGTGACCCCTGCCAGACTCTATGCCAGGATCCAGGGCTTTGGAAGGAACAACATCCTGTATAATGGCCAGAGAAGCAGCTTCTATTGATAGTTGGTCACCTCTGGAGCCTCAGGACCAGGGCTTTGAGAGCAGGCTCCATCCAAGCCGGTCTACTAAGTCTTCCCCTCTCCTAGGACTCTGTGCTCTGCCCTTGAACAGGAAAAATCCCAGGAACGAAGGAACCGTCCCTGGCTTAGAAACTTCACTCCCTGTTTATTGCAAACAGCTTTGTCTCTGTCAGGATCATGGGACGTGTCTAAGAGGTAGATAGAGAAGAGGTAGGTGATTGGACAGGTGTGTAGGCAGACAGATTGAAATTATAGACAGTCTGCTGGTAATTCAGAAGGCAGAGTCCCAGGGATGGGTCTGGGTATCCATTATATGGGAGGATTTCTTGCTCACAAGGAGGTGGTACAGGCAGTTTTCAGTCTTATATTTCTGTCACAATTAATAAGGGAACAACAAAGAGAACTAATAAACTGGATCAGGCAAAGGGGCTATAAAGGGAATATTTCTCAAGCATTGTATTGAACAGTTCCTTATAATTAACATTAGTCAAACTGGGGTCCTTCCCAAGTTCCATACTCTACACACCATTATCCTCGCAAGTTTTCTGTGCTGAGGTTTTAAGAGCAGGTAGATTACAGGGCTTTGGGTTAGGAGTTTCCATGGGAGGGAGGGGATGCCTGGGTTTCTGCTGATCTGGGAGGCTTCAGGGGTATCATCCAATATCCCTGTTTCTTCCTGTAAATTCAAGGGAATCCACTGACTTTCCAAGAAGAGATATTCTGTGCAGATTATCTAATCCACAAATAGTTACTGAGGCCATCACTTTGCATGTGCCAAGCACTATGTTAGGCCTGGGGAATTCCGTGGTGAACAGAGCGCTCACAGCCCCCAAGAACTCACTACCTCGTGGAGGAGGCAGCCCGGTAAACAGCTGTCACCCCGGAGAAGCGCTATGACAATGACCTCTTAGCAGCTGTGGGACCTGGGGCAAGCCACTGAACTCCCCTGTGCCTTACTTTCAACATCTGCCCGTGGGCGTCATAGTAACGCCCTTTTCCTTGGAATGTTGTGAGAATTAAATGAATTAATATTAAAGTGCTTAGAATAATATAAGACACGTGGAAAGAGCTACGGAAGAGTTTGTTCTTGGTAGTGTTGATGTTACTGTTACTTCTGTGGTGATCACAAATGGAGGAAAGCTTTCCTAACCCTAATCTAGAAAGCCCTCCCAGGGGAGGTTATGCAAACTGCATGCAGTGGTCTGTCGGTATCCTCAGGGCACTGGTTCCAGGACCCCAGCAGATACCGCACTCCAGGGATGCTCAAGTCCCTTAGAGAAAATGGCGTAGAACAGTCGATAGACTCTAAGGGATGGATCATAAAGGGTCTGATGCATCACGCCAAGGAATGTGGGCTTCTAAAAATCAATTTACAGAAAAATCTTTTCTGGAAATTTGTCAAGCGCTTACTAAACGTTATCAGCCAAGTTGAGCTGAACAAGGAAACCGAGAAAAGTGCCCTCAGTGGTCGATTTCTGATAATAAGAATGGAATGTCCCCACAAGCACCGGGATCTGACTGTAGATCCCTGGGGTTGCACTGACTGTGACTGATTTCCTGTGGCTTCTTTTCTCTAAACTTTTACTATGATTTTTAATCACAGTCTCAATTTCAGTGCTTGTGATTGGTCTGTTCCTATTTTCTCTTTCTTCCTGGTTCAGTCTCAGAAGGTTGTGCTTTTCTAAGAATTTGTCCATTTCTTCCAGGTTGTCCATTTTATTGGCATATAGTTGCTTGTAGTAATCTCTCAGGATCCTTTGTATTTCTGCAGTGTCAGTTGTTACTTCTCCTTTTTCATTTCTAATTCTGTTGATTTGTCTTCCCCCTTTTTTTCTTGATGAGCCTGGCTAACGGTTTATCAGTTTTGTTTATCTTCTCAAAGAATCATCTTTTAGCTTTATTGATCTTTGCTATCATTTCCTTCATTTCAAACATCTGAGGCTGAACTAAAAAATATGAAAAGATGGATTCCAATCCTTTGTCAAGCTGCGAGATACCCACATGTCTGAGTCAGATAGCTACTCTACCCAGGAACAATAACCAATAACAGCTTCCCAACAAGTGTGCCTCAAAGGCAACCCAGGCCCTTGGAGCTACAGGCATTGTCTCATGCTTTGAGAAACCTCTTCACTTTATCCCAGTGTCACAGTCAGTTCTGGCTGCTATAACAAAGTCCCATAGACTGAGTGGCTATCAACAACAAATTTATTTCTCACAGTCCTGAAGGCTAAGAATCTGAGATGAGGGCACCAGAATGGCTGGGTTCTAGTGAGGGTCCTCTTCTGGGTTGCAGACTGCTATATTCTCCTTGTGTCCTCACAGGGCAGAAACACAGCAAGAGAGCTCTTTGGGGACCCTTTTATAAGGGCACAACCCTCATGACCTAATCACCTCCCAAAGGCCCCCCCCTCCTAATAGCACCACATTGCGGGGTTAGGATTTCAGCATACAAATTGGGAGTTGGGGGGACACAAACATTTAATCCACTGCACCCAGTGTACCACACAAATGTTGTTACTATTTACATGTGCCAAGACATGAAATAAGTTTGAGAACACAGGCCTGCCTTCCTATGTCTTTCCCATATCTCCCAATGCTGTCTTTCAAAAACCCTCCAGTTCAGGGAACTGATCAGTTCACTGTCCCTCAAATACTTTTTGGCTTGAAGACTTTCCCCGCTGATTCCTCTTGCCTTAAATCCTGGACCTGCCCTTGCATATTTAAAATGCTTGAAATCCCACCCCAAGTGACCTCCTCCAGTAAACTATTGTATTATGTAAGGACCGTTACATAATACACTTTCAAAACCACTAGGCCTATACATACTATCACATTGTACATTATTGTTTTCATCTGCATATGTTGTCTCTCTAACTAGACCACAAATACTTTCTCTGAAGGCTGTCACAAAGCAGACTTCCTCATAGCAAATAATTCATTCTTCATCTGCTTCTAGACTGTTGTCACCTCTTACTCTGTTCTTATTTTCTAATCTGTTTGATCTCATTGTTCCCATGATGGTTGGATGTGATAAAGATGGTCAGGCTATTTGATTGCATTATTTTCAGTCAAAATGTTGTGTATGTCTACTACATGGAAAACATGGTGCTGGATGTATGGAGATTCCCAGAAGAGAAAAAAAGAAGAAAAGAGAAAAACACAGTAATAAAACAAGATAGTGATAAGGCTGAGGGGTTTTCTAACCTGATAAATCTGGGGATACAAGAGGCCCCAACTAGTAAAGAATTCTTCTGCATGGAGGAAACATCCACATACAGGAATGAGAATCTGGCCATTATTTCTCCCCTGAAACATTTACTACATATAGTCAAATTTTAGTGGCTATATTAGGATTTGGGGAAGAGCAGGGTACTTAATCTCAAACCACCAAAAAAGCATGAAGTATCTGCAAGCTTAGTCATAGAACAGACAATCTTTGCATAATTGGACTTAGCTAAGTAGTTCCTACAGAGGCAAGGAGACCCAAGAGCTGGAGTCTAGCATTTCTGAAATAATTAGTGTGTGTGTGTATGTGGTGTCTGGTTGGGACTTGGCCTCCTGGGTGTGACAGAGCCAGGGCAGGGAAGGAATCTGTTGAATGATCTGTGGAACAGAGCTGGCCAAGCTCATGGTCCTGTGGTCAGCCCTACCAGCCCCAAACTCCCACCCAGCCCACCTATCCCTCCCATTCTGGGTGAAGTACAGCTTGGCAAACTTCTAAGGTGTGGCTCCCTAGTCCCTCCCTTGAATCAACCAAGAATGCCAACTCTGAGGCTTCTAAAGCCGCCAGTTTCCTGAGCGTGTATTCCTATATACTTTGGGAAACTGGTAAGATCGCTCTAAATATTTGGGAGGGAGGCAGCCTTTGAGTTAAATAGTTTGCCTGCTGATGTCAACTATTACAGCACTGTTTGTAGAAGGCTAAAATCCAAGAGGACTACTGTGAAAGGAAATAGATCAGATGAGACAATCATTTATCTTGATGTCAGACTAACTGAGAGGAACTCTTAATTATCCATCTCCAAGAAACCAGTGAGGCCAAGGCCATTCTCCCTGTTGTCCCTGGGCCTCAGCCGGAGTTCATAAGAGCCTAGGTTGGAGGATGAACTCTAGTATAGGAAATCCTGGGATGGAGGAGAGGGGATACTGGTTCAGGATCCAGAAGGAACAGAGGTCACCTGGGAGATACAGAGCTGCTGTAAAAGTGATGGAGGATGGCTTTTCTATGGATTCTCTACTCGCCTGGGAATCAGGATCCCATCTCCCAGTGACCCTCTGGCTGACAGTGGGGCAGTGCTCAGCCCCCAATCCCCGGGACACCAAGAAACCTCCTTCTATTTTGTCTGCAGTCAATCATTGCTCTCAGTAAGTCTGCACCCCTGGCAGACACACAAACACATGCACACTGTACTTTCAGTCTGAGCCAGTGATATTTTGGAGACCAAATGCTTTGAAAAAATAGAGAACTGTCTCACCAGCCTAAGGAAGTGAACTTCCAGACTTTGTATTTGAAAACGTTCAGCTTCATAACTCAATCCCCTGGATCACTAGGTTTCTCTTCCCTTATCCCTCTGTTACAGGGATGAATAAGGAGTCACGTGCACTCCCATGAGGGAAAATTAATTGATGGGCTTTGCAGGACTAATGGGTTTAATTTGGCTCTTTAAAAATCTTCCCACACCCTCCCCATAAGGATAACAGCTGATCTTTCAGCAAAAACTCTGCAAGCCAGAAGGGAGTGGCATGACATATTTAAACTGATGAAAGGAAAAAACCTACAACCAAGATCACCGTACCCAGCAAGGATCTCATTCAGATTCAACGGAGAAATTAAAATCTTTACAGACAAGCAAAAGTGAAGAGAATTCAGCACCACCAAACCAGTTTTACAACAAATGCTAAAGGAACTTCTCTAGGCAGGAAACAAGAGAAGGAAAAGACCTACAAAAACAAACCTCAAACAATAAAGAGAATGGTAATAGGAACGATATATCAATAACTACCTTAAATGTAAATGGATTAAATGCTCCATCCAAAAGACATAGACTGGCTCAATGGATACAAACCAAGACCCATATATACGCTGTCTACAAGAGACCCACTTCAGACCTAGGGACACATACAGACTGAAAGTGAGGGGATGGAAAAAGATAGTCCATGAAAATGGAAATCAAAAGAAAGCTGGAGTAGCAATTCTCATATCAGACAAAATAGACTTTAAAACAAAGATTGTTACAAGAGACAAAGAAGGACACTACATAATGATCAAGGGATCAATCCAAGAAGAAGATATAACAATTGTAAATATTTATGCACCCAACATAGGAGCACCTCAATACATAAGGCAAATGCTAACAGCCATAAAATGGCAAATCGACAGAAACACAATAATAGTAAGGGACTTTAACACCCCACTTTTGCCAATGGACAGATCATACAAAATGAAAATAAATAAGGAAACACAAGCTTTAAATGACAAATTAAACAAGATGGACTTAACTGATATTTATAGGACATTCCATCCAAAAACAACAGAATACACTTTCTTCTCAAGTGCTCAAGGAACATTCTCCAGAGTAGATCATATCTTGGGTCACAAATCAAGCCTCAGTAAATTTAAGAATATTGAAGTCGTATCAAGTATCTTTTCCAACTACAACTCTATGAGACTAGATATCAATTACAGGAAAAAAAAACTGTAAAAAATACAAACACATGGAGGCTAAACAATACACTACTTAATAACCAAGAGATCACTGAAGAAATCAAAGAGGAAATTAAAAAATACCTAGAAACAAATGACAAAGAAAACACAATGACCCAAAACCTATGGGATGCAGCAAAAACAGTTCTAAGAGGGAAGTTTACAGCAATACAATCCTACCTCAAGAAACAAGAAAACTCTCAAACAACCTAACCTTACCCCTAAAGCAATTAGAGAAAGAACAACAACAACAAAAAAAACCCCAATGTTAGCAGAAGGAAAGAAATCATAAAGATGAGATCAGAAATAAATGAAAACAAAATGAAGGAAACAAGAGCAAAGATCAATAAAAATAAAAGCTGGTTCTCTGAGAAGATAAACAAAATTGATTTTCTTGACTCATCAAGAAAAAAAGGGAGAAGACTCAAATCACCAGAATTAGAAATGAAAAAGGAGAAGTAACAACTGACACTGCAGAAATACAAGGCATCATGAGAGATTACTACAAGCAACTATATGCCAATAAAATGGACAACCTGGAAGAAATGGACAAATTCTTAGAAAAGCACAACCTTCTGAGACTGAATCAAGAAGAAAGAGAAAATAGGAACAGACCAATCACAAGCACTGACGTCGAGACTGTGATTAAAAATCTTCCAACAAACAAAAGCCAAGGACCAGATGGCTTCACAGGTGAACTCTATCAAACATTTAGAGAAGAGCTAACACCTATCCTTCTCAAACTCTTCCAAAATACAGCAGAAGGAGGAACACTCCCAAACTTATTCTAAGAGGCCACCATCACCCTGATACCAAAACCAGACAAAGATGTCACAAAGAAAGAGAACTACAGGCCAATATCACTGATGAACATAGATGCAAAAATCCTCAACAAAACAGCAGCAAACAGAATCTAAGAGCACATTTAAAGGATCATACACCATGATCAAGTGGGGTTTATCCCAGGAATGCAAGGATTCTTCAATACACGCAAATCAATCAATGTGATACACCATATTAACAAACTGAAGGAGAAAAACCATATGATCATCTCAATAGATGCAGAGAAAGCTTTCGACAAAATTCAACACCCATTTATGATAAAAACCCTCCAGAAAGTAGGCATAGAGGGAAATTTCCTCAACATAATAAAGGCCATATATGACAAACCTACAGCCAACATCGTTCTCAATGGTGAAAAACTGAAACCATTTCCTCTAAGATCAGGAACAAGACAAGGTTCTCCACTCTCAGAACTATTATTCAACATAGTTTTGGAAGTTTTAGTCACCGCAATCAGAGAAGAAAAGGAAATAAAAGGAATCCAAATCGGAAAAGAAGAAGTAAAACTGTCACTGTTTGCAGATGACATGATACTATACGCAGAGAAGCCTAAAGAGGCTACCAGAAAACTACTAGGACTAATCAATGAATTTGGTAAAGTAGCAGGATACAAAACTAATTCACAGAAATCTCTTGCATTCCTAAACACTAACGATGAAAAATCTGAAAGAGAAGTTAAGGAAACACTCCCATTTACCACTGCAACTAAACGAATAAAATACCTAGGAATAAACCTACCTAAGGAGACAAACGATCTGTATGCAGAAAACTGTAAGACACTGATGAAAGAAATTAAAGGTGATACAAACAGATGGAGAGATATACCATGTTCTTGGATTGGAAGAATCAACATTATGAAAATGACTATACTACCTAAAGCAATCTACAGATTCAATGCAATCCCTATCAAACTACCACTGGCATTTTTCACAGAAGTAGAACAAAAAAATTCACAATTTTTATAGAAACACAAAAGATCCCAAATAGCCAAAGCAATCTTGAGAACGAAAAACGGAGCTGGAGGAATCAGGCTCCCTGACTTCAGACTATACTACAAAGCTACAGTAATCAAGGCAGTATGGTACTGGCACAAAAACAGAAATACAGTCAATGGAACAAGATAGAAAGCGAAGAGATAAACCCACACACATTCGGTCACCTTTTTTTTTTTTTTTTAAACAAAACAAAACATTTTTATCTGGTCCATTGGAGCCTGAGTCTGGAAACACCCATGGAGAATCATCCTACAGGGATGGTACTGACAATTGATAAAATAGCCTCTGTGTCAGAAGAGCTGCCATATGTACAGGGTTAAAAATACCCACAGCTCAGAGTAGAAGGAGGAATATAAAGAAGGCCCAAAGGGGAGTCTAGTGCTCTTGGGTGCTTCTTCAGGTGTAAACCCACCCCCCCGCAAGCCCCATGGGAAGCAAGAGGCCATAGATTTGGCCACCTGCTGCCTAGGGGCTGCAGGGCAGTGAGGCCAGGTGGCCCAGGAAGCCGGCCTCAGTCATCCTGGGGCAGACACAGAACTCAGGGCTGAGCAGCCACAGGGAGGACGCTGGGCTTCTGAGGTGGGGCGGGGCTGGGAGGGGCTACACCCTGCATGTGCCTGGACAGGGCTGGCCAAGGAGTTCTCCTGGACTCTGTTCCTCCCAGCAGAGGTCAGGTGACGCTGAGGACAAACCCCCTCACCAAGCACAGGGCTGGGCCCAGGCTCAGGTCCACCTGACCCGCTGCCACAACCCCAGCCTGGGGCATGGCTTCGATCCTGGCTGGCGCTCCAGGAATAGCAGAGTGTCCCTCCCCACCCCTGCTTGAGCCCACGGTCACCAGGCACCTGCCTCCTGGGACACTGCTGGGACTCCAGGAACCCCTGCTTGCCTCATGAGGGCTTGGGGGGAGATGGGACCTAGGGGCAAACTGGGGAGAAAAGGCTCCTGACCTCGTGCCCCACAAAGGGGGTGTTCCCTGTTCTCACCTGGAGTTCTGGCCTCTGACCTTCCCAAGAGGGTGGTCCTTGCTCTCATCCTGGGGTCCTGGCCTCTGACCCCCCAAAAAAGTGATTGTCCCTGTTCTCACCTGGGGTCCTGGCCTGACCCCACAAGGTGCGGGGGTGGTCCCTGCTCACCTCAGGGTCCTGGCCTCTGACCCCCCAGATTTGGTTTTGTGAATGGAGCTCTTGGCTGCCTCACCCAGGCAGGAGGCCCCAGGCCATGGGAAGGGGCAGTCTTACCTTGGCCCTGGCAGTCTGAGCCAGACCTCAAGGTGGGCTGGTCAGAGGAGCTGGCACACAGCTCCCTCGAGCTAGAGGCCGCTTCGAGGTATTCTGCTTGGTGGCTACGAGGCCCTGGGTAGGAGGGAGGGCCGGAAGGAAGGCCCAGGAGAAGCTGCGCCATGCCGCTGGCACTCCCGGGGTGGGGATCCTGAGATTCTGGTTCAAGCATCCTGTGTTGGGGTCTCCCTCGTAAAGTGTGTATGGGGGCAGGCAGGGTGGTCACAGTGGCCAGGGCCCATGGAGGCCAGTGACCTTGGGCGTGAATGGGGGGCTGTGGCTGCCCTCGGAGGCCGTCCAGTCACTGAGGGAGACCTGGGCCGCCTTGCAGTGCACCAGGCGGTGGGTGATGGAGAAGCCGGCACACTGTCCTGGGTGCACAGGCTGCCACGCGTGGACACCACGTTGAAGCTGTCTGAGCAGTAGCATTGCACGTGCAGGTAAGACTTGGGGTGCTGGTTCTCCACCACCATGATGAGCCCCACCGAGCCGTGCGTCAGGTCACCTTATCTTTGATAAAGGAGGCAAGAATGTACAATGGAGAAAAGACAGCCTCTTCAATAAGTGGTGCTGGGAAAACTGGACAGCTACATGTAAAAGAATGAAATTAGAACACTCCCTAACACTATACACAAAAATAAACTCAAAATGGATTAGAGACCTAAAAGTAAGGCCAGACACTATAAAACTCTTAGAGGAAAACATAGGCAGAAAACTCTATGACATACATCACAGCAGGATCCTTTTTGACCCACCTCCTACAGAAATGGAAATAAAAACAAACAAATGGGACCTAATGAAATGTAAAAGCTTTTGCACAGCAAAGGAAACCATAAAGAAGACGTAAAGACAACCCTCAGAATGGGAGAAAACAGTTGCAGACGAAGCAACTGACAAAGGATTCATCTCCAAAATATACAAGCAGCTCGTGCAGCTCAATATCAAACAAACAAACAAACCAACCAATACAAGTTTGGGCAGAAGACCTAAATAGACATTTCTCCAAAGAAGATATACAGATTGCCAACAAACACATGAAAGAATGCTCAACATCACTAATCATTAGAGAAATGCAAAGCAAAACTACAAAGAGGTATCACCTCACACCAGTCAGAATGGCCATCATCAAAAAATCTAGAAACAATAAATGCTGGAGAGGGTGTGGGGAAAAGGGAACCCTCTTGAACTGTTGGTGGGAATGTAAATTGATACAGCCACTATGGAGAACAGTATGGAGGTTCCTTAAAAGACTAAAAATAAGACCCAGCAATCCCACTACTGGGCATATATCCTGAGAAAACCATAATTCAAAAAGAGTCATGTACCACAGTGTTCATTGCAGCTCTATTTACAATAGCCAGGGCATGGAAGCAACCTAAGTGTCCATCGACAGACGAATGGATAAAGAAGATGTGGCACATATATACAATGGAATATTACTCAGCCATAAAAAGAAACAAAATTGAGTTATTTTTGGTGAGGTGGATGGACCTAGAGTCTGTCATACAGAGTGAAGTAAGTCAGAAAGAGAAAAAGAAATACCGTACGCTAACACATATATGGAATGTTAAAAAAAAAAAAAAAGGTTTTGATGAACCTGGGGCAGGACAGGAATAAAGATGCAGACATAGAGAATGGACTTGAGGTCACGGGGTGAGGAAGGGTAAGCTGGGATGAAGTGAGAGAGTGTCATGGACATATGTACACTACCAAATGTAAAATAGATAGCTAGTGGGAAGCAGCTGCATCACACGGGGAATCAGCTCGGTGCTTTGTGAGCACCTAGAGGCGTGGGTTAGGGAGGGTGGGAAGGAGATGCAAGAGGGAGGGGATATGGGGATATACGTATGCATATAGCTGATTGACTTTGTTATACAGCAGAGACTAACACAACATTGTAAAGCAATTATACTCCAATAGAGATGTTTTAAAAAAATAAAAATATAAGTAAAAATCTTCCCACCGGGCTGTTTCTCTAATATTGTGGCTATGAGGCCTTTCCTTCTACTGTGAACCAGCCAGAAAGACATTTTGTGTGTTTGTGTCTCATGAATGTATTTTTGATTTAGCTCTACATCATTTTAATTCATTTCCACTCTCACACTTTTTACAAAATTAGTTCAAGGAGTAAAAAATATATAGTCAACTTAGCTCACGTTCGTGCTGGGCTGTGTGTGCTTCAACAGGAAGTGCATTTCTGACACTTTTTAAATGAGCAATCACACGTATAATCAACTTGGTTAAAACTTCCTTCCTGGTAACTGCAACACTTCCTCTGCATCTGGATATGAAGGGAGACCCAGAAAAGCGGAAGAGTTTAGAAGCACACTGGGTAGGTTTGAATTTGTTTTGTTTTCAGAAATTAAACAAATGATCCTTCAACATCATCACCTCCGCTGCTTTATCAGGTATTGCTTCCTTCTATTTTTTGCCCTTTGTTGGGTCTGACTCGGCATAGTGACACTTCCTTCTCAGCCAGAAGATTTGTATCTGGAACTGTTGTCGTTCATCTGATGATACTGCCACTGAATGTCTGTTTCATTGTCTAGTCCAACCCTTGTGTGTGGATATCCACAAGGTTCCGGCAATAGCTTTGCAGGTGCATCGGTCCTTTTTTGTTTTTGTTTGGGAGGAAGAGGGAGGGCACGGGGGGCTGTGTCAGCAGCCTTCACGTTCTTACAAGTGCACTCTTCGCGATTAGTGTACTGAACAGTGTTTCTAACATCTTCTCGTAAAAGGAGAAAGCTTCACAGCCTCAACCATGAAGGAAAGCAGTGAGTATTGAGTCAGCCAGTTTTCTTCTGCACCTCGTATCTTGTAAGTCTACTTGATGTCATGGAGGCAGAAGTGATTGCTGTGTATTTGCATGTTGCCTAAATTTGGACCTATTTTATTTCAAGTTAGTGCCAATATTCACATAACTTACAGTTCTCTTCTTTGTTATTATGTAAAGTAGCAAAAGAGCAAATAGTGAAGGTCTTAAGCTGTAAGAGACAGTCCTTTGGGACAGTTGATTTCATGTATTTACTAAGTGTAACTTCATAATATTTTAAGAGAGGGACTACTGACTTTAAAAGTAAGTTTAAGCCGAGTACAGAAGTTTGGATCTAATGAAACCTGCCTTTCTTACCCTTTAATCAAACTCTCCTTTCTGGTATGTGTCAAATGCTCCACTATTTCTTAAGGAAATAAGTATATATGAGTGTCACTAACATTAGTCCTTTAAGAAGTAAATAATATTTTCTGAAACATTAATTTTTGTTTCACTAGTTGATTCTTATTTAGAACATCTTACAAAATATTAAAGGATACTAAATAGTAAAGTCAAAATACCTTACTCACATCTCAATTTTAAGATGTTTAGCATGTCAATCCTCATTTGGAGAGTTTCTTACTGCAATAAGTCACATTTATACTTAAATGCTTTGTGAAGGTACAGTGGATAAATTGTTGAGAATAAATTGGTGAATTCTCGTTATAGAGATGAATATATTAGAGCAAAAAGAAGTTAAATAATCGATTGGGGCCCAAAAGCAGGTCCTTCCTTCCATCCTGTGGTTTCTCCAGAGGCAGATGGGATGAACTGGTTACAAAGTTAAAATTATCTGAATGTTCATATTTGGGGAGCCCTGGGGACTCCCCTAAGATACTGCCCTAACGGAGCAGTGACAGCCACGATGCTTACACATTTCATGATTCACAGTTTTAAATATCTGCAAATGTTCTTGAGCGCAACTTCACCAATTCTGATCTTTCTGAGTTTTATCAATGAAATGACTACCTCTCCTAACAAGAAAGAAAAAAATGAAAAGAAAACAAAAACAGGAAGTTGACTAGGGAGCAGACACCTGATCCAGAAAGTTTGAAAAGGGACTGAGAGGCCAGTTGGGTAAGGTGTCTGGGTCCCCTAGGAGACAAATGAGACTAAACGAAGAGGAAATAAGTCAAAGGCCTCTTTTCAGAGGGGGGTTTTCAGCACCTCACATTGCACCTTATAAGCCAGGACATGATCCTTTAACTGGATAATCTGACTCATCCATGCAATTCAGTATGCTTAACAAAAATGACCACTTAGAACTACTACAGCAGGTCAGACACAGTGCTAGATCAGTGCTTTACCTCTCTCTTTTAAAATTCAATTTTCAAACGAAATGAAAGCAGAGAGAATGATTAATGAATCCCCATCGACCCATGGCCCATACTCAACAAGTATATTACCTCATTTAACTGTCACCTTACTCACCCCTCTGAGGCACTGCTAACCCCATTTGACAGACAGGAAACAGGCTCAGAGATTATTTAAAGGGCCCATCCCCCAGATTCTAAGTGTTGGGGACCAGGATTCCTGGGCCCCGATTCCAAAGCCCCGGTATCCTCGTGCGCACGTCCTTGTCATTCGTCTACACCTTCTCCTTCTGCCAGCTCGCGGGAAACCATAAAGGGCAAGTACCTGCCCTGTGACCGAGCCCTCTGTTTCTCTGCTCCCAGGTCGCAGAGGGCATGGAGCTGGAGAACCATGAACAGCACGTGGTGCTGAGAGAGGACAACCGCCGCAGGCGCCGGAGGATGAAGCCACGCAGCGCGGCGGCCAGCCTGTCCTCCATGGAGCTCATCCCCATTGAGTTTGTGCTGCCCACCAGCCAGCGCAACACCAAGGCCCCCGAAACGGCGCTGCTGCACGTGGCTGGCCACGGCAACGTGGAGCAGATGAAGGCCCAGGTGTGGCTGCGCGCACTGGAGACCAGCGTGGCCGCCGACTTCTACCACCGGCTCAGCCCCGACCACTTCCTCCTGCTCTACCAGAAGAAGGGGCAGTGGTACGAGATCTACGACAAGTACCAGGTGGTGCAGACCCTGGACTGCCTGCGCTACTGGAAGGTGCTGCACCGGAGCCCCGGGCAGATCCACGTGGTGCAGAGGCTCGCGCCCTCGGAGGAGACGCTGGCCTTCCAGCACCAGCTCACGGCCCTCATTGGCTACGACGTCACCGACGTCAGCAACGTGCACGACGACGAGCTGGAGTTCACACGCCGCCGCCTGGTGAGCCCGCGCATGGCTGAGGTGGCCGGCCGCGACACCAAGCTCTACGCCATGCACCCCTGGGTGACGTCCAAGCCCCTCCCCGAGTACCTGCTGAAGAAGATCACCAACAACTACATCTTCATTGTCATTCATCGCAGCACCACCAGCCAGACCATCAAGGTCTCAGCCGATGACACCCCGGGCACCATCCTCCAGAGCTTCTTTACCAAGATGGCCAAGAAGAAGTCCCTGATGGATATCCCTGAAAGCCAGAACGAACAGGACTTTGTGCTGCGTGTCTGTGGCCGGGATGAGTACCTGGTGGGTGAGACGCCCATCAGAAACTTCCAGTGGGTGAGGCAGTGCCTCAAGAACGGGGAAGAGATTCACCTGGTGCTTGACACTCCGCCGGACCCAGCCCTGGACGAGGTGAGGAAGGAAGAGTGGCCGCTGGTGGACGACTGCACGGGAGTCACCGGCTACCATGAGCAGCTGACCATCCACGGGAAGGACCACGAGAGCGTGTTCACCGTGTCCCTGTGGGACTGTGACCGCAAGTTCAGGGTAAAAATCAGAGGCATTGATATCCCCGTCCTGCCCCGGAACGCGGACCTCACGGTTTTTGTGGAGGCAAACATCCAGTATGGGCAGCAAGTCCTTTGCCAAAGGAGAACCAGCCCCAAACCCTTCACGGAGGAGGTGCTGTGGAATGTGTGGCTTGAGTTCAGTATCAAGATCAAAGACTTACCCAAAGGGGCTCTGCTGAACCTCCAGATCTACTGCGGCAAAGCTCCAGCTCTGTCTGGTAAGGCCTCTGCGGAGACTCCCAGTCCCGAGTCCAGAGGCAAAGCTCAGCTTCTGTATTACGTGAACCTGCTGCTCATAGACCACCGGTTCCTCCTGCGCCACGGGGAGTACGTGCTCCACATGTGGCAGCTATCCGGGAAGGCGGAAGACCATGGCAGCATCAATGCTGACAAGCTCACGTCTGCCACCAACCCGGACAAGGAGAACTCAATGTCCATCTCCATTCTTCTGGACAATTACTGTCACCCCATAGCCTTGCCTAAGCATCGGCCCACCCCTGACCCGGAAGGGGACCGGGTTCGAGCAGAAATGCCCAATCAGCTTCGGAAGCAACTAGAGGCGATCATAGCCACTGATCCCCTTAACCCTCTCACAGCCGAAGACAAAGAGTTGCTCTGGCATTTCAGATATGAAAGTCTGAAGGATCCCAAAGCGTATCCTAAGCTCTTTAGCTCAGTGAAATGGGGACAGCAAGAAATTGTGGCCAAAACATATCAACTGTTAGCCAGAAGGGAGGTCTGGGATCAAAGTGCTTTGGATGTTGGATTAACAATGCAACTCCTGGACTGCAACTTTTCGGATGAAAACGTAAGAGCCATTGCAGTTCAGAAACTGGAGAGCTTGGAAGACGATGACGTGCTACATTACCTGCTGCAGCTGGTCCAGGTAGGGGGATGCACTCATCTCAAGGGGTTTATCTGCATATGCACAGGTGCCCCATTCAGCTGTCTTCCAATGCCCCTTGTCTAGAGAGTCACGACCAGTCAAAGGAGATCTAATGAAACTACCTCAAAAAGTAGTAAACTGTTCCACTTACTTTTTTACTGTCTTTGAGGGCTTGTTGACAAGCATTTTGATGACATTAATATTTCTGCTTTTTAGGAGAACCGTTCCTGTGGGAATACTTTGTTCTCATTTACTGTATCAATGATAGACTTGACTTATCGAATGCTCCCTTGTGCCAAGGCTGCAGGGGATCTACATGCTTTTCGTGTATTATCACATTTAACTCTCCCAACAACGATGATAGAGGTCAAGTTAATATTTGCATTTTATATATCAGGAAACTGAGGCACAGAGAGGCTAAGTAATGTGCCCAAGGCCACATACTTTGAAAGTCAAATTCAAACCCAGGAGGTCTGACTCCTGGCCCTGCTCTTTTCACTGCGTCCCAATATCTGGCATCAACCCAGCAGTGTCAGGATAGTGTGTCCTAGAGGAAAAACGTCATACTCTCTGATTGTCTTTATCACAATTCATAGAGTAACATCTCATATCTGCATGGGACCTTGAAAGCCGCTCTCTTTAGATAGGTCTGGTACTGTGTGTCCACTGCTCTCCACATGCCTTTCCTTGGGGTCCAGAGAGACTAAACCATTTGCTAAACCCTCGACTAAATTATCAAGGGTTTCCTTAGGACGTTAAAGAAAGGAGGAAGAGTTCTCTTGCTCACGATAGCCATTCTCAAATCATATTGTGCTGCTTGACAGGAGGAAGGAAAGGACTTGGAAGGGAATTCAATTTTAGAGAGCAGAAGTGTTCATTCATGAATTCAACAGCACAGACTGAATGCTTCCTCAGTTCTGGTTGCTGGATATAGAGCAGTGATCAAAACAGGGCTGGACTCTGCCCTAGTGTAGCTTGTGGTGCATGAAGACCGACACCAAATGAGTACACATACAGGCAGATATTGAGTAACACGTTGTGACAGACACTTTGGGGAAAAGCTACAGAGTGTTATGAGAAAAGAGTCAGGGGTTCTGGGGACACTTGATTGAGACTGAGGAAGCCAGGGACAGTTCTGAGTAGGTGATGTTTGATCTGAGATGGTTAGGATTAGCCAGGCTGACTGGTGGACACCAAACTGTCTAATCATTATCTATATTTATAGGAAGTTTCTGAAGTTTTCTGATGCGAATTTTGGATACTCTCAACTTTGAATCTTCACCTTCCCCTTAGGCAGATACTTGAAACGTTATATTTGGCCTTTGCTTTCATCTATCAAATAGAACCGATATTGTTATCTTCCATGAGTTCAGAGGCTGGCATAAACGCTACTGAAAATTTTAGAAAAATCAAAGTCTCCTCAGTTTTCTAGCTCTCCATGACAAAAAGAACATGAAACAAATTTGCACGAGATCTGTTCCAAGTCCCAAGGCGATCATGAATTATTTTCCACTGTCATTTTCACAAGTAAACTTTGCAGAGTTGGAAAATGAATAGTGTTCTTCTTGGAAATGTTTAAATGAAAGAGGTCAATAAGTAATATTAACATTGAATCTGTGGTCCTAAATTTGAAGAAGTAGTCATTTGTAAAACTATTTGAGACACTGCAGATATGGCCAAATGACTCATTCATTCCTAATTAAAATGGTCTCCTGGTTGAGATCTTCATCATCTTTACAGAAGTGAAACACAAAGAATGTCAGAAAGACTCACGTTTGGGTTAGAAACTTAACATTTCTGAAGTGACTACTGGTGGCTAACTAGCCACAGGCTCAGAATGAAGAGCTTAGCTGCAGCTACCGTGGCACCAATGAGAGCACACCTCACCTTTGAAAGCATGGGGATAACTGAAATATTATCCAGTTAGGATTGTTCTGCTCATTTCCAAACTGAAAAACCAGAGTAAGGATTGGAAATCATACCCAAACGCCCCCAGGCCCTAAAACATAAAGTGGAATGGGAATATCTCTTATTTCTTAGGAAAACAGGATAGACCGTATCTATTTATAAAGGAGATACTCTGAGATATTTAATTTTAAACCTCTCTTTATGCTTATACATGACATCTACCCTATAATTTTACATGTGCATGTCTAATAATCAATTTTTGTGAGTCTTACTGCTTTTAAAATGATGAACTATTGCAGACTTGCAGAAAAGTAGAGAACGGTGTAACAAATACCCATGCACCCACCAGGATTTAATTCTTTTTTATTTTTAATTGGCTAGGCTGCAGCGGGCGGGGGTGGGGGTGGGGGGCGAGCTTGGGACAGCCACCCACCTGGGCCCTGTTCTCGGTCCAGCCCCTATTTTTCACTTGTCATTGGTTCTTTTTCCTCAGTCACAGAGCTGCCACCTATGTGAATATCTCTGTTATTAGCCAAGTGATGTGAAAACTACTAAACACTGCTGAACCTGAGGAACCAGATAAAACAAGAGATTTTCAGACAAATAGCCCTGTATGCACTGCATCGTGGCAGGGAGTAATGACCAGTTGCAGTAAGAACCTGGGAGGCAGCACAGTGACTTGCCAGTGAGAGGCCAACCACACAACTTGAGAAGAGAAGCTATAGGATTTTTAGGATCTCCACATCTAACAAACATTTCTCTCCCTGCATGTACAATATCCCCACTGTCTATTTTCTTTCCAACAGCCTTTCTTCCCTTCCACCTTCATAGATGTGTTATAGTCATCTCCATCTTTCCCTTCTATCTTTCCAACAAATCAGGTAAGCCCTCACCTCTTCATCTCTGAAGTCATCAAAAGCATGTGATTGTGAGTCAGGAGTTCTGGCTTCTAATCCTGGTCCTTCCGCAAGTGGTTCACCCTGGCCCAAACTGTCCTTGAAAAGTTCAAAGGATTGAACTTAAGTGACTGCTCAGATTCTCGTCGCCCTTTCCATACAAACCCACTAAGGCAGAGCACCAGTTTTTCTCCCTTTCCTGTTTCCCGATTAATCAATGGAGAATGCAATCCCACAAATGCCAATGTGTTCTTCCTTTAGGCTGTGAAATTTGAACCATACCATGACAGTGCCCTTGCCAGATTTCTGCTGAAGCGTGGTTTAAGAGTAAGTACTTCCATTTTGATAAGAGTGTGACACTTAAAAAGTTACAGAGAATTGGCTGGTAGATCTAGAGCGTTAGTCGTAATAATGGCAACCTTCTTGGTTTCATCCTCAGAACAAACGAATTGGTCACTTCTTATTTTGGTTCTTGAGAAGTGAGATCGCCCAGTCCAGACACTATCAGCAGAGGTTTGCAGTGATCCTGGAAGCCTATCTGAGGGGCTGCGGCACGGCCATGCTACACGACTTCACCCAGCAAGTCCAAGTAATTGACATGTTACAAAAGGTCACCATGGATATTAAATCGCTCTCTGCAGAAAAGTATGACGTCAGTTCCCAAGGTACGGTGGCTCTGTTCTCTTGGTTCTCTTTCCAAATGCCTTTGTCTCCAAATGCTATCGTTCCTGTGATCCTTCTTCCTTCTGGAACGCAAGTCGCACCTTCCTCAAGGTAGCCAAGGATACATTTTTTAATCTTCTGTCTTCACGGAGTCAGCAAATTTAAAGTTCCCCCTTTACAAGTTAATATTTTTTAAAACTACATATATATATTTTAATGATGAACGTATGATAATAGATGTTAAACTCTTTGAAAACTTAAAACAGCATTATGCAGATGTAAGATGTATTTTTTTAAGATGTATTTTTTAAGAGCAACTATGCACAGACACAAAAGATTAGTTATTTCCAAATATCCTTTCTTCGCCATCTTTCAATACATGCATCTAATTTTCAAGTCCTCAGTCTTTTAAAGTAATGAATTATTGAGAAGTTATTTTAAATTTTTTGTGTATATGTATACATATACATCATATATAGCTATATGTACATATATATTTTTTTATATATGTACTTTCTATAAAAACATATATATCACCTCCTCTGTGTTCCAATGTTGTCTTCTTATCCCTAAGAAATCCTGTCCCTCAGCCCCTGCTTTAGGAAAGTTAATCACTCTTTATCTGTATTCCCATAGGTTTTGGTTGTTACTACATTAAATTAAAGTCATTAACACATCTTTCTGGTCTGTTAAACTGTATGAGCCTTGAAGCTAGGAATTGTCTCTTATTCACGTTTGTATATCTCGATCCACCACTATGGCTCATAATGGGCACTCACAAACATACTCAGCGAGTATTTTAAACTTCTGAATATTTTGACTTGCCATTTTTGCCTTTGAATCTTTTCCAATAAACCAATAATGGTCTCTTCTAAAAATAATAATGGTAATAATAATCTTGCTTTTATTTTTATTGTAAGAAAGAAAGAGCAACATTTGTACCAGCCTCCAGTCTGTCTGGTACCCAGGCAGTAATTTTATTTTTTTTTAACATCTTTATTGGGAATAGGCAGTAATTTTTAATTTATGTATTTTGCCTTCACAATTTTGAGACTATCATATTGCCTCCACACAACCTAACTTCCTCTTCTGAAAAGAATTTCCCAAACCCTAACCGAATTCCATTTAATATGGTCTTCCAATACCTGTTTCCCAAATCAGATGGCAGTTTAAAGCTTCACACGTTGGAAAGAAAACTACAGTAATTCCTTACCATTATCCATAAAGCATCCTTCTCCCTCTGACTGTCCGGGTATCCCATATATATTCAGATATTTCTGTCCCCTGTTGTAATGTGTGTACGTGGCTCTGTTGCTCCCAGGAAGCCTGACTTACCCTGCCACCCTCAATGGTTAGTTCCTCAAAGACAGAAACCTACCCCCTCTTCTTCTGTTCCTCACCCTACCAAATATGTAGAATGTTGTCAATACCTGCGGCCTCAGGAAATGTTAGAGATGCTATTGGTGATTTCTTGAACTCATGTAACTCTTGTGTGCATTTGACAATTACAGTTATTTCCCAACTTAAGCAAAAGCTTGAAATCCTACAGAATTTGAATCTCCCCCAAAGCTTCAGAGTTCCATATGACCCTGGACTGAAAGCAGGAGCCCTGGTGGTAGGTATCGCGTTGATGTCTCTCCCTGGTCTTTATGTCTTGACGATGGCTCTGCCTGCTTTCCTGGGGCTAGTGGATAAAAGCTGACGTTTATAGAGAGACAGGGAAGGTGGAAAGTCCCCAGATGGGCTTCCAGCAAGCCCTTCCCTAATTGCTAGATACTAAAAACCTGAACACCAGGCAATCTTCCATCCATTTTGTTTTAAATCAGCTTTCTTGAGAAAACATTTGTATACAATAAAATGTATCCATTGCAAGTGTACAGTTCAAGGAGTTTTGCCAAACGTATACAACCATATCACCACAATGAAGATATAGAATATTTCCATAGAAATTTATAGAAAAAATTCTTTCATATCCCTTTGCAGTTAGTCCCTTCCTCCTTCCATCCTCCATCCCGGATGACGGATCTGTCTTCTATCGTGTAATTTTGCCCTTTCTAGAATGTCATGAAGTGGAATCATACAGTATGTAGTTTTCGTATATGGATTCTTTTACTTAGCATAATGCTCTGAAGATCCATCCATGTTGCTGTGTGTCTCAGTGACCTGTCCCTTTTTATGACTGAGTAATATTCCCTTATATGGTTATACCACAATTTGTTTTCCATTCACCTTTTGAGTAAATATTTAACAGTGAGATCGTTGGGTCAGAAGGGACGTGTGTGTTTATAAGATACTGCCAAACTGGTTTTCCATTTTATAATGGCAACCGTGCCATTTTATCTTCCCACCACAATGTGTGCAAGTTCTGATTGTTCCACATCCTAGAGAACACTTGTTATCATCAGTCTTCTTAATTTTAGCCATTCAAATGGGTATGAAGTGGTACTTCACTGTTGTTTTTATTTGCATTTCCCTAGTGATGCTGAGCATCTTTTCATGTGCTTTTGATAAGTTTCCATCTTCTTTTGAGAAGTTTCTATTCATATCTTCCATTCACTTTTAATTTAGGTTACCACCTTCTTCTTATTTACGAGTTATTTATATATTCTGGATACAAATCCTTTATCAGGCATATAGTTTACAAATATTTTCTCCCAGTCTGCGGCAGAAGGTTTTAATTCTGATTAAGTCCAATTTATCACTTTTTCTTTTATGCTTCATGAATTTCGTGGCCTAAGAAATATTTGCTTCATCCAGTAACCAGGGGTGGACCTCCACCTCCTCCACCAAGGGGTATTTGGTAACGTCCAGAGACATTTTTTGTTTTTGTTTTTGTTGTTTGCGGTACGCGGGCCTCTCACTGTTGCGGCCTCTCCCATTGTGGAGCACAGGCTCCGGACGCGCAGGCTCAGCGGCCATGGCTCACGGGCCCAGCCGCTCTGCGGCATGTGGGATCCTCCCAGACCGGGACACGAACCCGTGTCCCCTGCATCGGCAGGCGGACTCTCAACCACTGCGCCACCAGGGAAGCCCGAGAGACATTTTTGATTGTTACAACTGGGAGAATGCTACTAGCATCCAGTGGGTAGAGCCCAGGGGTGCTGCTAAATATCCTACGATACACAGGACAGTCCCCGCTGCAACAAACAATTATCCAGCCCCAAATGTCAGCAGTGCCAAAGTTGAGAAACACTGCCTAATTCAATGTAGCAAATATTTTTTCCTAGAAGTTTTAATCTCACATTTAAGTCTTTGATCCATGTTTAATTTTATATACAATTAGCAGTAAACTCGCTCTCTAGCAAAAGCACACACTATCCACTGTCCTTTTGAAGTCAGAAATTGGTAGGAATAATGATATATTAATACAGCTTCAAATTGTGTTTGTTTTTTTTTTTAAAGACCACGTCACATTTTTGATCCTTGGTGAATTCACTTTCGGCTAAAACTCCTAAGATTTTCTCTTTTTGAATGAGTGGCTGCTAAACCACCTTTCTCCCACCTTGAATTTATTTCGACGTATGGGGGTTTGGGGGAGGGGACAGGCATTGTGCCGGAGTGCTAGAGTCTCATCTATTGCTGTTAAATTTCATCTTGTTACATTTGGCCTGGAATTAGACTGCATCTGATTTTTGACAACCATTTTTAGACACTATGGTAGCAATAGAACTCTTTTTTTTTTTTCAAACTAATTCTTAGAGGGAGGCCAGATATGTATAGACAAATAACAGCACAATTGCTCTTTGTTAGAGGGGACAAGAGTCCTACGGGAGGGGGGTATACAGAGGATGGGATATGCCACACCTCTTAGGCACCCCCACAGATGCTTAGGGTTCCTTGCAACACACTTTGAGAACCACTGGTTTAAGTGTTGTAACTTGCTCTCACTAGCATTTTTGGATTTGGTGAAAATGCCTTCTGCATTTTTACCCAAATCATTGAAAATCCTTTTCCAACTGGGACTTTGTCCTAGATGTTTACAGAGATGCTTTGCAAGAGGGTGTGCATCTCCACAATGTGTCTTCCATTGTGTGTGGGAAACATGTGGCTGTCTTCTTACAGATTGAAAAATGTAAAGTGATGGCCTCCAAGAAAAAGCCCCTGTGGCTTGAGTTTAAATGTGCCGACCCTACAGCTCTGTCAAATGAAACAATTGGAATTATCTTTAAACACGGCGACGATCTGCGCCAGGACATGCTGATTTTACAGGTGCGCTGCTGTTAAGGAATTTTTTTTCAGCTATCTGAAACAAGAATTCTGTACTAGATCTAAAAAAATGCCTTCTACTGACCCTGTTCCACTCTCCTATTTTGTATGATGAACAGTGATCAAAGGTGACAGAATAGAGTTTTCACTGGGGGAATATAGCCGTGGACCATTAGATACGAAATCTAGTGAGCCTCACAGTTCTGTCCATTCCTGAGGAGATGCATACCCAGCATTCCCAAATAGCCAGATGCACTTCCCTGCCCTAACCTCTTTCTTATACAACGCATTCCTAGTGTGGCAACATGGAATAGAAACCTATTTTACCCCCAAGTATCCACTTTATTCATATCCACAGACATAGCCACACACTCTCAGATGCTCTCCTTAGATACATCACCTTTGGTACACATCCACATACACAAACTGAAGTGAATGATGTGATAGGAGGGAGGGAGAAGGTGAACAGGTAGGTGACTGGAGAATTTATGCAGTTACGTAACAAGAGTGAAGAGATTACTAGAACAGAAGATGGATGGTGAAGGTATCAATGCTGATCATTTTCATATTATCTAACATAAACTTTAGCTTTGCAGATTTGTAAAGTAATATTCTCTATACCCTAGTTTAATACTGTAGAAGTAACACCGTTTCTAATATTTCATGTGATTTATTTAAAATAGGCGAACCACGGACTCTAAAATATGATACAAATGAACTTATTGACAAAACAGAAATAAACTCACAGACATAGAGAACAAACTTACGGTTACCACAGGGGAAAGGGTAGGGGGGATAAATGAGGAGTTTGGGATTAACAGATACACACGACTATATATAAAATAGATTAAAAACAAGGACCTACTGTACAGCACAGGGAATTCTACTCAATATCTTGTAATAACCTATAATGGAAAAGAATCTGAAAAAGAATGGGAAAAGTAATCATACCCACACTAGGGGGTTAATAAAAAGGATCAACATAAAACAGTCCTCGGTGAATGTCAGCTACCATTATCATCGCCGTTACTGTTGCCTTGGTTGTAGCCCAAGAGTGCCTTATGGATAAAAATGTGTAAAGATGTTAGAGTGGAACTTTTTCTATTGTGGTAAAATACACATAACTAGGAACATTTGAATAATAGATAAATCATGGCTAAAACCTACGCCCAGAGAAATCCAACTATTCTCTTCCCCAAGGTGCCTCTCAGGGACCGAAATTAACAGGCTCCCGAGGAAGGGAAACATTAGAGTACCAGGTTGATAAATAAAAGTACATTTGTTACTTACATATTTTATGTTCACTTCAATATTTTGTGTTACCAGAGAAGACTGTTGTTGTTTTTAACAGAGAAGAATAATACATATTTATAATGGAAACGTTTTTGTGTTTTGATGCCCAGATTCTACGAATCATGGAGTCCATTTGGGAGACTGAATCTTTGGATCTGTGCCTCCTGCCATATGGTTGCATTTCAACTGGCGACAAAATAGGTACGTGGGGACCTCAGAAGATGAATATACTGCTCATCTCATTTTAAAAGACCGCCATCCCATGGGACTTCCCTGGCAGTCCAGTGGTTAAGACTTTGCACTTCCACTGCAGGGGGCACAGGTTCGATCCCTGGTTGAGGAACTAAGATCCCGCACGCCAAGCGGCCATCATCCCTTCAGTGTTGGCATTTAATAACAGAAAATTTACAATCATAATACATATAAAAAGGAAGAAGATGTTCCAAGGCTGGTGCATGTGACTCAGTTTAATGCGGACATGTTGAAAATATATGAATGCCTGATTCAACTCCTTGTGACTGACTGCACATGGAGGTGATTTGAGTGAGAACTTGTTCCTTCCTCTTGACTTCTCCACCGCTAAATTTTCACTCATTTCATTGCACAGTAAACTTCTCTCTCACAAATAACATTTCAAAGTAGATGGAAAGATCCGCCACTTGTTTCACCATCCCAGACTTTACATTATCAAAGCTATTCCATACTCTCCTCTTAGGTGCTTTTACAGACATTTCACATTTTAATTTCAGTCAAACCGATTTTTAGTCAAGTTTCCAATTTGAGAAGTAGAGAACATCATTCCCATTTGACCCTGAAATTTAAAAAAGGAAAAGGCAAAGGTTGCCAAGGGAAGAAGGATGTGTTCAGCACATTAATGCTTTTGCTTATTCAAAACCAACCCTTTCCTCTTTTCATCCAGGGATAGTGAAAGCAGGTCCCACACAACTTCCCTATCCGCCTCCTTTTCTTTCTCTTCCTCCTAAGAAAACCACCAGCACAAACGTGGAAAATAACCCTGTGGTTAAGAAAGCTCTCTGCCCTCCACTCAACAAAGACACAGCCATTCCTCCTCCGGGTCAGGCACTCAGCCCCAGTTCACGTCAGACTCTGCATCTTCCCGCAGGAATGATCGAGATCGTGAAAGACGCCACGACGATCGCCAAGATTCAGCAAAGCACAGTGGGCAACACGGGCGCCTTTAAAGATGAAGTGCTGAATCACTGGCTCAAAGAGAAATGCCCTATTGAAGAAAAGGTGGGCTCCTGCTTCTCCCTACTCTGAAGGCTCCTGACAAGTTATCATGATACAGCAGAATAATGACATGTTTTTAAGGGGTCTACCAGTGCCATGCCTCCTGACTCACTGGTGAAGCACCTTCCTCCTGCGCTCCTTGGGGTTTAAGCAATTTCCCCTGGTGACACAGCAGATCTGTGCAAAACAGAGGTGCTCACTCAGACCTCGCTGAGCATTTGCTTCTCCTTTGATTATCAAGCCTGCTTTGCATAAAATTTGGTTCTGGGAAATAACTTGTTAGCATTTTTTATGACCATCTATTTCTGTCGTTCAGCAGAAAAATTTAGTTACCACAGATAAACTCTTTACTACCTGGAAACACTACAGACCCTAAAAAGTAATTTATAATTTACCACTGCACCCTAATTTAAATGGTAAATTACGGATGCTCAAAATGTCACTTCCATTCCTCGGAAGTACATCCGCTGAGTCCTTCACAAGCTGTTCAGCTGCTGGTTGAAATTCTGTTGTAGAGGATTAGCACTTCTCATTTGCGTGGGTAGCAGTCTTTCGGGGAGGAAATATAATTAGTAGCATTTATTAGTCTGTTAAAATGTGGATTTGTGAACCCGTGCGTACTTTTAAGTGGTCACAAGCAAAACATATGTTCACCAACGAAGGAGGAATCATTACAGGTTCTGTATTGGCGTTGGCAAGTGATGCATGGAAAGGCAGTGAACCCTTTGATTAAAGTACTGTTGTCCTTTGACTGTCGTTTCCTCCTCATGCTACTGTGATTCATTGTATCTTCACCTAACATGTAAGTAGAGCAATGAGAAAGTTGGCTCCTAATAGATAGAACATTAATGATATGAGGTACCACTAACTTGCTCTCTGAAAATGATTCCCAGAACAGTGTCTTTTTGGGAGTCCTTTGTAACAGACTCATGCTGCTCTTTGTAGTTGGGACACAACTAATATTTGGTTGCATTTTAACTAGTTTCAGGCAGCGGTGGAGAGATTCGTTTATTCCTGTGCTGGCTACTGTGTGGCAACCTTTGTTCTTGGAATAGGTGACAGACACAATGACAATATTATGATCTCAGAGACAGGTGAGTTTATTTTTTATAGAGTAATGTTTTTTGATTGTGGTAAGATATGCATAACATAAAAGTTACCCTTTTAACCAGTTTTAAGTGTGTACTCTAGTGGCATTAACTGCACTCACATTGTTGTACAACCGTCACCACCATCCATCTTCAGAACTTTTTCATCTTCCCCAATGGGACCTCTGTACCCACTAAACACTAACCCCCCATCCCTGCCTTCCCCAGCACAGAGTAATTTTTAAATGGAGCTCAAGGTTGGAGCAAAGATCTAGAGGTCATTATTGTATAGCGACACAGAGGCTGTGACCACCCTACGGAGGACCCAGGCGTGAGTAACAGAAGAAGATGCAGCAAAGGAGAATTAAGAAGGACAAGCCAGACAGGAGCTAGAAAGCTAGGAAGGTGGGCGTGATCAACAGTGCCAGATGGTGCAGAGAAGCAACAAACAGAGTCACCTTTTCTTGATACCCTCCAATCTGAAATGCCGTGCCTTCCTCACTGGGTCACTGTCCATTCTGACAGTGGTCAGTACTGGCTGCATACCATGACATTTTCCTCTAAGAAATCTGGACCAATTTAAGAGTAGAGTCTGGAAAAAACACCGTATCAGGGTAAATCGCTAACTCTCTGTGGGAATCAAGAGATAATGCATTTATGGAACATTCATACGATAGAGAGAGCTCTGTAAATGAGAAGAGAGGAAGGGAATTGTGGTGGTGATGGTGACAGTGGTAGAAATTGACCCAAAGGAGATTCAAAATGATTTATTTCTAGCCTGCTACTCAAAAATAAAAGGTGACTGCCCCTCCTCCAAACAGAGCAAAACATCAGTCTCTCCTGAGTTACAGAAAGAGCCTAACAGAGTCTTGGGCATAATGATGACATACAAGCCAGAGAGTTTTGGTTTATATTTGTAAGAATAATTCTGAGACAAGAATTTTTTTAATGGTGTTTGGCTGTCATTGAAAGAACACCAGAAGGATATCAAAACTACGCTTGTTTCGAAGAGTGCTTTGTGGCCACTACTACACACACCTGCTAAGACAAAATACATCACAAGCAAAGAGTAAAAATAGCTCTCCCACCCAAGATAGCTCATTTTCAGGCAACTTCAAAATATTTCAAGAAGTGAACAAACCAGGGTGTTGTTTGCAAGTGCTGAGGCCAGTATGATGACGTCAGACATTTTCTTCTCTTAAGGAAATCTGTTTCATATCGACTTTGGGCACATTCTTGGGAATTACAAAAGTTTCCTGGGCATTAATAAAGAGAGAGTACCATTTGTGCTAACTCCAGACTTCCTGTTTGTGATGGGGACTTCTGGAAAGAAGACGAGTCGACACTTCCAGAAATTTCAGGTAATTGGCCTCCCTCTCGACCACCTACTGGGAACATCAACCAGATGGTGCCTGCAGCCCTCAACTCTGCCCACCCGCTTTGGGTGTGACCCACCCCCTGCCCCCAGTCGCCTCTGTTCCTTCCCCAAGTGCAAAATGATGCTTCTCAGTAAGCCCCTCTCCTAAAAGCAGACAGCAAATAGAAGAATTCCATAATCAGTGAGACTGGCAAATATAGAACAGCAGGATGACACAGCCCTGAAGGACAGGGCTTTAAGGAAGAGCTCCTGGCAGGCAGGTTTAGCCTTTGAATATTTACCTAATGAAGACGTTGCCTAGAAGATGCAGATTTTACATACATTTTTCAGGACTCGCCAGTGATGGTGAGCTTCTTGATTTTATCTCCAGGTGTGTATTTATCAGTTACTGACACAGGAAATGCTTGCTTGTCTCTTTTTGTAGAGGAGGGTCCCTTCTCTCATTTGAAACCTCGTCAGCTCAACTACAGGTTGTCCTGAGAGCCCTGGCGTGTCCCACCTCACCTGTCCACCAGCTCCTCCACTGGTCTCCCAGCTCCCTGGGTGGGGGGCGTCCACATTCGGCTTTCTCTTTCTATTCCTTCCTGGTCTGCGTTCACTTTTGACTATCAAATGGTATTTCAAATACCCAAGGAGTAAAATGTTCACTGTTGCAAATTTAATAACTGTGAATGAACGTAACTCAGAAAAGTCGTCACTGCTACCGCAATATACCTATTTTAGAGCCATATGAACACAAAACAGATCAGTCGAGGCAACAAGTGATTACTTTACGTGCACATTGGTCTCGGGCTCCCTTTAAATAGCCCCCTCCCTTAGCGCCTCTGAAACATGGTTTGATTTGTACCAGCATTTCAGGACTGACTCTTCCTCCCGCGTGTCTACTTGAGGACCATTAGCCTTGAGAGATGACATGCGCCTTGACCTTCAGTGGAACAGGAACTGGGATGTATTGTTTTGAAACCTATCTGTGCTTGTTTGTTCTCCTGGCTGATTTTCGATGTGGTGGTTACCACACTTCCCCTCTCACAGCTCCAGGGGTGGCTGTCAGAGAAACTGAGATCTCTGTGGCCAGATGGTCTTAGGATTTTTAGTGTGTTTTTCTGCGTAAACTCAACTGGGTTTCAGACTATTTCCAGGGATTTGACACGTTTCAGTCCTGTGTTTCTTTAAGGTTAAAAGTCACACATTGTGACAATTTCCTGGAAGAGAAAAATGGTTACATACACACACACACACACACACACACACAAACCTGGAAGAGTTTTACCATTTAAAGGGGAGGTGGGAAATACTAAATTCTCCTCTCATGGAGGTGGGGTTCATCTCCTTTGAACAAACACAGCAGCAATAGTGCCATTTGAACATTCAGGCAGACACGAGGTCTTTTTGGCCAGTGGTTTTCTCCAGAACGACTGCCCATCTGTCCTGTTGTTGACAACATTCCCATAGACCCTATAGTACCCGTGTCACTCCTAAAATCCCAGCAGTACTTCTCCTGTAGTCTTTTTTGTTGTCATTTTAAGTTTCAAAATATTCTTTAATGAAAAGATTGGGGTTTGGGGAGGCCCCCCAGAGGTTGCCTCCCCATCTGGGCAGCTTCCGCCCAAAGCAACAACTCTTTGCAGGGAGTCTGTCCTCTCCGTCTGGGAGCATTTCTCCATCCTTTTTGTGACCAAAGCTTGTTTCTTTAGCATTTAGAACCTCTTTCACTAAAGCAACATCTAGGCAGCTTGTGTACTGCCAAAAACACACCTTGGTAAATTCTATTGTACTTATATATGTCTATGCTTTGCAGTGTTGGCATATGCTTTGATTGAATGTACGGACTTTAGCCTTAAACACAGATCAGCCCGGCACTGTAGTTGAAAGGATGGGCTTCAGAGCAGATCAGCTTGAGCTTGAATCCTGGCTCTGCTGCTTAATCGCTATGGATGTGATGCAAATTGCTTATCCTTTCAGAACCTTGGTTTCCTCATCTGTGCGGTGGGAATTCTAAGGCCCACTGCATGTGGGGGTTTTTTTAGGGATTTTTTATGTGAAATATGTAGAAAGCTTGGCCTAGTGCCTAGTCCACAGCAGGAACTCTATCAACGGAGCTTCCATCGTCATATCCATCACAGGGGGTCCTCAGACTTTGAAAACCTTTAGGTTGAGAAGCCCTCTATGAAATGAGACCTCAAGCAGGTCTGTAATACATAAAACACAACGAAGTAGCATTGTTCCCGTGGAAGAGCAAGTGAGGGGTTCAGGCTCTTTCTCCCCCACCTGCCCCCTTATCTGCTGGTCTCCAAGCCTTTCCCACCCTCCTCAGTCACATCAGGAAAAAGGCTGAACACATATACATATATGTGTACAGTGCTACATCTGCAGAATTTCTAAAGTTTCTAGCTTGACAAAGATGAGCAGCGAGTTTTTTCATCTTTTGACTCAGATCTGCTGACAGTTTTTTGTTTTTTGTGTTTTTTTTTACATACTACTAAGTCTTCCAGAAGATATTCTGTTTCTTCGTCTTGTGCTCTCTTTTTGAGATGAAGTCCTTCAAGGTCAGGGAGCGCGTCTCTCAACTCCCTAAATAGCATCCCAGTATCTTGTATAACAAAGCTGCCATTTCTAGGTAGGCTGGAAGATGTTGTTTGAATGAAAGGTATCCTCGTTTCCAGCAACGCTAATTTTGCATTGATAAGGTTCATGAATGCACGCAGCATATTTGAAACACCTGTTGGGAAGGGTGGAGAAGAGACAGCCCACTTTTTGTTGAGCATGAGGGGAGCCTTCTCCACAAAGACTTAAAAACCTACCCAGCTCGTGGTAAGAGGATAGCGTCAGGGGAACTGAAACAGGAAAGTGTGACTCTGTCCCGCCTCCCTCTTCTTTCCAAGGTAGCTCGGTTAGCCTAGGACCAGATTCATGAGCTATTTCTAAAGAGAGCAGAGTTCACAAACAAGCCATGATAAGACAACAAGACATAAAAGCAAAGCCTGCTATTTGAACCCAAGATTATCTGTTTGCCTTTGGAACAGCATCCCGCACACAGGGTGCTAAACAGACATATCGCAATGATGATGATTTTGATAAATCAATTCTCTATAGAAAAAAAATCTCTCCCTTACTAAAGAGAGAAAAAATTAAACAATGGTTTTCCCACTGGTCATGTATTTTAGAACCACTTTATTTGAAATGTCCCTGACCAATTATAGAACACACTCACATGCAAATACATTGATATCATTGGCAAATGAAATTTGGCTTCTCATTTACTTTTATGTAAGAACGTGGGGTTTTTTTTCCCTCAATTTTAAAAGTAGCAAATGCTTCCTTTAAAACACAAAGCCAGCAAAATATTAAAACTATCAGGATATAAAATACCCACTATCCCAACTTCCAAAAATAACACGGTCAACATTTTAGTGGTTTTCCTTCATTCTGTAAATATCTGGTCTTTTACCTAAATAAGCTCTTTCATCAGTGGTATCACTGTAGCTTTAAATGTTCAAACTCTGTACTTCTCACTTGTTGTTTTGATTAGGAAAGGAATGAAGAGGGGACATCATAATTGGAAAAACTCTGAATTTGAGTTTGAATCTGACTTCTAATCCCATTTCAACCACTATCACCTTAAAGACCAAATTAATCAGAATTTGGTTAAAAACTGAACTTAAACAGCAGACACAATGTTACTCCCTTACTTTAAACCATTTAGTGGCTTCTCATCTCGTTTTGAATCATATCTGAACATCTAAGCTCACCCTACAAGCCCCTGCCCCCTCTAGCCTCTCCCCATGGCACCAGCCTTCCTTCTCTCACTGGGTCAGGGCGGCCTTCCTCTGCACCTGCCCCCAGTCCGGGCCTCCTCCCTGGAACGCCCTTCACTGCCCTCTGCCCAAATGTCATCCCTCAGAGCCCTCTTCTAGATGAGGCCCCTCATGTTATCCTGGCCACAGCGCGCCGCGTGTTGCCTTCAGAGCATCCGTCACAGCAGGTAGTTCTCGGCACCATCTGCCGCTTGTCTCTCCCTTCCCAGAGGCAGCTCTGGGCAGCAGGGCCATGTCTGACCTGCATCCCGCACATGGGTCCTGAGACCTAGGATGCCCTCAGTAGGTACCAGTCGGTAGAGGAGCAATTCCTGCCCCGGGGAGGAGATGAATGAGACTAGAGAGCCCCTCTGGTTTCTTCCTTCCCCACAATACATCGTATTCTGTGAGTTTATGAAGTGGTAACTCACACACAGATTGACAAGCTGCCATTGCATGGCTGTTAGTTAATAAGCCTTCAAGATGCGGTTAAATGCCACACATCCAGAGAGGAAGTAAGTCTAATTATGAAATCTAATGTTTTGGTAAATAATACAGACCTGTGTCACCTGGTGCCTAGTCATATTTGTGTGGCGATTTCCTTAGTGACATAAACATTACTTGTTTTTCCCCAGTCAGAGCAGTAGTCATGCCGATGGGGCATTCAGGATAAACCTATAGTGTACATTCAACATAGGACAGTTTGCAAGGAGTGTGAAACTTGGCCTTGTAGAAGCAAGCAAGCATTTTGAAGATGTTCTTTGCACACAGTAGGAACTAAGCAAATGTGTGTTGTCGGATGGAGCTGAAGAAATCAGGGGAGTCAAGTAACCTCTTCGCATGCACAGCTCTGCACAGTAGGCGGCGATGAGCGTATTTAAAAGGCACTTGCCCCTAGATGTCACTCTTTTTTTTTTTTGGTAGTCTTTCAGTTTTTTGGGTTTCTATTAATTTTTTTTTTTACATCTTTATTGGAGTATAATTGCTTTACAATGGTGCGTTAGTTTCTGCTTCACAACAAAATGAATCAGTTATACATATACATATGTTCCCATATCTCTTCCCGCTTGCATCTCCCTCCCCTCCACCCTCCCTATCTCACCCCTCTAGGTGGTCACAAAGCACCGAGCTGATCTCCTTGTGCTGTGCGGCTGCTTCCCACTAGCTATCTACCTTACGTTTGGTAATGTATATATTTCCATGCCTCTCTCTCACTTTGTCACAGCTTACCTTTCCCCCTCCGCATATCCTCAAGTCCATTCTCTAGTAGGTCTGTGTCTTTATTCCTGTCTTACCCCAAGGTTCTTCATGACATTTTTTTCCTTAAATTCCATATATATGTGTTAGCATACGGCATTTGTCTTTCTCCTTCTGACTTACTTCACTCTGTATGACAGACTCTAGGTCTATCCACCTCATTAAAAATAGCTCAATTTCGTTTCTTTTTATGGCTGAGTAATACTCCATTGTATATATGTGCCACATCTTCTTTATCCATTTATCTGACGATGGACACTTAGGTTGCTTCCATCTCCTGGCTGTTGTAAATAGAGCTGCAATGAACATTTTGGTACATGATGCTTTTTGAATTATGGTTTTCTCAGGGTATATGCCCAGTAGTGGGATTGCTGGGTCATATGGTAGTTCTATTTTTAGTTTTTTAAGGAACCTCCATACTGTTCTCCACAGTGGCTGTACCAATTCACATTCCCACCAGCAGTGCAAGAGTGTTCCCTTTTCTCCACACCCTCTCCAGCATTTATTGTTTCTAGATTTTTTGATGATGGCCATTCTGACTGGTGTGAGATGATATCTCATTGTAGTTTTGATTTGCATTTCTCTAATGATTAATGATGTTGAGCATTTTTTCATGTGTTTGTTGGCAGTCTGTATATCTTCTTTGGAGAAATGTCTATTTAGGTCTTCTGCCCATTTTTGGATTGGGTTGTTTGTTTTTTTGTTATTAAGCTGCATGAGCTTCTTATAAATTTTGGAGATTAATCCTTTGTCAGTTGCTTCATTTGCAAATATTTTCTCACATTCTGAGGGCTGTCTTTTGGCCTTTTGGTTTCCTTTGCTGTGCAAAAGCTTTGAAGTTTCATTATGTCCCATTTGTTTATTTTTGTTTTTATTTCCATTTCTCTAGGAGGTGGGTGAAAAAGGATCTTGCTGTGATTTATGTCATAGAGTGTTCTGCCTATGTTTTCCTCTAAAAGTTTGATAGTGTCTGGCCTTACATTTAGGTCTTTAATCCATTTTGAGTTTATTTTTGTGTATGGTGTTAGGGAGTGTTCTAATCTCATACTTTTACATGTAGCTGTCCAGTTTTCCCAGCACTACTTATTGAAGAGGCTGTCCTTTCTCCACTTTACATTCCTGCCTCCTTTATCAAAGATAAGGTGACCATATGTGCGTGGGTTTATCTCTGGGCTTTCTATCCTGTTCCATTGATCTATCTTTCTGTTTTTGTGCCAGTACCATACTGTCTTGATTACTGTACCTTTGTTGTATAGTCTGAAGTCAGGGAGCCTGATTCCTCCAGCTCCGTTTTTCGTTCTCAAGATTGCTTTGGCTATTCGGGGTCTTTTGTGTTTCCATACAAATTGTGAAATTTTTTGTTCTAGTTCTGTGAAAAATGCCAGTGGTAATTTGATAGGGATTGCATTGAATCTGTAGATTGGGTAGTAGAGTCATTTTCACAATGTTGATTCTTCCAATCCAAGAACATGGTATATCTCTCCATCTGTTTGTATCATCTTTAATTTCTTTCATCAGTGTCTTATAATTTTCTGCATACAGGTCTTTTGTCTCCTTAGGTAGGTTTATTCCTAGATATTTTATGCTTTTCGTTGCAATGGTAAATGGGAGTGTTTTCTTGATTTCACTTTCAGATTTTTCATCATTAGTGTATAGGAATGCCAGAGATTTCTGTGCATTAATTTTGTATCCTGCTACTTTACCAAATTCATTGATTAGCTCTAGTTTTCTGGTAGCATCTTTAGGATTCTCTATGTATAGTATCATGTCATCTGCAAACAGTGACAGCTTTACTTCTTCTTTTCCGATTTGGATTCCTTTTATTTCCTTTTCTTCTCTGATTGCTGTGGTTAAAACTTCCAAAACTATGTTGAGTAAGAGTGGTGAGAGTGGGCAACCTTGTCTTGTTCCTGATCTTAGTGGAAATGCTTTCAGTTTTTCACCACTGAGGACAATGTTGGCTGTGGGTTTGTCATATATGGCCTTTATTATGTTGAGGAAAGTTCCCTCTATGCCTACTTTCTGCAGGGTTTTTATCATAAATGGGTGTTGAATTTTGTCAAAAGCTTTCTCTGCATCTATTGAGATGATCATATGATTTTTGTCCTTCAGTTTGTTAATATGGTGTATCACATTGATTGATTTGCGTGTATTGAAGAATCCTTGCATTCCGGGAATGAACCCCACTTGATCATGGTGTATGATCCTTTTAATGTGCTGCTGGATTCTGTTTGCTAGTATTTTGTCGAGGATTTTTGCATCTATGTTCATCAGTGATGTCACTCTTAAGAAGGGTTTGATAGAAGTCTGGAGCCCCTACACGGTGTTGCTTTAATCTAGGAGGCCAGTTTCATCAGCCCCAGCCGGGTCACCACCATGGGCAGGGTTGTCCCCAAGCCCCTCATCCAGCAGGCTCAGCCCTGCCCCCAGTCTCTACACAGAGTCCTGGCTCGGGTTCCGACGAACCTACATTCAGAGTCCATCTCTGCAGTGGTCTCGCTCTCACCTCAGATGCCAGGCTGTTGTAACTACTTCTGCCTCAGTTCCTCCTATTAACCTATTAACCCTGCCTGTTAACCTGCCCCTAGGCCTGAGGCCCTGCTGCCTCCTGCCGTTCGCCTTGCTGGAGACTCCCGTGCTCTCCCTAACCCAGACACGGGGACCGGGGGGCCACGGAGACTTTACCTCTGACACTCTTCTGTGGTACTCCCCAGTCCTAGGCTCTGACTGCCCTTACTCGCCTGCACGTGTATATACCTCCAACTGCCTGTACCTGGCGCCTGCCTGGCTGGGCTTTCTCAGCCTCCTGCCCCATCCTGTTTGAGTCACCAGACCCTGTTTGTCCCTATCCAACACGGCACAGCCAATTCAACACACGACTACCTCAGAGGTAGTCGACATGAGCCCAGGGAAGGCTCATGTCTTTACAGCTGAATTCCCTTCAGATATGACTGTTCCCTAATTCACCCTGATTTTTTTTTTTTTTCTTGAGGCACGCGGGCCTCTCACTGCTGTGGCCTCTCCCGCTGCGGAGCACAGGCTCCGGATGCACAGGCTCCGGACGCACAGGCTCATCGGCCATGGCTCACGGGCCCAGCCGCTCCGCGGCATGTGGGATCCTCCCAGACCGGGGCACGAACCCGTGTCCCCTGCATCGGCAGGCGAACTCCCAACCACTGCACCACCACGGAAGCCCTTCACCGATTTTAAAGCAATGAATCTTGCCCCACATTGACCTTGACTTCGGCACATGAAGCATTCATTCGTCCTGCATTTGCGGATTATCTATGGTGTGGCAGACACACTGCTGGGCCCAGGTGACGCGAGCAGGGGCGTGGCCCCAGAGCTCAGCCAAAGAGATGCGCACATAGCTCTGTAGTGCGGATTTCACCAACGGTTTGCGGAGGGAGCAGTGATTCCTGTCCTGGAAGGTAGAAGAGGGCCGTGGAGTGAAGGGAATGTTTTTATCCGGGGCCTTAAGGTCCGAGTTCATCTTCATTTTTCCTGGCAGATGCAGGAAGTCAGAAAGGAGAACATGAGCGAGGGCATGACGTTAGGATTTAGTATCAGTATTTTAGGAACAAAGAGTACAGTCGTCCAGAATGGATGGAACCTAGGTATACGTGGGCGTGTGGAGCGGAATTTGAGGCGAGAAGGGAAATTTGGATCCAATTTGAAGCAGTGCATGGGCTGCATTAGGGGGTAGAGAGCCAAGCAAAAAAGTCACTTGGAGCTCAAATGATTAATCACAAATTAATGTAATGAAGGCCTATTATAAGTCAACAGGGAGATGAGTTTGTTGAATTGTTCCTAATATATTGAGTTGTTAAAGGATTTGCATCCTCTTGGGATTTACATCCTGGCCCACTAACGAGGTCGAGCTCAGCCTCCCGTATTCCAGTACTGAAGGCTCCAGTACTTCCTCCTCTCTCCACACTCTCCATCAGAAGATGCCTTCAGAGAAGTGTCCGCATCAGCCATGGGTAGAAGCCTGCATATGTCGGCGTGATTTCTCTGCCAGAGGCAGACTTGCGTGGGCTTGTAGAATTGTTAGGACTTAGATAAGCTTGCCAAATTTTATCACTTTTCTGGAAAACATATGAGCACAAGACTGGAAACGTGGCCTTGGACTGGATTTGTGCCTTAATCCACCAGCATGCGGTGTCACTCGGTTCCTAAGATTAGACCCCTGTTACTTTTAAACATTTATCGAGATTAACCTTCTAACTGGCATCCTTCTCACAGTGTTTAGTTTCTCTTAGAGAATTGTTTTGTCTTGTAACAGAATATTATCGAGGACATTATTCACCACGTTACAAAGTGTACTTTTTATAAAGATCCTCTTGCAAAAGTTCTGTCAGGTCTTAGAAAAGTTGTGCTTCTCCTAAACAAATAGATTTTTTAAATCTTCTGAACATTGGATGAAGTAACTGATTCGATTTCCCTTTTGGTTGAAGATACATTTGAAGGCCACCCTTAGCAAGAATATAGGATGTGTGATGTATAGCTTTAGTCTCTTTTCCAAACCCATTGTGGATCCCTTTGCTTTTTCTACCCACTTCTAATTAATGTTCCTGTGACTTTTTTTTTTTTTTTTTTTCCCCCCGGTACGCGGGCCTCTCACTGTTGTGGCCTCTCCCGTTGCGGAGCACAGGCTCCAGACGCACAGGCTCAGCGGCCATGGCTCACGGGCCCAGCCGCTCCGTGGCATATAGGATCTTCCCGGACTGGGGCACGAATCCGTGTCCCCCGCATCGGCAGGCGGACTCTCAACCACTGCGCCACCAGGGAAGCCCTGTTACTGTGACTTTTGTGTATCCAAATATTGCACCTTCAACCCTTTTTGGAACAAGGCACAAATAAACACACACACATACATACAGTCTGTTTAGAACAGTTGACTAAAGTAGAACCGTTTAATTGTACCCTTAGGTTTCTAATGAGCTTCTAGCTAAATACTTGAGAAGATGGCAGTACAGCCCTTCCCCCTGGTAGACAGAGCTAGTCTGGGAATCATTTCTAAGTCCTTAAAGATGGCAAGCCTAAGTCAAACTCCACAAATGCACGTCCAAGCGTCGGACACACTCTTCTTTCAGATTTACCAGATTCCAGCATTACTAGGTCCTAATCATTGACCTTCTCTGTTTTGCCAAAATAACTTCTAAAGGCATTGCTTAGCCAACTCATTGATTTTTATTAAAAAAATGAAATTCTCTTCGATAAATCTTATTTTTTCTCCCCTGTCTCTGAGGAAGGAGACAGGGGAGAAAAACTAATAGTAATAGTAATGTGGCAGACAGAGGCTGCATTATTATTTAGGAAAAGTAGGTGGGTGAGGACATTTCTTCTCATTGATGAGTATATGTGAGTGTTGTCTCTCCCTCCTCTCAGCCTGGATTCTTTTTCTGGAGTTTCTGTTTTATGGCCCTGATGTTACTTCCTCATTTTTGTAGCTGTGTACAGTAATATTTCACTTCCACTTTGTTTCTAGATGAGAATGGAGGCGTTTGGTTTTAAGAAAAAGTAGGACTATTCCACAGGACCTTGGACTGTCTAAAGCAGCCATGGTTCATTGGTGGTTAAAAAATTAATAGACAATGCATAGAAAGGACTTTGTTTTCAGTATAGTAAACTGATAAGTTGGGACACTGAACGAATCAAGTCAAAGTGTTGACCCTGAAATGGTAATAGTTTCCTTTGTTCTTAAGACTTAGGAGAGGGGTAGCTCTGTAAAAAGCAACCTTTCCTTTGGTACTGGTTGCTGCAATTAAGGCATTTGAATCAACTCTGAAATAAAGAGCAGATTGCCTACTATATAGGCTCAATCTACTTATTAGCTACTAATGGGTAGTGGTCCAGCCAATGACAGTAACAATGTTACACTGTTCCCCACATTCACACTAGTTAACAAGTATCTTAAACCAAGTCCTGGACATCAGGTTCTTCCTTTCCCCCTTCTTCTCTGCTCCATAGTACAGAGCCGCAACCGGCAGCTGAGAAGGACAGGATGAGGTTGCATGTGGTCAGTGGCCGGCAGCCCCGGCAGAAGGGAAAATTCTGTTGCTACAGCCAGTAACTTCTGTGTTCTGTGCTTCCCCCCGAGCTCCCCAAGCCATATCCCCACAGCCCCTCAAACCACAGGCCTCTGCTGAGGCAGCACAGTCAGGAAGCTCAGACAGACCCTATGGCTGAGTCCAAGGGCAGAAATGAAACCCCTGGGGCTTGAGCAGGCAGAGCAAGGGCCCACGTGGGCCCCTCCTAGCGAGAGAACCGTCTGCTATGTAGCCAGTGTGCAATATGCTTCCACCATCCCCCTCACCTCCTGGGGCCAGCGTCAAGACACCCCCTCCATTGACTCTGGTGGGAGTGGGGCTCATCTCTGTCCTGCCCTGGCCCAGCCCACCCCTAGGTCTCTGCTGTCTGAGGGGACTTTTTGGACAGGTGGTCTAGATGGCAAGGTGACCTCCTCAGTGATGAGAAGTGTGTGACTTCTTACACTGTCAATAATAATAGCCAACCCTTTACATAGCCCTTGAATCTCACCAGAATCCCGTGATACGGGTACTGCTGCTATTATTATTCTGATTTTAAGATGAGGAAACCAAGGTCCAGAGAGGTTAAGTAACTTCTCTGATGACAACCAGCTTGTCGATAATAAAGCCACGAGTTGAGTCCAGGCAGTGAGGTGTGACTGCGTGCTTTTAACCCCTGCTCCACACACCTTTAAGCAAAAGATAATTAAGTCTGTACCACGTCTCTAAGTCTGCACCGCCGAACAGAATTTACACAGTGTGTCTGACCAGTATGGAGCGTATGGTTAAATTTGGAGGTGAAATTTCGTTCTCACAGAAGTGACCCTTGGGTGTGAAAATTAGAATTAACCGAATAAATTCAAGCCAGCAGAAATTCTTTATATAGGAGAGGTGGCCTTGGAGAACAACAGGACAGTTTCTTCCCTTTCATATGTCTCTCTGTGGCTACAGCGATTGGTGAATCGGGGCATTGCCACTTAAATATTTACTGAGCACCCATGGATTGGTGTTATAATGTCTTGACCCCAGATTAATTTTCCTCCTCAAAATGTTCTTGTTAAAGAGTTTGACCACACAGTGGGCTCAGACCGCAGGGGATCTGCCCGGAGCCCCCAGTGTACAGAAGGCTAGAAAATAATTAAAAATCAGAATGTCCTCTAATTCAAAATCGAAAGGCATCCCCCTATCTGCCCTTGTGAAAATTGTGCGAGTTGGCCAATTAATGAGACTGTTGCCTGGGGTGAAGTCTGCCCCTAGCCTGTGTAATTGCCAAGAAATGAGAGAGACCTCAGTGGGTCCTAGGGATGAGCAAAAGAAAATGATTTCCGGACGTAAGTGGAATCATTAAGAATGCAAGGGCGCTAATGCACCACAGCCGCTTCCAGGGCGCAAGAGTTGCCTGGACCAAGGCAGGAACAGCCCAAATAGTGCTGAGTCTCCTGCTCTGTGGTAAGTAAGCAGGGAGGAGATGCAGAGTTCATCTCCCCTCCAGGTAGGGAAGGGAGAGGACTAACATTTACTGAATGCTCCTTATGTACCACCCTCTATGTTGAGCATTTTATATATATTGTCTGACTTAAAAAATGCCAGAATAGTCCATGGGTTTTTGTACCTGGACAGGGTGATGCGTACACAATCCAGTCTTGACATACAGAATGACACAGGCCTGACCCCCACTATCATTGGGGTTACCCTGCCACGTGCAGATGACACAGACAAGATCATCTAAAAGCAAAATCACTATTAAAATTTTGACTGGTAAACTTATATTCTTTATTCCTATGTTAAGTATTTTGTGTCCATTTACCAAAATGGGATTGTACTGCATGTGGTGTTTCATACTTGCTTTTTAAAACTTGCTTTTACATGCTTATTAAATACTCTTCTACAGGATAATTCTAGTAGTTACAGAGCTATGTAGGTACTTTCATAAACCCTTTTTATCGATCTCCAAGTGTAGGATATTTAAGTTGCTTTCAAGTTTCCACAATGTTAAACAATGTTCTAATGAACATTCTTGTAGATAAATCACTGCAAAATTATCTAAATTTTTTAAAGGTAAATTCCTAGCCTGGAAATTGCTGGGTAAAAGGATTCTGACATTTTTTAAGTCAAGTTTATTGAAGCATAATTCAGAGAGAACGGAATTCAGCCTTTTCAGGTGTACAGTGCTTTGAATTTTGACAAAGTTATGTAACCACCACCACAATTAAGTTATATAACATTTATAGGTATTTTAAAGCTTTTGATGCATGTTGTCAGTCATCTGCTAGGAAAAGTATACCATCTACCATCTAGTCCCATCTACCATCAGGCTATGAAAGGTGAACATTAGAGATTATCCTTAAACATTTAAAAAAAAAAAAGATTTTCCAATTTGGTATGTGAATGTTTCCATCTCATGTTCAGTTACATTTATTTGATTACTAATGAGGTTGCATATTTTTTCATATGTTTGCTATCTGGTTTTATGTCTTATAGTATGATATACTATATCTTTGGCCTACATTTCTAGCCCACTGTTTATCTCTTTCTTATTGCTTTGTAAGAGCTATCGGGGGCTAGGGATGAAGAAGTGATCTGTCATGTTGCAAATGTTTTCTGTTGTCATTTGCCTCTTTTAATATTGTTTATAGCTTTTTTTTCTCAAAAATTTGAAGTTTCCGTAATCTATCTTTTCCTTATGGATTCCACCTTGGAAATCAGCTTCAGAAAGTCCTTCCTTTCTCATTCCATGATTATTTAAATATTTTCCCTTCTTTCGAATTTATTTTGGTATATCACATGGGAGAAACTTTATTTTCCCCCCAAATTATGAGCCAGTTGTACCACCCCTGGTGATCAAATAATCTTTTCCCCCACTAATCTGAGTCACCTTTATTATATATTTAATATGTACTTAGATATGTCTCTGAACTTTCCATTGTGTTCCACAAAATTTCTTATCTTTTTTGGAGAAGAATAGGTACTATATCACAGTTTTAAATATTATAGTTTTATAATGTGCTTTAATATCTAGGATGGCAAGCACTGTTTTTCGTTACTATGTTTTTTCAGAATGTTCTCTCAGGCCCTACTTATCCCAGATGAACTTAAAAACATATCTGGGTTTAAATATCCAATAGGAATTTTTATTCAATTTCATTATATTTATAGATTAATCTGAGAAAAATTTTTATCTTTATAATAGTTTTATCACTGAGGAACATGCCATGTCACTCAACATGTTCAAGTTTTCTTTTACTTACTTCAGTAAATGTTTACAGTTTTTAAAAAATGGGTTCTGCATGTTTTGTGTATCTCAGGAATTTATGTATCTCAGGTGTTTATCTCAGGAATCATGGGGGTTTTGTTACCGTTATTCACAGCATCCTTCTTTTTACTTTCTAACTGGTGGCTCCTACTTATAGCATTCTATTTATTAATTTTATAAAAAGCTAGTTTAATAAAAACTAGTTACAATAGTATTTTAATTTTCTTCCCCTTCAGTGTTCCTAGAAGACAATGGTTATTTGCAAATACTAATGATTTTACCTTCACTCTTCTGATCTTATACATTTCTTTTTCCCAGACTCATTATTCAGAATGATTGTGACTGGTAATGTCAGATCATTCTTCACGTCATTTCATTTTTGTCACATGTTAAACTACATGTTACTTTTATAAAAATCAAAAGTGTGTTTTTATCCAGTACCTTACGATGAACTACTCTTGCAAGTTTCTGATAAACCCTAGTTGCCTATGGAGTGTTATTCTCTTAACATTTTACTCAGTATTTTATTTGAAATTTTTAAACCTGTAATCATTCATTTCAGTTTTCTTTAATATGCCATCTTCGCCAAATTATGATATTAAGGTTGGACTATTCTGATTTTGTAAAATTGGGAACCTTGCAACTTTTTCTTCATGTTGGAACAATTTAATTGGCATGAGCATGCCTGTTGCTTCAGAAGTGGGCTTAACTCACCTGTCACCTACTCCAAGGCTTTTAGAGAAGGCACCAGCCATAGCATTGTTGAAAGCCCTCTCTCACTCGGTATTCAGAATTTATTTTAAATTTCCAAAGGTCATTCAACAATTTTGAGAGTCAGACAATGAAAAACTAATTCATCTGTTTTCTTAGTATAGGACACATTGGAAAATAAAGATGAAAACTACCTAAATCTCAAACACCACATTTCCATCCCTTCTTTGGATTCCGTTAGCTCTTGGCAAACATTATTTATGCTTACATAAAGTTATGTGATGCCTGGCTGGTGTTCAAAAACTGACTCATTCCTCTTCAGGGACTACAGAAATTTCCACCCTCATTTGCCTAGAAAAGAGATGGAAGTAAAAAGAGTAAGAAATAAGATGAAACTTACTGTATCAGTTAGTTTTCCTTGAGCACACCCTGGGTGTATGCAACCAAACTACATTTCTTCAGAGATTATAAAAGCAGTCTGTGTTCTCAAGTTTTTCATCTGAGGCAGGGGACCTGCCTTGCTTGTGATGATTTCCTCGCAGGGACAGGATAATGTCATGTAAATTGCAAACCATCCTGCTGGTCTTCAGCCTACTTCGATGCCATAACAACAGTTAACAGCGTTTTCTTTCCCTTTATCCAGGATGTCTGCGTCAAGGCTTACCTAGCCCTTCGTCATCACACAAACCTACTGATCATCCTCTTCTCCATGATGTTGATGACAGGAATGCCCCAGTTAACCAGCAAAGAAGATATCGAATACATTCGGGACGCCCTGACAGTGGGGAAGAGCGAGGAGGATGCTAAAAAGTATTTTCTAGATCAGATTGAAGTTTGCAGAGACAAAGGATGGACTGTGCAGTTTAACTGGTTCCTACATCTTGTTCTTGGCATCAAACAAGGGGAGAAACATTCTGCCTAATACTTTGGGCTAGAATTTAAAAGCTTTAGATCTGTACGGCGGTCATCAAACTTGATTTAAAATGTCCTAGGACATTATGAAAGCTGCCACTTGAGAAATATAGCTCTTTCTCCAGCTGAACTCTTCACTGGAGAAAAATATTGGCACGTCTGATTGTTTAGGTGATGTTCAATTTCAGCCTTATTTGCAGGTTTGTTTTTTTCTCATTTGTCTCCATGATGTTGGAGAACATTCTAAGTTTAAACAGCCTAATTCCTCCCTCATTGTGGCTGATGTTTTGACTATCATACTGTTGAGTACTTCTGGAAATTCTTTAGAGTAATTGGTAACATCTCTTTTCATCTGGGCTTCTTCTCAATTTGGGTTATCCTTGTGTTTCTCAAACTCTTTTCAGAAGAAAAAAATATGATCATTGTAACCTTTGTCTCATTCCGTAAATGACACTTCCGAACAGCCCCTCCATGGCTGCAGATGTTAGTGATATGCTAAAAGTAAGCAAAGCAAGCTAGTCTTTTCAGGGTCTTTTGTAGTTAGGTTCTCTTACCACTGAGACTCACAAACACAAAATGGAACATCTGAACCTTTGTGCCCTGGCCCTTCTCCGCTGGTCTGGTTCCAGGGTTAAGAAGAGCAAAATTTGTCTCAACTCTGCCCACAGAGCAAACTTTCAAGTGCAATTATGATAGCCTGCTCAGCACAGAAACAGGAAATAACTAAAGGGACTCATTTGGGGCCTTTATATTTCCCCCCCACACTGCCTCTCTTCTTCTTCACTTTCCACATTCTCACAGCTCTTTATGCAGAGTTGTGAAACCTTCAAGAATACCTTTACCCTAGAACTCAAAATTAGTTGAAAAGAATTTCTCCTCTAGGGATACTAGAATTTTAGGTACTTATTTGTAAAGATGTTTGCTGGAGTTTTTAAAAAGTACATTATTAAAGGAGACATTCCTGAAATTATGGATGTTTCCAAATGCCTTCATTTCAAATTTTGGTCTCAGCAGTTTTTTCTTTCTTTTTTAATGGAAGAAGATATTTAATACCTAAAACAGTTCTCCAAGTTAGGAAGAACACTACTTGCCCTAAGCATCTTGCAGTTTAAAGGACTTTTACACTCCAACACATTCTTCACATTTTCTAAAAGTAATTCAAATGTCTTCTTTAAAATCTATTTTCATCTCTTAAATATTTTCTATTTATTCGAAGTGTTAACAGAGAAAGATCATTAAATTATTTATAAAATATCTTAAAATGACCTATAGTTAATACTTGACCTAGAAATAACTCTGTTAATGGTGTCTATGTTTTAAGTTTAATGAGATATAAATATATATTTAATTTTTAAGTTTTCTAAATAGATACCTGTTGGACTTTGGTGTAGCCCAAACCTTTCGAGTATGCAAAAGCCCAGTGGTTCTTAACTCTGGCTGCAAATCAGAATTACCAGGGTTACTTTAAAAATGTACCCTGCCTGAGCACCCACCTCAGCTTGTAATCCATTAGTTTGGGATGAGGCCCAGACATCAGTGTTCGCCTAAGTACTCCAGGTGATTCTAATATGCAAGCAGGGTTCAAAAGCCCTGCACGACCCTTGAAGGTGCAGGTGACACTGCTTCCTTTTCTACTGATCCTTTTCCCAGCTCCTAAGGTATCCAGAAAAAGCTCCTCTTCCTTGACAACTCATCCTTTTAAAATTACACTTATCACTCTGTACAGAGGACCATGCCTGTAATGAAATATTTATTCCTCTGTGTTAATGGAGAATAGACATTTTGTAGCATTTTTAAACCAACTATTCCCCACCATTCTTTTTTTTTTTTTTTTTTTTTTTTTGCGGTACGCGGGCCTCTCACTGTTGTGGCCTCTCCCGTTGCGGAGCACAGGCTCCGGACGCGCAGGCTCAGCGGCCATGGCTCACGGGCCCAGTCGCTCCGCGGCATGTGGGGTCTTCCCGGACCGGGGCACGAACCCGTGTCCCCTGCATCGGCAGGCGGACTCCCAACCACTGTGCCACCAGGGAAGCCCCCCACCATTCTTTTGAAGAACAAAAAGAATGATGCTTTCTCATTCAGAAGAGGATGTTTCTTTGTTCTTATATAGCACAGTCAAGCTCAGACCTTGCACGAATTCCACTTTTTATTTGAATTGCTCAAGAAATCATCTTAATGACAGAAGAATGACAGAGGATTGTATTTATATTTAACCTATTGGTGCATGTGTGTACAAATTTGCTCTTCCAAAGAACAAGTTCTTTTGTTACGCTGTTTTGTATATATATGTGTCACATTGGGGTTGATTGTTCCATATTCCAGTGAAGGTACAATTTTAACTCTGTAGACATACAAATAAACAAAAATCACCTTTGTGTGCTTCCCCCATCATCCCCAATGACCCACAACTTCTGTATCTTTGAAAATGTGGTAGAACCTGGGTCATCTTGCTATTGGGAGGAGATGTTGGGGAACTGCGCCTACTCTATCTTCAGTGCCAGATGAAAACAGAGATCACAAGTCAGATGGTTCAGGTCAAAGCAGCTTATATGTGTATCCAGGATGGGTTACATAATTTGCAAACCCAGGGCAAAATGAAAACACACGGGCCGTGGTTCACAAATCATTACAAAATTCAAGACAGCAACAGCAGAGCACTAAACCTTCTGAGCGTGCGTCACTACCCAGCTCACAAGCCCATGGAGCTGACACTGGGCACGTGTGAACAATGGCTTTGGTGCTCAGCTTACATTTAGACCACACCTGTGTGAGTGCAGGTTAACGTTCCAGATCAAAATGTTGCTTCTGCTCTAATTGAAATACCTCATCTCTACGGCTGTACGTGAAGTCCTAAAACACAGGCCCATGGCTTTGGAACTGGAACTATGGCCACTAAAGGAAAGCAAAGGGGATACTGTAGCCCTAGTCCCACATGACTGTGTTTGACTGGCTTTGGTGATTCTTCGGTGAGAGTAGGGGGAAGTGGAAACTGCAATAAAATATATCAACTCCTAGAGCAAACTCTTAATTTTAAAAAATTAACTTTGTTAAATATATCATTTACAAGAGTCGAATTATTTTTTAAAGAAAGGTTAGATGTCGGAATTCTGTACAATTTGGAGGCTGTTAGTGCTATATAAATGGAAATTAGTTATTTTTGGAAATGAGTCTGAAATATAATTTAGAAAGTAAGTTTCTGCAGCAAATCCTGGCCTTTATGTGGTAAGTGAGGCTCTCTTTGACTTGTGAGATAAATTGTCAAGTATATTTTACTATGTAAAGAAAAAAGAAATTTGGATTTTTAAAGTTTCTGCTGTATTATTTTCTGTTTAATCCAACCGAATAATTCCGGTCATGAAATCTGGTTCTAGTCTGGGTGCTTGTCTGCATTTGCCAAAAACTCATCTTCAGGACAGATGCTGGGGAACTAAAGCACACACCTTAGCTTAAGTGAGCCCAGAGAGCTAGCCACTCCCTCTTCCGGACAGTCTCATCCTCCCCACTTGCATTTATATTTTCATTGCAAATTGTTAAATGTAAATTTAAATAAAAGAAGGAATCTGATATTGTGTGTTCTCTGCATACATTTTTCAATGTCTGAAGGTTCAGATATTCCTAAAATTCAAATTTTCTTTCAAGGAATCTTTACTGAGTGCCCACTACTTACTAGACACTGTGTGATGTATTGGATATGACCAACGATATCCAATACTAGACCAACCCAGTCCCAGTCCTTAAAAAGTTTATAATTTGCTGGTGAGAGTAGACACTTCATGATGGGGGTTGCTGTGGGTTACATTGCGTCCCCCCAAAACATATGTTGAAGTCCTAACCCCTGGTATCTGTGAATGTGACCTTGTTTGGAAATAAGGTCTACAGATGTAATCAAATTAAGATGAAGTGGGCCTTACATATACCTGGACAAAACTGTAATTCAAAAAGATACATGAACCCCTATGTCCATATCAGCACTATTTACAATAGCCAAAACATGGAAACAACCTAAATGTCCATCGACAGATGAATGGATAAAAAAGATATGGCACATGTATACAATGGAATACTACTCAGCCACAAAAAATGAAATAAGGCCATTTGCAGCAACATGGCTGCAACTAGAGATTCTCATACTAAGCGAAGTAAGTCAGACAGAGAAAGACAAATACTGTATTATATCACTTATATGTGGGACCTAAAACATGACACAAATGAACTTACCTATGAAAAAGACTCACAGACATAGAGAACAGACTTGTGGTTGCCAAGGGGGAGGGGGGTAGGGGAGGGGTGGACTGGAAATTTGGGATTAGCAGATGCAAACTATTATATATAGAATGGATAAACAACAAGGTCCTACTGTATAGCACAGGGAACTATATTCAGTATCCTGTGATAAACCATAATGGAAAAGAATATAAAAAAAAGAATGTAAAAATTTTTTAAATAAAAATAAAAAAGATGAGGTGGGGGCTTCCCTGGTGGCACAGTGGTTGTGAGTCCACCTGCCGATACAGGGGACACAGGTTCGTGCCCCAGTCCGGGAAGATTCCACATGCCGCAGAGCAGCTGGGCCCGTGAGCCATGGCCGCTGAGCCTGCGCGTCCGGAGCCTGTGCTCCGCAGCGGCAGAGGCCACAGCAGTGAGAGGCCCGTGTACTGCAAAGAAAATAAAAAAAAGATGAGGTGGGCCCTAATCCATTATGAGTGGTATACTTAACAGAAGGGAAGGAAGAATGCCTTGTGAAGGAGGTAGAGATTATAATCATGTGTCTACAAGCCCCAGGAACTCCTGGGGCTACCAGAAGGTAGAATAGGAAAGGAAGTCTCCTCCCCTAGAAGCTTCCAAGGGAGCATGGCCCTGCCAATGCCTTGGTTTCAAACTTTCTAGCCTCCAGAACTGTGAGAGAATACATATCTATTGTTTTAAGCCACTCAGTTGGTGATTCTTTGTTATGGTATCCCTAGAAAACTAATACAGTGTCAATAATGAAAATTTTTGTGGGGGTTTTTTTGGGGGTTAGGGGATCACACAGTTTAGGTAAGTAAAACTGTTTGATATATTCTGCTGTTACCAACAAGATTGAATTGTGAGCAAAATAACAGAGTGCGAATATTCTTAATATATTAAAAATTTATAATAATTCAGTAAGTAAAAGATAAATACCTCATTGGAAAATATTCAGTTCACACACAGAAAATGCATTGTGGCCATTAAGCATATGACAGCAGACCCCAATTCACTGTTGATTAAACAAATGCAAATTAAAACCTAGGTTCCTCTTCCCCATTAGATAAGCAAATATTGGTAATGCCCAGAGTTCGTGATACTTTGAAAGAGCAGTCTATCACACTGTTGAAAGCAGAGTATGTTGGTAAATTCATGCCTGGTATTTTGTCAAAATTTAGAAAATGAAGAAGGTATCTATTCTCTGAGCCAGCAAGTCCACATCCAAGAATTTATCCTTCAGAAATTCTTGGACAGGGCTTCCCTGGTGGCGCAGTGGTTGAGAGTCCGCCTGCCGATGCAGGGGACGCGGGTTCATGCCGCGGTCCGGGAAGATCACACATGCTGCGGAGCGGCTGGGCCCGTGAGCCATGGCCGCTGAGCCTGCGCGTCCGGAGCCTGTGCTCCGCAACGGGAGAGGCCACAACAGTGAGAGGCCCACGTACCGCAAAAAAAAAAAAAAAAAGAAATTCTTGGACAAGTACGCAAAGACTTATGGATAAAAACAGTTGCCTGCACTCTTTGTAATAACCAAAAATTGGAAACAACTGAAAAGCCCCTCCTCAATAGCACACTGATTAAATCATATCCATATGCTGGACTGCAATGAAGCCCTTGAAAAGGCAGATCAAAATCTATTGACATCCAGGTACATCTATGACCTGCTGAGGAGTGAAACAAGGTGGTTACAGGACAGTGTTACATCAAAGTTACGTTCAAGCTAACATGTAGGTTTGCACATGCATTAAAGGCTGGGGGATATACTCACACCAAACGGTTAGTAGTGATTTTTTTTTTTTACCTTGCATTCATTTTTTCTCTTGCATTTTGGGGAATTTGACTTTCTATTAGTTGAATTTCTTAACAAGGGATAAAAAATTAAGTCTTTCAGTTTTGGGGAAAAAATGCAGTCTGCATGATAATCTTATCCTTTAGCTTACATGGAGCCTCATTAAAAGCTCAGAAAATTTTGTTTCTCAGAGGGAAAATAATCACGTAAAGTCAATAATTATCAAGAACTGACATCAAAGCTGTTGTTGGAATTTCTTGGCATCAAGACGACAATGGCGAAGTCTCCTGTCTTACAGGACCCTGCCTGATTGTGATCTGTTTACGCTAAGGCTGTCAGTGCTTTTGGAGGGGGGCCTCCAGCGCTGCTCTCTTCAATCATTAAGCAATGCTTTGCCCGGCTCAGTTCTTCTCAGCTCTTCAAACCTGTGCAGCCCGTGTGGCCATGCTGAGCTCTCTAGCTCATGGTTAAGGCTCCCCTTGGAGGTGCAAACTGCCTCATTTTCACTTCTCATGAATGTCAGATTTTTTTTTCCTACGTGTTTGCTTATTAGTGCAGCTTAAATCTCACTACCTGCTGCTTTGGTAAGAATTTTCTCTTCTGGGAGCTGGGCTCTGAGTCAGAGTTCACCATGCACGGGTTGATCTAACTTGGGAGGATGTAATGGGGATGGGGACCTGCCAAGGAACATAAAATCCCCTTGCAGCACCTCAGAAGCACTCCTCTGTGTTTCACAGCAGATGGCCAGTCATCGGAGAAGTTTTATACTCAGAGAATGAAACTCAGAATTCTTTTGATTACACTGAAGAGGTAAAATCGGTCCCTACTGTCTGCAGAGATGCACCCACCATCACCTCCACCGTTTCCAGCCACGTGCAAGGTCTGTGGCTGAACAGCACCTCCCATCGCCAGATGTATAACACCAGCTGTTAGGGACCAGTCGGGCCTCCCACCCAGCAGCTTGCCTTTGCATCATCACCAAGCACCTGTGCTACAAAACAACCGGCCTGTGGCTACTGAGGGCTTCCACTGGGGAAATCCCATGTCCACAAACCACTGCCAAACCCCTGACCTCTCTCCAACTCATGGTTCTGGAAACCAGAGAAGATAATTATTGGAAGCACCTCCAATTGCTTAGACAATCTTTGTTTTTTTTTTTTGTTTTTTTTTTTTGTTTTTTTTTTTTTGCGGTACGCGGGCCTCTCACCGTCGTGGCCTCTCCCGTTGCGGAGCACAGGCTCCGGACGCGCAGACTCAGCGGCCATGGCCCACGGGCCCAGCTGCTCCGCGGCATGTGGGATCCTCCCGGACCGGGGCACGAACCCGTGTCCCCTGCACCGGCAGGCCGACTCCCAACCACTGCGCCACCAGGGAAGCCCTAGGCAATCATTCTTCACGGTGACAGAGAATATTCTGCAGGTTTCATTGGGTAGATGTTTTTGACTCCTTTAATCTATGGAGACTGAAAGGGGTCTGAGCCTTGAGAGCTCCTAGTGGAAATACTGGACGATTAGCCAGTACCTTGGCGGTAATCCTTTCGAGAGTCTGTGCCAGATGTTGCAGGGGAAGTCTGGAGTAGGTGCGGCAGTAAAGAGAGTAGTTAAGTGGCTTTGGCATTAGACCATTCCAAATTCAAGCACTGATTGTCACTTGAAAAAACTGTCTAATCTCCCTAAATGTCAGCCCTCTCCTCTGTAAACTGGGAGGACAGCAGTACCTCATTTGCAGGATTACTGTGCAGATGAAATGAAATAATGAAAGTGAAGCATTAAATAGAGTGTCTGGCTCTACATTACTGTTATTGCTCAATAAATGAAAGCTGCCCTTTCTCTGCTCCTTTTCAAGGAAGGCTGAAGAATCTTGAGAAATCGAAATGAAAAGTTCAATTGGCATCATCCTTGGAGTAAATACTCCTCAGGAGTATTTACAGTGATGGAAATCTTAACAACTTTCTAAGTATGGTGTCTTCCGAGTAGGACTTCAAAGGAGAAATAATTTCTATTCTATGCCAACATCAGATACCAAGGAAATCTAAATAGCATCTTTCTCTGATGAGTTATTCTAATCAATGGAACTTAGTCCCTGGGTTCTTCTGAGCCTAAAGCAAGTCAGACCAACTGGAATCAACTGGCAAGGCTACTAATTCCTATTTACCTTTTTCCACCAGCTTTACTGAAGATTAATTTACATAAAATAAAATTTACCACGTTAAATGTGCAATGTGATGAGTTTTGACAAATGTATATACCCATGTATCTACCACCACAATCAAAATACAGAACCGTTCCATCATTCGAATGTTCTCTCATGCTTCTTCGTAGTCAATACCTCCCATCTCTCCACTGAAATGTTTCTATCACTAGTTTTGTCTTTCTAGAATTTCATATAAATGGAAACATACAGTATGTGGTCTTCTGTGCCTGGCTTCTTCCACATAGCATAATGCTTTTGAGATTTATCTATATTGCCTAATAAAATATAATTTAGGAAGGCTCACTTTCTGGACCGATTTTGAAGTTCACTCTAGAGCCAAAGAAACCCACAAAACTCCCTCTCCCTGCAAACCAGCTTTCCTCCGGTTGGTTGAACAGTAACTAAGCAGGGCTGCCTCTCAGCTCTCCTCTGGTTTGATGGTCTAGTTTAAACCTCCAGCATCTCTGAGGTCCAATTAAATTGCATTAAAGGTTACGACTGGGGCTTCCCTGGTGGTGCAGTGGTTGAGAGTCCGCCTGCCGATGCAGGGGACACGGGTTCGTGCCCCGGTCCAGGAGGATCCCACACGCCGCGGAGCGGCTGGGCCTGTGACCCATGGCCGCGGGGCCTGCGCATCTGGAACCTGTGCTCCGCAACGGGAGAGGCCACAACAGTGAGAGGCCCGCGAACCGCAAAAAACAAAAACAAAAACAAAAACGTTACGACTGGCTCAGCTTTGGTCAGGTGTCCACCTCAGGGCCAATCAGTTATGATTAGGGATGTGGGGGTCACATGGTGAAAACGTGGCTGCCAAGATTTATCCCTACTACACTGGAAACAAGGGCAGGGTAACAGGCTAAGTTTCTGAAAGTCTTTGGCCATGAATGGAGATATGTAGGTATAGAAACATGTTGGTCAAGTTTTCTGATTTTCTTGCTTGAATATATCTTTGCATATTAAAAAACATACATAAAGACATTCTATTGTATTCACATTTTCTACATAGCCTAATATAGGATCTAACTGGTAGGACACAACTGCTGAATGCAAACATCACTATCATTAATTAGTAGCCATCACAATAACAGGGAAGAAAGGCAATTCAACCAAGTCAAGTTAATCTTCTCTATCTTTCACCGCACAGATGAACCCAGGTCATTTACTTCTCTCCAGCTAAGTATGCAGCTGACATTTAGTGAAGGAAGCATAAAGAACGATTTCTGACTATGTGGGTGTGTTTCATGCAAACACTCTTCTTCGGCAGCTTCTGACTTCAAACGAGAACTCCAAGCACCAGCAGGCACGTTTAGTGCTCAGTATATTTAAGAAAAAAAGAATGGAAGTTATATTGTTTCCCTGGAAACCTTTTCTAAAGAAACTTGCACATGCACCTTTTCAAGAAGCAGGTGCTGCAGCCTGGGAATTCTCCCCCTGACCCCTTGCCCACGCCATCTATTAAAGGGTCAAGTCCAGGGCTTCTCAGCTGTAGCTCTAGGAGCAGTGACTGGGCTTATTTGCTTAAGGTTATGTAGTATCAAGACTTTCTTTACCGGCTGGTTCTATGAGAAAGATTCTCCCAGGTAGCTTTCGGCATCTTTTGAAGCATTTGCCAGTTCTGGCTTACCAAAGGGAAGTGGAAGAAGTCCTATAGTGTATATCAGAATGGGCGGTGGGGATTCCTCAGGCAACAGGAGGAGATAGCTCACTGATTATCGTTAGTTATTTGAATTCGAATTCCCAATGCTCTCATGTTCAGATTAGATAAAAATGGCCTGGAAAAGAGCCATGCATATTTGGTGTCAGTTCCAGGACCTTTTTCAATAGCTATGATCTTATAGAGCTCTTGGGTAGAGTTACAAAGACAAACAAACCCAACCTATCAGATCTTGCATAATTTTAGGAAATTATTGATACCTTGATTCCCAAAGTGCCACAGGAGCAAGGTTGAGGACGATTCCTACTTGGCTCGAAGGGATATAATGTGAACCAGGAGACTTACATAAGTAACTCCTCCCACTGTAGCACTTCACCGTCCTCTTCCTGTTTCCTCCCCTTCCCACCTTCATAACAACCAGGGCTGTTATCTGGAAGAAATCAGCCTGCCTCTTTAACCTTTTCCTCTAATTTAGGGATGCTTATCTTGGGAGGTCCATGTTATTTCTTCTTTGGGAACTCTTGACATCTTAAGGCATCAGCTCAGTATCTTGGTTTCAGGGTCCTCCCCCATGTCCAACATCAACAGAACAAATGAAAAGCAAGCAAATCACACAGGGAAAGAGGGTATCATTCTAAGATATGGAAGAGACAGCATGACTCTAATAGGTCAGGAGTACAACTATAACAGTGACTAGTTGTGGAGAGACAAGAGAAAGAATTGTTAGCCAGAACAGCACTTACTCCAGACCCCTTATTAAGCAAGGCCTCCAAAACAATAGCCCCATTTCCACCTGAAGTCATCCTCGCCACTCAGGATGCCGTGAGGTCAAGCCTGAATGTATCCAATTGACTTTCACGATAATGTCCTTTCTCTTTCAACGTGATTATCAAACACGTATGTGCCAGGATCCATGGAAAATCTTCAGAATTCAGAATTAATAACAGACAATTCCTTCAGAGACAGAGTAATTAGGTCTCCTGCCTGTATCTTTTCCTGGCTCACATTTAGGAAAAAAATCACATCGCCTAATGAATCTGGATAAAGTAGTATGCAGGAAAAACTTTCTTGCAGCAACTTGGCTTTTCAAATATTCTAAAACACAAGAGCTCAAGTTCTTCAAATGTTTATCACTGATGAATGATTGTTACCCTTCCTAGCCTTTGCTCTTCTTAGAAGGAAAATAGAGCCAGCAACCCAAATTAACATAGGATTTGTGCAAGCAAGAGCCACCATCAGCTCACCTGCAAAATTCAATAAAGGCTCATCATTTTCTCAGCAGCCCTGCCCTCTAAGTTCAATCCTCTGTTTCTGCGAATCACAAGTGAAATATGCTATTGATTCATAACTAAAAGCTGCATTCCCTTTTTCTCAGATTTCCTGGAACTCTCTTAAAATTTTATATTTATCTCAGTGAAATATGTAGGGCATATTTTGAATTTTTGGAATATTTTGCCTTTACCAAGTATGTCAATTGACTCGAGAATACTTTGAATTTACACAGTTTTGGATAGAAAAACTGCAGAACAGAATCAAAGATTTCAGAATGTCTAATTAATTGGACTAAATAATCAAACGGCTGATATTGTGACAACTAGAATTACTAGGATCTAAATGTATTCAGATTTTTAAAAATTATCTCCTGAACTTTCCTTAGACAACCACAAAATACACCACAGACACCAGCAGATCTAACATCCATGAGTTCAATTACTGATGGGTAACTCTAAAGATCTATGGTATGTATTAACTGATTTTTTTTTTTTGTAGGAAAGCAACTTGGAACCCAAGCTGTGAGGCTCATATAAGGAGGCGAGGCATTCAGCTAATGAGCGAGTCTTTCTGACCCATCACATCTCTACATCTCTACACATCTCTACAATCCTTTTGGGTGTCCATCAAAAGTGTATACAAGTGTGATGTAGCGTCACTTGTTTGTTGCTTTGTATGTTTAGTAGTTGTCTATGTTATGCTTTTACAGTCCATTTACAGTTGTCTGTGTTATGCTTTTAAAGTCCATTTATTCACCTGTGCAACAAAAATTAGTATGAGTTAGTCATTGGGGATTCTGCAGTGAACAAATACAGGGCAGGTCCCTGTTCTCATGGACCTGCATCGTATGGTAGAGATAAAAAGTAAACAAATGAGGTAATTACAGATTGTAATGTGTCATTAAGGAAATAAGCAAGGTGATTTGTTACCAAGTAAATGCAGCAGGACAACCATATATAGATGGGTCAGGAAGGGCCTTGTGGGGAATTAACATCAGAGTCAAGACTTGAAGTAAGAGAATTAGGACGCCAGCCCTTAGTTAATTATCAGCTGTTGCTGGAGAAAATTAAGTACCTGTAGAAATAGATGATGCCATTCACCTATTCCAGGGGTACTTGAGCGTCAGAAACCATCTATGGGATGAATACGATATGTTTAAATGACTGCATTGTGCATCTGCTTTTTGATGACATATTTCAGTCGTTAGGATAAAACAAAGACACTGCTTGGGCTATAATGTGTTATTTCATTAGCACAGTCTACTTAGAACAAAAAATAAATCTTGCAGCTATTTGTGCTACCAGCATAAGTTTACCTTACAGCAAAAGTAAATTAAATGTACAAAATTCAAATGTATTTCTATACATTTGCAATAAACAACCTGAAAAAGAAATAAAGAAAAAATTTGATTTATAATAACATCCAAAGGAATAAGCACTTAGGAATAAATTTAACAAGTAGTGCAAAACTTATACTCTGAAAACTATAAAAACATTATTAAGGGCTTCCCTGGTGGCGCAGTGATTGAGAGTCTGCCTGCCGATGCAGTGAGAGGCCCGCGTACCGCAAAAAAAAAAAAAAAAAAAAAAATTATTAAAAGAAATTAAAGAATACCTAAATAAATGGAGAAGCATCCATGCTCATGGATCAGAAGATAACATTGTTAAGGTGGCAATACTCCCCAAACTGTTCTACAGAATCAAGACAATGTTCAGGAAAATCCCAGCTGGCTCTGTTGTAGAAATTGACAAGCTGATTCTAATTATGGAAATGCAAGGGATTCAGAATAGCTAAAACAATTCCAAAAGAGAAAAACAAGGCTGGAAGACTTAACATTTCTCAATTTCAAAACTTAACTACAGAGGTACGGTAATCAATACCATGTGATACTGACATAAGAATAGTCACATAGATCAACGGACTAGAATTAAGAGTCCAATTTAAGAATGAGCAAAGGATATGAATAGATAGCTCTCTAAAGAAAATATGAAATAGTCAATAAGCACATGAAAAGATGCTCAACATCATTAGCCATCATGGAAATGTAAATCAAACACTCAATGAAATACCATTTCCTACCCACTAGGACAGTTAATCAAAAAGAGAATAATGAGGGCTTCCCTGGTGGCACAGTGGTTGAGAGTCCGCCTGCCGATGCAGGGGACACGGTTCGTGCCCCGGTCCGGGAAGATCCCACATGCCGCGGAGCGGCTGGGCCCGTGAGCCATGGCCGCTGAGCCCGCGCGTCCGGAGCCTGTGCTCCGCAATGGGAGAGGCCACAACAGTGAGAGGCCCGCGTACCGCAAAAAAAAAGAGAATAATGAGCGTTGCTGAGGATGTGGAGGAATTGAAACCCTCGTACACTACTGGTGGGAATGTAAAATGGCACAGCTGCTTTGCAAAACAGTCTGATGGTTCCTCAAAAGATTAAACATCAAGTTCCTATATGACCCAGCAATTCCACTCTTAGTTATATATCAAGAGAAATGAAAACTATGTCCACATAAAAACTAGTACAAAATGTTCATAACAGCATTATTCATAACAGGCAAAAATTAGAAACACAGAATTCACCACTTGATGAATGGATTAAAACGTGGTGTACAACTGAATACTATTCAGCAACGAAAAGAATAAAGTACTCTTATGCTACAGCATGGGTGAACCTTGAAAACATCATACCAAGTTTATGTGAAACAAGCCAGTCACAAAAGGCACATATCGTATGATTTTGTTTATGTTAAATGTCCAGATTTGGCAAATCTATAGAGACAGAAAGTAGATTGGTGGTTACCCAGGCCTGGGGCAGGGCGTGGTAGGGGAGTGACTATCCGTGGTTATGGGGTTTCTTTTTGAGGCGATGAAAATGTACTAAAATTGGTTGCAATGATGGTTACACAACTCTGTTGCTATACTTTAAATGGGTGAATTGTATGGTATGTGAATTATATCTCAATAAAACTTTTATATTTAAAAATGGTAAATCAAAGAGAATGTTTGTATGTGTATAACTGAGACACTTTGCTGTACAGCAGAGACCGGCACAACATTGGAAATCAACTATACTTCAATAAAAATAAATAGATAGATAGATAAATGCAAATTGGAGATAATACCAGGAAAATCAATGCTCCTATCATTGAAACTTAAGATCAGAAGAGTCAACAATTTACTAAATCAGCTTACCTATCTTGTTTTCAGGTGTGACCTCTGTGTAATGACACTAGATGAAAATCTGTTCTGTTTACTGGCCCTTAAGAAAAAAAGCACACACGAGGTGCCTCAATAAACCACTCCAGTTCTGACAGCAACTCCAGGAACCAACAGAGTCTTCCCTAAGGCCAACCTCACATTAGATTTTAGACTAACATTAATCTCTTTCTATTCTAGAACGACGACTCTGGTACTAACATATTATGCTTCTGTTCTGTTGGTCTCATCTTGGGCTTGGTTCTTTACTGCAAAGGCTGAGCAAAAGTCTCACATCTTATTGATAATTTAGGACAAGAGTGATGCTGTACAAATGAGTTACTTGCTCTCTGCTTTCACTTCTCCCTGTTGTAATTTCTAAAACGAGATGATCTGACCCTATCAATTTCAAGGGATACTGTGGCAAACGAACTGCAAACAAAAGGAAAATTATTACCTACTAGAAACAGCGTCATCTTAAAAAATGATATATTGATTACTATTTTACAGCTTTGCCAAACTCAAAAGGTCCTTTTCTTCTTTCCATGGGTGCTTTTAAGTGCCTTAATTTAACGTTATTAACTTCTCTTTGCCAGATGCCTTTAGTATCAGCAGGTTTTAAGACACCACAGTCTTCCGAAAATCTGAAACCAGTGACTGGCGAGTGTGAGGAAAGGGGCTGAAAAAATAACTTTTCCTGCGGGAGGCGAGTTCTCTAAGAATTTAGAAAAGAGAAAGAGAAGAGTGGCGGATAAAAAGCAATATGAGACTTTTAATTTGGGGTTCTATCAGTTTTCCTTCTACCCAGCATATTTAGATGGTAGCCTGCCCTCAGGTTATACTTCATATTCATTGTCTCCAAAGCTGTCCTAGAGTGTTTTGGCTGAGGCATTCCTCATCTAGAAAAGTTTGATCATGGAATAACTATAATTCATTTTAATGCAGTAAGAGCTTGCCACACTAAGATAGCCCTTCCTCAGGCTTCCCTGGTGGTGCAGTGGTTGAGAGTCTGCCTGCCGATGCAGGGAACGCGGGTTCGTGCCCCGGTCCGGGAAGATCCCACATGAAAAAAAGATAGCCCTTTCTCCAGATAATGTTGTCCTTAATTTGTGCTTTTTTCAGATGCTTATGCTCATGGAATCCTAGTTTCCTTAAAATTGTGAAACTTTTGTCTTTAAATGAAATTCCATTTCAGCACAATGATTAGTGAATACATTATGTCGCTGGGGGGGTTAAGAAGATGACTTAGATACAACTCTCGAGGATCTTTTTAGAGTCTAATGAGGGGATAAAGGGCACAAATAACTTGGACACAAGGCAGAGCGTGACAAGTGTCAGCCATCAGCATGGGTATTCAGTTGATGATTTTCCTACAGCTTTCCTTCCGTGTTTAATTCCCGGAGCTGCTAAGAATTTGAATAAAATGCAAATATTAAACAATCATCCCAATATGAGATCTTCTACACACTATTATACATCATTTTCTCCAGTTTGCTGTCCTGGTTAAAAACAACACTCAAGCCCTCTGATACTCCAGCACTTTGATCTCTTTTCATGGGGAGATTTGCATCCTCTAAAAGAACAAACCACGAAAAGTCAGAAGAGCAGAGGAAGCTTTCAAAAGTAAGCCAGAGACTCTAGTAGAAAACTGTTTAACTCTCTGTGAGCTTAAAAGATCCAGGTGTTTTTAGATTCCCTCAACACTTGGATCATTCTTTAGATAGCTTCCGTAAAAACACAGGTAATACTAACACCTTAATACCCACAAATGTCATGCATAAATATTTGAGACTTTCACAAACGCAAAACTCCAACTCCCTTTATACACCACAGAATTAATGGAATGTTCTCTCAAAGCAAACAGTGAGCTTTCTCTCTGGCAGAATTATAGAAAAACCTTTTCTTTTAGACGATGGTTATAAAGGCTCTTAATACTCTGGGTGTGAATGCCATCTATTTGTAGCATGTGTCATATCCATTATATTTTCTCATTTTCCTCTAATGCTTCAACTACTAATGCTGCAACCTAATATCATATCCACTATTAAACCTGAGAGTTTAGTCTTGGATAGGCCAACCAGATAAAGCTCGCTAATAAGTTTGACTGCCCAGCAGTTCTAGTGAACCTGTTAAATAGTTGGTTCATGGCAAAACACCCTGATCCCATATGAATTCACCTATGTCTCCTATAAGGCAGGTTGATTCTGCCCCCAAGAAGTTTTATTGAAGTTTATTTGCTCATATTCAAAATCCCTAAGTAGACATGGATTTCTTTTCCAAGAGCAGACAATAAAATACAAATAAAATCAAAACAAACAAAAAGAGAAAGCACTCCCCAAATGATGTAATTCAGAGGATGTACCAAATATATCAGCCATGATGCCTGTCCCACCACAGTCCAAGCTAAGGAGCTCTGCTTTGCTCCAAGAGACTGTGACCTCACCCGAAGATGGTTGAATATGAGCCAGTCCATAGCTTGGCTAATGACACATGAGGTATCCTGGCACAGAAAGTTGATGAAGATGAATCCTTGTCTTGAAATTTTTAAACTAAGAAATACTGAGGAGGGCATAAGGGCCTCACCCTCTCGGTTTCTCATGTCCATAATGGAAATGATAATAATATTAGTATTCACAACATAGCAGAGATTAATCAATAATAGTAAAGCACTTGGAACAAGACCTGGCACTTAATAAGCATGCAATAAATGCACTGTCATCATCATCATCATCATGAATGGCTGTCTTCTATTCAGAAAACCTTGCATGAGAACGCATATGTAACAATACGTGTGTAATAAGCTGAAAAATGAAAGGAATGAGGGATGACTAGCCCTACCAGATACGAAAATTTAAAAAAAATAAAGCTACTTTAAGTAAAATATGGGATTCATGTAGAAAGAGGCAGAGAAAAATTTTTCCTGAAATTGACCCAAATATATATGGAAATTTAGTGTATGATAAAGGTGGCATTTCAAATTAGTTAGGAAAAAATGTTATTATTAATAACTATTTTTAGAACAATTCAGCAGCTATGTGGAAAAAAGTAAAATAAAATCTGTAACTCACCCCTTATATCAAAATAGATTCTAGATAGGTCAGCAATTTAAATATAAAAAATGAAAGTAATAGAAAGAAATATGGATGAATATTTTTACAGTACTGGGAGATGCTTTTCTAGGATGAAAAAGAATTCTGACGGCATTAAAAAACTACTGACTATAATTAAAAGCAAATGGGGGGAAAGTTAGAAGCAAATGTTTGGTGGAAAAATCATGAAGCCAACAGACAAATAGAAATATTTGCAACAAAAGTGAAAGTCTAAGGCCTAATTTCTATAAAATACAAAAAGCTCTTAAAAATCAGTAAGAAAGGAGTTGACCTTTCAATAGAAAAATGCACTAAGGGCATACAAATGACTAATAAATATAGGGAAAATATTTAATTTCTTTATAATTCAATAAATATAAATTTTAAACAAAATTAAATATCAACATAAGTTATCAGATCAGCTAAGACTTCATTTATAACAATCAGCATTGAGAAGGTGGGAGAAACTCTTTGATTCACTGCTAGTGGGGGTAATTTGATCATATATTTTCAATTAGAAATGTACCTTCCCCTTTATCCAGCAATTGTATTTCTACAGACTTGGAGAAAAATACAAGAGTATGTATAAAGATGTTCATTGCAACATTGATCTTAAGAACAAAATACTGGAAACAGTCTAAATGCCTGTTAATAAGGCACTGGTTAAATAAATTCCATGCTGTAGAATACTATACAGTCATTAATAAAACCAAGGGTAGATGTATACATTGCCTTTACTGACACAGAAAATGCCCCAGATTTATTTTTAGTGGAAAAAACAAAATGACAGAAGAGAACGTTGAATATGAGTCCATTTAAGCATTTCAATATCAATATAAACATGTATTATAATATTGCATACAAATATGCAATATAAATATGCTCCATTTATGTATTCATATACATAAAATACATACATATTAAAATACATGAATGAGGCACATTATGCCTATATCTATAAGTAGCAGTAGTACTAGTAGTAGTGGTGTGTGTGTGGTGGTAGTATTTGTATACACCTCAAGAGTGTCTGTGTAGTATCCCCAACTCCTAACCTCTGGGGAGTGGGGTGGTGGGTGGGAAGCAAGGCACTCAGAAAGGAACTCAAGAACCTTTACGTTTTACTCTTATATTACACATTCCTGTGCTGTTAGAATATTTTTATAATGAATGTATATTATTTTTATAATTTTAAAAACTCAAAGAAATTCATTTTTTTAATCCTGCTGTGGCTCCTTTTGGAGAAAAAAATAAAGCCCGAACTCCTTAGCCCACCAAAGGCTGCCATGATTTGTTTCTTATCCGCCCCTCCCTTTCAGCCTATAATCTCCTATAATCAGAACTGCCTTGCCCTTCCTCTTTTGCTCCCCTCACCCCCTTGGGGATAATTTGCCTGTCCGCTCTCAGATCCACTCCCCGCCCTTCTCCCTTTGCTCTGTCACAGGAAACTACATTTCCCAAGCTCCCTTGCCCTTCAGCTTCCGGTTGAGTTGGCCAGCAGGAGTCCTGGCAGGAGCTGGGAAGAAGCCAGGGTATCTCTCCCTCTCTCTCTCGGCTCAGATCATCATCTGACTGTATCGCCAGCTGCCGTGGGACATGGTCTTCCATGGACCTAGCATCTGTAGGCAGGTCTACTCTGGTTGCTGCTCCCACAAGATGGTACCAGATCCCAGGCTCTGATAACATCACTCTTTGTCCCTCCAGCCCGATTGGAGGTAGCAGCTTCCTGCTGTTGATAAACTTAGAGCTGTCTCACCACCTCTGTTGGACTTCTTAGCTCTTCCATTGGCCATGGAACCAATTTTCTACATTAAATTTTCTCCTCTTGAGATACCTCAGGTGCTGTGTGTTTTCCGGACTGAGAACGATGTCCTATTCCCTCTTCCCACAGTAATAAAAAACTAACACAGTCTGTTGTACCTAACTGCAATAAGCACAGTAAGTACTCCAGTACCTCTGGGCTTTTGTTCAAGTCTTTCCCTCATCCTGGAATGTCATTCTTTCCCTTGTCTTTCTGTCAAAACCTTACTCATTCCCTAAAGCTCAGCTCAAAGCCTGTCTTCTCCAAGAATCCTCCTCTACGTCTCACACATATTCACCCCCTGCCTGCTTTCCAGCCACATGTAGAGAGCAAATGGATTATCCCAATGCACTTTGTGTCAAGTATTGAATAAAATACTCTAGTGACAGGTGACATCTTAGGCCAATCAGGTAACACCTTACTGGCCATTGGGTTATCATTTTTTTCTGTTTTAAAAGCTGAGACGTAGTCACCTCATCATAGAGCCTTCCCTAACCACCCTATAAATTAATACATCCTTTTCTGGGGAATCATAATTACCAGTAAATTCCAGAGTCCTTTGTTTGGTTTTATTTTTTCAATGAGCTCACTTTTGCATTTAGGTGCCTTTTAATACCTGTTTTCTCTTCAGTTTGGTAATAAATGGCTCCACATTCTTGTTCCAGTTCAATGAAAGTTCTTTTTAAAGGCAGTGCCGGCCGAAGTGTAGTCACGTGTGTACTGTCCCAGCGTGTAGATGCATTTGCAGAAGCCGACCCCCAGGGGTCAGAATGAACAAACTAGATGTGAACTCAGGGGTTTGATCATTAGCTCAAGAACCCTCAGCTGTTTCTCTGGAGAGTAATCACTTATCTGTTGTGAGAGAATTGGGGCTTTCCCCAAATAATTTCTGGCTCATCATCACCTGGTGATATAGGAGTAGGTCTGAATGACAGAGAGAAGACAATGTCAAAATCATGGTGAGTAAGCTAATGAAAATTTTGTATATTGCAGAAAAACATTGCTGATCAGGGGCTTCCCTGGTGGCGCAGTGGTTGAGAGTCCAATTACTGATGTGGGGGACGCGGGTTCGAGCCCCGGTCCGGGAGGACCCTGCATGCCGCGGAGCGACTGGGCCCATGGGCCGTGGCTGCTGGGCCTGTGCGTCCAGGAGCCTGTGCTCCACGGCGGGAGAGGCCATGGCAGTGAGGGCCCGTGTATCGCAAAAAAAGCAAAACAAAAACAAAAAACATTCCTGATCTGACAATTTTGATGACTATTTTAAGTCTTCCCTAATCCTTTAGCAAAGAAGAATGTTCCTTTCTGCTTTGCCAACTTAGACCAAATAGGCCCTCTATTCACACCGACAGAATTCTTCCTCCTTGTTACAAAACCACAATATGTATATTTTCAGGGGAAAAGTTTCATTATATAAATTTAAATTATAATTGATAAACACTCTTCAGAAAACCATTTTCACAGATGCACATTTTTATCTGACCTCAGTTTATAGAGTGTAGCAAAGGCAAACAGTTGAGAAATGCTTAATGTTTAAAGTATTTATGGCATTAAAATTTCAGATTAACACTTAATCCCTCGGTGGATATTCCTATCAGGAGAGTTGCTTCTTTAGATTAGAGTGGGAAATTACTCCCTTAGGAGGGAACAAAAGTCCCAGAGTTCCCTGTGTCCCCGTCGACTTCACTTTTGCCCACAGAAGGACAAGGAACTGCAAAGGGCCCTATGCATGGAGAACAGCCAGGCTCGCTGCACCAACGTTAACCCAACTTGCATCCGAGTTCCAGCCACCCCACTACCATCCTTGGATATTATCAACATTGCAAAACCCTCTAATCATCTATCCCTTTCCCCACTCTCCTCCTCAAGCCCAAGTTCCCACTATTCGCCTCCTTCTTAAGACCTACTGTTGGCTGTCATTCCTTGTTTGATGGTAAACAAACACTTTTATTATTCAAAGATGTTCCCCACACTCTAGGCCCTCTGCTATCCTTGCAGAGAAGGAAACTCCGCTCTCCACTCTCGCAGAGGCTCCCACTTTTCTGCAGTCATCTGGGATAGAAGCTGTGCTGTATTTTCAAGGTCCGCTTGTGTGCAGAATCCTACCATTTCCACTTCCAAATTTTAATACTGCCTTTAGTCTCTCATTGTCATTCTTGACTCTGACCTCACTACACATTCACCTCAAACTCAGTCACTTGTGTCACCACTTCTTTCTGGAGCACTTTGCAGAAGACCATACATAAACCACCTTAGTCTCCTAATACCTTGAGCTCTCAAGACCACACCTTGAGTTTAATTATTCCCTAGAATTTCTGTTGTTTAAGCCACCCAGTCTGTGCTATTTTGTTATGGTAGCCCAAGCAGACTGAGACAACACCCAGTATTAACCTGGGCTCTATATTTGAACTTTTATACTCTACTCTGAAACAATGGGTTTTCTTATGCAAAATTCAGATACATAGGTTTAAGGCCAAAACATGAAGTCAGATGACACTTGACTCTGTTATCCTCTGTCTCCTCCTCTGTAAAACAGGTATGATAGTTCCTTCTCTGCCAGCTTCACACCATGGGTGTGGCAATCACACGAACACACTCAGCAAACCTGGACGCACCAGGAAATGCAAGCATCACACAGTCCGGCCCCCGGCAACCTCTTGAGCTCAGAAGGGAGCTGCACGTTATGAATGTTAGCTCCTAGTTTCCTTTTTTACCCAGAACAAGCAGTTATTATAAATCTTAGTTTAAATAATTAAATGGGAAAGTGTCCAGAGGCAGCAGGAAAACTTCAGGCAGTCTATACCAGGGAAGTCTCAAGACAGTCCAGGAGGGAACCTTGGAAAACCTGAGCCAGAGAAAGGAAGAGTAAAACAAATTTCAGGTTAAAGAAGAAAAAGAGTCAAGATGCTAAGAGAACTCTGGCTTCTTTTCCCAAGGCAACAGTCTGTCACACAAGCAAAGGCCCTTCCAAGGGGAAGAGGGAGAGCATCTTCTCTGGCTGTCGGGGTTGGTGAGGGTGTAATCAGGAAGAACAAATCTGACTCCATACTGGATCTGTTTCTTTTTCTTTAACTTTTGTATTCTATTGCTTTTGCTGCAAGTTATTCTCTAAAGGGATGGTGCCTATAGCTTCAAGTATACACAGTGGCGCATCTCCAGGAACCCCATCTCCCATGCCTGCGTGTTAAGCTAAAATACCTTTGTTTAGCACAGGGGAAACATCCTGACCAGGCCCACCTGTGAAAGGCTGCAGGAAAGAAAAAATTAACACAGCCCCTACAGAGTCTGGCCGGAACCCAAAAATATTTACGACCACTTATTGCCTTTTTACTTTACGTCCTCACCTCCTCCTCTTTGTTCTAGAAAAGAAACTAGCGTCCAAACTTGGGTAAAATGGTTTTTTGGGACACTAGTCCACCATCTTCTCAGTGTGCTGGCTTTCCAAATAAAGTCGCTATTCCTTGCCTCAACAGCTCATCTCTCGATTTATCGGCCTGTCGTGAGGCCAGCGCTCAATCTTGGACTCGGTAACAAGGGGAGGGAAGTGTGTACTTGAGGCCTAAGAGAAGACAAATCACTGGCCCGGAGCGTGAGTAAAAATGAAAGCAACAATGAGAGGAAGAAAGCGAACGGCCTGAACTTGGACTAAAGTAAATTCGGTCAAACATGATTAAATACACACAATGCCTAGAGCAAAAGCAGGAGCTCAAGTTCACACATCAGCCAAACCACAGTCTCTCACCAGAGCAGCCAAGACACAAAAGTGGTCGGGCGGAGCACCTGCCCAGCAGGGCGGGATGAAGGGATGCCGCACCAGAGGGCCTGGCAGCGTCACGCACTCGGTAAGGCCACCTCCAAATCACTGCAGACGCAAAACCAAAAAGTGCACGAGACAAACAACTCCAGGTCAGCACACGCGTGCTGCACTCCCAGCTCTACCACTTCCAAATCCGGACTCGGCGATAATTTACTACACATTTCAGGACCCCGGTTTTCTCCTCTATAAAATGCGTTGATAAAAGTGGCTTCACTGGCCTTCCAGGATTGTTGTGAGAATCAGAAAGTTCTAAGAGGAAGCATTTCGTAAATGGGAAGGAATCACACACGAGTGGGGTTGGATATAGGTATTTCCGCAGAGCCGCATCCCTGGGACTTGCGCACACGCGAGCTTACGTACAAGCCCTCTGGGGGCCTCAGCAATGTTCATTCTGAGGACTGCCACTTGCTTTCGGGCAAGCTGGAGCTGTGGCACAGCAGCAGCTGTGGAGGCTGCAGTAATGCTGCCCGGGGCTCTCTTTTCTCTCCCTCCTCTCTTTCTTCAGAGCCCTGCCCAGCAACAGCGAACTACAAGCCCTCCAGACTCCCGCACTCCCCACCCACTTCCCCCTGCTTGGATTCCTCATCTCCCCACTTTCCCATCAAGGGCATTACTCACGAGGACCAGGCCTGCTGCCAGGTCCACTGCACCCTCCACTTGCCTCTACCTTTGATGCAACAAATGATGCCCCTTTCTCCTGCCAGTGTGGGAATCGTGTTTGCCTTGGCCAGGAGGGTGCAGGGAGAGCAGTGGGGATTTCCTGTGATGGGCTACACCAGCACCCCAGGCCCAGAGGGAATGTTGGGGGCCCTCTTGGAGCTCCCTTAGGGGCACTGAGGCAGCTGGGGGGTTATGGAGGGTCTCAGAGGAGGCTGTGGTCCTGGCTTCATTCCCTCTCCATGCACTCAGGCTGCAGCCCCCCGGCACCGCACTGCCACCCGGCCCAACTCTGGAAGGGCCCTCCCCAGGCCCTTGCCTCCATGGGCCCCAATGCACTGGCCCATCCCCCCTGCTGTCTCCACCTTTTCCTGGTTTCCTGCTCTCCCATCTTTTCAACCCAAATTGGCACCGAGGACTCTGACAAATTCAGTCACACAGAGCTCACTGTGTTTTCTTTCCTTTTCCCCTTTGTCAGAAAAACAACAACAAAACCTCTGTGCCCACCATCCAGTTTGGCGGTACGTTGTTTAGCAAGGTTTACTCACCAACAGGTTTGCTCCCAACTCCTTGTTGTTTGAACCGCCAACTCCAGGGACAGAGATGAGTTTCGATCCATTGGCGAGATGTTGAAGCACTTGAGAGGGGAAGGGGGCTTGGAGGTCCGTGATAATAGAATGAACTTTTATTGTACTTCACAGTTTACAATGTCCTTTCGTGACTACATTATTTTGTTGGAGCCTCACAACAGCTACATAAGGGAGGTTGTTCAGATTAGAAATGTGGACCTCACAAAGGTCACATAACTTGCCCATCAAACATCTGAGCTGATTAGAGATGGTCCTGGAGCCTAAGTCCTCTGCTTCTGACTACTTGCCCTCCACGAGGACTGGAACCGAGGATGGCTCTGGGGTAAAGGCTCTCCTGCCCCAGGAGAGGCTGCCCGTAGCCGCAGAGCCGGGTGAGCAGTAACAGGGACTGAAAGAGTGAGAATGGAGTTCCACGAATGTCCCCGATGAAGGCCTGCTTGGTCAGAGGTCCCTGCTGCTCCTGGAGCTACCTTTCTCCCAAATGTACAGGAGACTGCTTCTTGCTGCCTGTGGAATGGCAGCCTGTAGGAGGCTTCCTTGGACGTGAGTGAGGAGAAACTCCAACTCCGTGCCCCTCAACGTGGGCCTCACTAGAACCACCTGGAAGCCTTGTTAGACCTACTGATTGTCTGGTCCCCAGGTGATTTAAATCTCCCCAGGTCATTCTGCTGCGCAGGGATGATGTAGAATCGCTGCTCCAGGTGATAAGAATGAGTGAGGCTGATAAGTGGGATGATGAGAAGGGTGGCTCACAGAAGAGGGGTACCCCAAAATTGAACCAGTGTGCTGTCACCTCTCCACTCTTTCCCCAAACCATTCCCTTTTAACTTGAATTTCTGAGTCCTGCAGTGCTGGTTTGTTCAAGGCTCTAACTTTCTGCCAAATCCCAATGCCCAGCCAGGAGTCTCAGTGCCCAAGAAGTGTCCCCCATCTATTCTAAATACAATTCCAAAGTGTCACTCCCTGATGGAAAGGAGTGCCAAGGAGAAGGGTGACTGGCTGGCCAAGGACCCGCAGCATAAGACGAGGAACTGTCTGCACAGAGATACCAGCTACCACTCAGCACTTTCAGTGGAGACTGGGGGGCCTCACAGAGTCACTTACACTCACTAGCTTGCCTTTCAGGCATTTATCGAACAAACTGTCTGAACCAAGCTTCTCCCAGACACCCACTGCTTACTGCCTCCCTGGAGCTAAAGCAAGTAGCACTATATATATATATATATATATATATATATATATATATATATATGGCACCAGAGTCAGAAGCACCCCCAGAACCTAGGACGCAGCTTAATCATAAGTCCCACCACCTCAGAGAGCCCCGTGCCCAGACCAGGTCACAGGAGCAGGGAGGCTAGATGGGGTCTTATTTAATGTGGGAACAGAGGGTTCTCTATGCGGCATAAGCGATACAAAGGGAGAGGGTAGATGCTCCTATCACCTGTTTCAATTATCCTAACAATAACCTGTGAGATAATAACTATGGTCTCTGTTTTACATCTCGACAGAAGCCCAAGAAAGACACATCTCTAGAACCTAGGAGTCACTAAAAGCAAAAGCGTTCGTACACAGGCCTCAGGTTCAGGGGAAGGTGGGCATTGACTGCTCGTCAATAGCAAATCTGTGCAGAGAAGTAGGCGCTATAGAAATTCGCCAACCCCTGGTGCTAACTCAACCCAAGGGAGAATATTATTCCATAAAAAGAATGAAGTACTGAGTCATGTTACAACATGATGACCCTTGTAAACATTATGCTAAGGGAACAAAGCCAGTCCGAAAGGACCACATATTGTAGGACGCCATTTATATGAAATGTCTGCAATAGGCAAGTCCGTGGAGACAGAAGGTAGATTCCTGGGGGCTATGGCTGGGGCCAGGGGTGGGGTGGGGAGGAATGCTATGTGAATGCTAATAGGTACGGGGCTCTTTTTGGGGGTGAGAAAAACGTTCTGGAATTAGATAGTGGTGATGGTTGCACAACCTAGTACATTTATTAAGAGCCACTGAATTGTACACTTTTCATGGTATGTGAATTATATCTCAAAAAACAAAAAAAAATCCAAGGGTGATGGGCTTCAAAATCTGAAAGGTGCCTAGGGTTCCCTGAGGCTTTCAGGGGAGCCTGAGAATCCCCTGTACAAGGTCTCTCAGCTAACAAGTGGCAAAGGCAAAGCGTAAGCCAAAGTTTGTCTGACTTAGCCCGCTTTTCTTCTGTCCAAGGTCAAGTTCAGTCAGTCCCCTAACTCAGCAGCAATGCTCCTTAGCTCAGGCCAGCTGCTCTCCTCCTAACATCTCACGCAGGCCCTCTGCCCCAAGGAGTTGGTGTCCGGGTTAGGACGCCACAGGAGTAAAAGAGGACGGGCACCGTGGGCCTGAGCCACCCTTTGGGAGGTTGGGGGAGCCCAGTGGTGCTGCTATGGACCAGGGTTCAGAGGAGCTCAGAGCCACAGAGGGAACAAGGTCTTTGCATGATCCCAATACCTTTCCTTTGAAGCTCTGGTTACAACATGAATTATTATTATTATTATTATTATTATTTTGTGGTACGCGGGCCTCTCACTGCTGCGGCCTCTCCCGCTGCGGAGCCCAGGCTCCGGATGCGCAGGCTCAGCGGCCATGTCTCACAGGCCCAGCCGCCGCATGGCATGTGGGATCTTCCCTGACCGGGGCACGAACCCGTGTCCCCCGCATCGGCAGGCGGACTCCCAACCACTGCGCCACCAGGGAAGCCCTGAATTATTATTTTTAACTGAAACATATTAATGGAATATTTTAGTCTTATAATAATTTAAAAATTACCCCATATCTCTACATTTTACAATTAATATATATATTAATTTAAATATTCATCTTTTGTTGCAATAATTCTTTTCTTTAGTAATAATTGTAATATTATCATGCTTAGCATTTTTCTGCAATAATATAAACATTAGCAATGAGATAAAATACTTTATCCTTGCTGCTGCTGAATAGTGTAGCAACTGATGTTGACAATCACACAATGATTCCACTTGTCCACTTAAAAGGTTAAAATTACAGTTGCAGGGCTTCCCTGGTGGCGCAGTGGTTGAGAGTCCGCCTGCCGATGCAGGGGACACGGGTTCGTGCCCCGGTCCGGGAAGATCCCACATGCCGCGGAGCGGCTGGGCCCGTGAGCCATGGCCGCTGAGCCTGCGCCTCCGGAGCCTGTGCTCCACAACGGGAGAGGCCACAGCAGTGAGAGGCCCGTGTACCGCAAAAAAAAAAAAAAAAAAAAAAAAAAATTACAGTTTCATCTGTATCTTTAATGATTGCCTATGCTAAATAATGTATATCTGTTATTGGATAATATAACTTTCCTTTTCTGTTGTGATACATATTTTAAGCTTTTTTCAACTGTTGAGAGTTTATTAAATCTTTCATATTCGTTTGTGTAGCTCAAAGTCTTAGAGATGGTAATTTACATGGTAATTAGAGAAATAAAAATAGATTATCTATAAGGAAATGATAATGTTCTATTTTAAAATAGCCCATATTTATTCTGTAGTCCAGAAAGTATGAGGAGCAATTCTAGCGCCAGAAGGTAATTGTATGTTTCATGGGACTATTTTCAACAACATGAAATTATTTATTTGTCCTTTACCTGTTTGTGATCGTTCTCCCTCTAGATTGTAAGCTCCACGAGGACGGGGACTGTACCTGTCTTCCTCACCACCGTGTTGCACTGAGCATGCAGGACAGCACTCAAGCAACCTGAGGCAGAGGGAGAGAGATGAAGAGCTGAAGCATCAGGGAGAGCTGGATTTGTCCTTGTCTACTCAAAGGTCTCCACCTCATTCAGCTGCACAGGAGGAAACGGCTCCACTGAGGCATAGCGTCCCCTCTTTCCACCTTAGACGCAGTGAGCAGACCTTGAGAAGAAATAGGGCTTTTGGATATTAAAGGGGTGAGGCACAAGATCTGCTAAAGAGAATCTGATAATGAAAGTTGGGTGTGGATAAAAGAGGAGTCCTGGGCCACCGGAAACAGGAATGATCAGAGCCAAGTCCAAGGCTATTGACATGCTCTCTCCTATTTGCTTGATTAAGGGATTCATGGTGGCTAATTGCAGGCCCCATCCCACAGACAGAGATGGCAACCAGAGAGCTAACTCTTCCAGTCTAAGTGGTGATAGCTCTGTCTCCCGATCTTCCAAATACATTCAAGCATTCCATGAAGTGATATCAAAGGCACACATTTGATTCTCCACATTCAGGACAGCAAACTTGGCAAAGTGCCCACCCTCTGCTAGAGACTTAACATGCATCCCCTTGTCTGCCTCTCACCATAATCACAGGAGGTAGCTCTCACGATTCCCAGTTTACAGACAAGGAGTCTGTTGAGTATGTGGGGAGTATGGATTAGTACTCAGGCAGCCTGGTGTCAAAGCTTTGCAGGCTTAACCATCACATCTTACTGCTTCCTGCTACCGTCGCCTTCTTAGTAGAACTCCACGGAGTTCCCTTGACAAGGATAATAGCCCAGCACCCCTGTGCTCTGACCTCAGCTGTGACTTGTCTACAAAGCTGGCCCTGCACTTATTGGCAAGGGAGGTTCCAGTTCACAAAAGTTAGTAGATTAAAAAATAAAGTAGTTGTCAACAACTGCCTACGTGACATTTTATTTTGAATTTCCATTGCATTGGAAACCAGTCCTGCTGTTCCCATTTTCTGAAAACGAGAAAAGCCACAAAGTGTCAGTGACAAAGCGGTCGCCAGGTCCTCTCTGTGATTTGGGCTCCTCCTGCTGTAAGAAAAGTTAAGTCATTGAGGATAAAGCCTTAGGAAAGAGTTCTCACATTCCAAAAATCTATCAGTGCATCGATGCATCTATCATTGCATCACTTCTATCAGAGCATCCCTTACTTCTCCTTTCCCAAAACAGGACTTTTATTCACATCTACTTTGTTCTCCTTCAAAGAGAAACTGCATTTGAATAAAAGCAACAGTACCACCTGCAGCGCTTCGGCACGTGCACATGAAGTTATTTCTGAAACTGAGGACTGCGGGCTTGGGGCAAGGGAAGCATCTCCCTGCAAAGTTTCACTTGGGATGGTCCGAATTTCAACCTGAGCCACTGCCTGTGACTCCTGTCTACCTTCAGTGCCGGCTCTGCAGAAAGGCTGCCCAGCGATGCCAGACTCTTTTCCGAGGCTGTCCCTGGAGGCGGGTGCTTGTGGAGATCCTTTATCTATTTAACAAACAGAATATGGTTCAAAGAAGGATGTAGGGCAACCTAGATACTGAAAGAAAGCAATGGGGAGAGACTGTCTCAGCACATCTAAAGCCTAGAGCCTAGAAAACTAGAAGGATAAAGGAAGAGGTTGCTACAGGAAGACTTCTCCAAGGTGTGGGGACCTAGCATCGGCAAGGACGGGGAATCAAAGGGACACTTTCTCCCTTCGTAAAGCTGTGAAGCTGTGGCCTTCCTAAAGATGAAGCCCACACTGACTGTTATGAGGAGGGTGGAACGCGATTAGAACTTCATCTCTTTGCCTTGAACTTGCAAATAACAGTTCCCCCTGCCTGTTCTCTGAAGCTGGCTGGCCAGGTGCTGCAGAAGAGTGCACCTTGTCTCTTCTCTGGATGGAAACAGCAGGCATAGGGTACCCTCTGAGGGAGCCCTGCCACCGAGTTGTAATGAACCAAGCCCCCAAGGCAAATGGTGTAAAGCCCAGGACTACCCTAAAGCCACTTTGCTGCCTGACTAAAGCCACGTGGGCTGAATACATTCAAAATAGATTCCTTGTGGAGAAAACCCCCTGAGATTCAACTCATGATTTTCCATGAAGGGAACGGTATCCTCGGATATCCGAAATAGGGCTTCTTAGAAGTGGAGTTGGGACCATCTGTATCTGAATCAGCTAGGGAACCTATTAAGAATTCAGAGTCCTGGGCCCCATCTCAGACTTACTAAATCAGATTTTCTGGGCAGTGGTACCTGGGAATTTGCATTTTGCAGATTTAGGGGATTCTGAGAAATGGTAGGGTTTGGGAATCATTGGACTTGAGAATTAAAGACAAACTCTTAGAAAAATTTGGCCCAGGTGAGACTACAAACATTTTCAGAACAGTATTTTTTTAAGCCCCCTCCTGTTACTATGTGAACAGGAGCTGCAGATTCAGTAGAGGACAAAGGATCTGTACACAGAAAGGTGGCATCCAATTCACTTACATGTCTGTCTTGCTAACAGTGCAGTCTGCTGCTAAACGGTAGTTTGCCCTGAACAAAAGGAGCAGAGACGACGGTGCTGCAGGTGAATCTGACTTGTGCTTGCAATTGCCATGGAAACGGCAGCCATTATCGCTAGCTAGGATGCCCTCCCAGGCAATCCCGCTGTTCTATTTTAAAAGCTACTGCTTCTGCTTGCTTCAGATTGAAATCCTGCCTTCTTGGGGCATGGTGCTGAGGGTTTATAAATGTGTATCCAAAAAAGAAGTAAATAGGGAATTGTGCTTTCCTGTCTCTCTGTTTTCTTCTCTTACGCATCTTCCAAAATCATCTCAGCATAATCCAAACAGGATGGAAATTCTTCTCATCTCTTGGCACAAATCTCATCTTGCCTCTGGCTTGTAGGGGAATAGGAGAGGGTGAGTTTAGGATTGAAATAATTCATTTGCCTTTCTCCTTTCCCTTCTTAATCGGTAGGCCTAATTATAAATGCATCTGCACCAGGATTTTAATTAAGTTGAAATTTTAAAACATTGTTTATTTTTACACTGAGTGAAGGAGAAATTTTAAAAGGATGAATATGAGGGGAAACAATGCCACACTTTTGTTCTAGAAACCAGATGTTAATGTTGGGCATGCCATGCACAGTCAGCTCTGTATCTTACATTATGAATTGAACATTTTATCTTTGCCTAAAAATGGTAAAATGACAGCAGCTACAAGCATATGGGTTTATCATATGCTATCACACAGGAAACAAGGCTCCAGTGGCTATGTCCTCACCAAGGGAACTCTCCTCATTCCAGAATCAGGCCTTCCCCCTTCCAGGCTCCGAAACCCAAATGCTCCCGGAGTACATTCATCTCCTCAGGGGCAGACTCACATCCATGAATCCCCCCAAACGGAATGTCAGATCGTTCACTGACAATGAGAAGTACCTCTCACAGGGACAGGAACACATATATTGTATAACCAGTCCTTTCTTCCCCGGTTGGTCAACACAGGGTAAGCCAAATAATATAGTGGTCAAAATGCTGTTTTGTTCATTTACAATCAGAAAAAATAAATAACGTTATAAGGAATAGGATACTAAAATCCCTCATAACAGACTCATTTCTGTAAGCAGAACCAGAGAGGAAGTCAGATAATAATCAGAGATCGCCTAGAGAGCAGGAAATCAGAACAAAGAGTTCTTCAGCGCTTAAAAGCATTAGGCTGACATAGCCTGATGCTTCCACCTACAAGATGTGATTGGTCCGGCCAGTGGGAGGGGATTATTCCCTCTGCCCTGGACAATGTTTTGGAGGCCCTTGCTAACTGTTCCTGGTCACTCAATTTCCTATGCTCCCAAGCTGATCACCATGTTCCTGATTTTCATATTATTTCTTTGATTCAGCTTAACATCAGTCAGGTTACTGTCTCTGTGGACTGGGCCTGGGGGTGGGGGAGGCATTGTCTTTTGAAAGGCTTTGCATATTCCAGGTTCTGTATTCTGTGCTGTGTTGATCTTATAGTTTAACTCTGTGCCAGCTACCTTATTTCAATTTCTTAAGAGCAACCTCTCTGACACTCCCAATAGGTGGGCAACATATCCGAGTACACTTACATTTCTTCAGATTTTCAAGCTATCCCAGCTTGTATTTAAGAAGACAGTAATAAATTCACAACCCATCTCTTCCTTGGCGTGGTTCTGATCGTGAGCCAGGCTGAGCCACTTTCAAACGTCATTACAGGGGTATCGTCGGTTGCTTTAGAGTTGCCACCCTACTTCTTGTCCTTGTCTGTCTTCTCGCCTGGTTACCATGTGTCCATCACCAGTCACCCATTAGGTGAATGCTTGTATCCTAGACTGAGAGGAAGGGCTAGGGGCAGCGGGGGGGTTAGGAGGGTAAAGCAGAGGCTGAGCAGGGACATGCAGATGGGGACATAGGTCCACCGGGCCACTCTTTGGAGGCACAGCACAGAGACCAGTTAGAGAATTTATCTCAATTTGTTCTATTAAAATGTTTATATTTGTTGAACTGAACATCTATTGCATGAAGGTACCTGATTTTGCACCTAACTTACTGGTATTTGGGTAAATTCTAGTAAACGGCAGGAAAGAGGGAACAAGCACTTAATATAACCCCTAGAGGCCGGTTGCCCTCTTTAGGTTACTAGGGTAAAGGAGCTGGGGACTCGAGTTCTGAAAGCTTTAGCCTGGAGTGAAACTACCATCCGGAAAGGAAGGATCAGGGCAGGGCAACAAAACAGAATGTAAAAAAACCCCAAAAAACAAAAAAACAGATAAACAGGACCACGCAGCCTGTTACCGACCCTCCCTAACCTGTCCCCTACAAGGGTCCTTCCGCTGCCCCCTGCCATTCCAGCCAGTAGAAGACCCAGCTCCGTTTGGGACAGGCCGTGGGCTGCTTTATAGGATCTCATTTGGGGGGTGGGGAGGGGGCGGAGTTCTCCTGGGTCTAGAGCATGCGTGTTGCTCACAGGCTCCAGACGGAAGTGCGCCGTGCAGGTCTCTGCGCAGGGCGCGCCGCCCGTGTTGCATAGCAGTGTCCTAGGCAGCGCTTTTCCACACGGCCCGCGGGAGTCGAGGTGTCAGGCGCTGCGGTACTGCGTTGGGAACTCTAATCCTTGTTAGATGCAAGGCCTCTGCACGTGGACCCCTAAGGCAAGTGAAACTACACGAAGCCCAAAAGAGGTTAGGCCTTCTCACCTAGGTTCCATTTTATTTTTCCCAGGGACTCCAGTGGGCTTTGCCGGTGACAAATGCGTAGATTCCGTAAGAGATGTGTGCGGTGAGGGCATCAAGGGGTGGGAGCCTCTTTGAGAGGTCCAGGCATCACCTTCCCCTGCCCTTGGACCCTTAACTCTACTTCGAGCTTGTGGGTCTCCTGGGCTGAAGCAGAGGCCGCTAGCTCTTGGCTACCGGGGCACCGTTAGGGTTTCTGCATGGAAAGTGTGAGCTCAGCATTCAGCCTCCACCCTGGAGAGACGGCAGACTCCCGGAGTGGCCTTCGTGGGGCATTTGTGGGGCTCTGCAGCAATCTGAAGGCATGCAGAATCCCAGCCTGGGCTTCTGCCATCTCCAGAAAACTGGGGATCTCACCTGAACGAGGAGAGTCTTAGGATTCTGCTGGAAGAGACTGAGGTTGTTTAACTTCACTCGCTGTATTGAGAGTCGTGCTGGTCCAGGCTGATCCCGAAGGAGACAACAACAGGTTCCTCTATGGAGCTAGTGGGGGCTACTCTTCAGGTTCCAGAGTAACCCCGGGAAGGAAAAGATGAGATATGCCCCGGGATCTACCCAAAGTTAAAACCTAGGACTTAAGTTGAGGCAACCCAGATAAGCAAAAGGACAGGTTACTAATTTTAGGCCACAAAGATGCTAGCGCCTTAAATTTGCAATGTAGAAGCAAGATAATGTTGGATAGGATTCAGGATTCCTGTAATGGATGTTAAAAAGAGTTGATTGAATAGACGTTTTCTGAACCGTTATTAAACTTCTATGTAGGAAGGAAGGAGGAGGAAAGGAAAAGTGGAGAGACTGGGAAATGTTTTCTCATTTGGAGGTACCAGAGTTTTATTTCTTTTTTAAGCAGAGCCATTGGAACTACCCAAGTCTACATTGACTAATTGGTGATAGTATATACATACACATATAAATGTGTGTGTATATATCTATATCTATATATGTATAGTATAAATATATATGTAATGTTTTAATTTGGAGATATAAAAAAGCTAGGCATATACCATGAAACAACATCCAAATAAAAGTGAAAGGGGGTAAGAACTCCAGAATTTGAGTTTAATTACTAAGAAAATGTCTACTTGAAAAGCTGTAGTAGTCCAATACACAGGTGAGTCCTTCTGTAAAGAAATCAGTTATGGCATTAAAACCATTCATACATCTACACACTCTAGTTCTGCAATATTTCCTATTGCAAGTAAATTCATATTCAAAATTTTAAAACTGTCTTCAGTCCAATTAAAAGAATAAAAATGGTTTAAAACTCACTAATTTAAAACAAAGCATCTATACTGGAAAATTCCGTTGGTTTACAAAGACAGTCCCCAATTTAGGATTTTTTTACTTTACAATGGCGTGAAAGCAATACACATTCAGTAGGAACCATACTTTGAATTTTGAATTGTGATCTTTTCCTGGGCTAGCAATATGCAGTGCGATACTCTCTAATGATGCTGGTGAGGGCAGGAACACAGCTCCCAGTCATGAAGGTAAACAACTGATACAACCACTCTATCCAGACAATTGTTCAGTTTTTCGATTTCAGTACACTATTCAATAAATGACATGAAATGTTCAATACTTTATTATAAAATAGGCTTTGTGTTAGATGATTTTGTGCAACTGTAGGCTAATGTAAGTGCTTTGAGCATGTTCAGGCTACGCTAAGCTATGATATTTAGTTGGTTAGGGGTATTAAATGCATTTTTGACTTCTGATAGTTTCCACTTACTATGGGTTTATCAGGATGTAACCCCCTCATAAGTCCAGGAAGATCTGTACTGTATTTCCAAACTTGAACCATTTGAGCTGTCTAGCTCCACATGAACTAAATGACAGAAGCTATGGTTTCTAGAGTGGATGATGGTGTCTGTGGGTGAAACCCTTTTCATTCAGCTGCTTGGGAGGATCCATAGCCTGATGGGCAGCCCCTACCCTGCTCACCTGAGAGCAAAGACTGTGAGCCCCAGCCCTGCCTGCTCAGTGTCACCCCATGCAGAGTGTCACCTTGAAGAGTCCTTCTTACATTACGGCAGAAGAAAGCCACACTAGCTACTCAGTCTCTCCTTCTTCTGTATGAACAGACAACTTAGGATTACCAGGCATAAGAAGAAAACCAGCAACAAGAAAGTGAGACCAAGATAAGTAATTGGAAAAACAGAAATAATTCAGGAAACAAAGCAATTTTAATGAAAATCCGCAGAGAGATTAGCTATCCTTAAACCAAGGTGAAGATACTATAAATAAGGAGCAATCAAAAAACAGAATGAACCATTAGAAATGATTAATTACTAATATTTTAAAAAATGTAATAGAAGAATGGAAAAGTCAAGGACATTGCTCAAACCTTAGAACAAAAAGACAGAAATCTTAAAAGGAGATAAAAGTTGAGACAACTTTATGTTTTGTATATTTTGCCACAATAAAAAATTTTAAAAAAAGTTGAGGGCTTCCCTGGTGGCGCAGTGGTTGAGAGTCCGCCTGCCAATGCAGGAGACACGGGTTCGTGCCCCAGTCCAGGAAGATCCCACATGCCGCGGAGTGGCTGGGCCTGTGAGCCATGGCCGCTGAGCCTGCGTGTTCAGAGCCTGTGCTCCGCAGCGGGAGAGGCCACAGCAGTGAGAGGCCCGCACACTGCAAAAAAAAAAAAAAAAAAGTTGAGACGACTAATTCAGCAAGTCTAGTATTCAACAAATCAACTTTCAAGAGAGCAGAGACCATGAAGAAGACGAAATTAGCAAAGAAATAATGAAAATCTTTTAAAGCCATGTGGTCACAAATCTTCCAGTTGAAAAGATCTATTAAATACCTAATTCAAGAATTTAAAAATACTTATTCCCAAACATGTTACTATGAAATTTCAGAACACCAAGCATAAAGAGAACATCTTCAAATCTTCCAGAAAGTAAAAACAAGTCAGCCACAAAACAAGCCAAACTAGCATCTGATTTCTTATTAGTAACAGTGGGTGCTGGAAAGCAATGGAGCTATGCTCTCAAAGGTCTTAGAGCAAATAATTTCCAATCTGTTGTGGACTGTCTTGGACTATGAATCTGTATATTTCCTGTGTGTTTCTTTAACCTCTTTACCTACTCATGTGAACCCCTAGGGTCCATTTTCTTCCACTCAGTTCTACTCAGATAGGCATGAGTCACCCACTTTGGAAGCAGCAACAAAGACTATAAAATTAAAAGGAAAAAGCCTTTGGACAGAGGACCAGACGGAAAGATACATCTGCATGCTTGAAGGGCTAGTTTTTCCACTCTAAAGCCTAGATAAAATATGGACCAGGAAAGGGAAGAAAAAGGCAAAGGGACCACTTCAGAAAGGAATGAAGAAAACTCTAAGAGAGGAATTGGCAGGATGGGGAAAGCTTTTATGACAGATGTCACTTGGTTGCCTGGAAACTGATTTGGTGCTGGGCTGTCCACACTGGCTGCAGTCTCTAGTGAGAAACTCTACCCTTTTTGTTAATAGCTGGTCATCATCCACTGAGTGTCCAGTTTGATGGGGCACTCATTCGTATGGGTGGATTATCCACTCTCTGATGGTGTACCTAAGATATTTTGTGGGATGTTGGTAACATGAATATATCAAGACAGGGTTGGACAAAACCAGTTGAAAATTGCACTGTTCTGGTTATAGTTGAATACTATACCCAGGCAAACTATCAAATGTGTTAACAAAACTGAGATACTTTGAGACATGCATATCTCAAATGTTTTATACTATTTTTAAGAAGTTTCTTGATCTCTTTTTGCAAAATGAGGGAGAGAACCAAGAAACAAGAAGTTATGGGATTCAGGAAACAGTAGATGCAATACAAAAGAGCAGTTAAGGAAAGTCCTGGTATTTCCAGAACGATAGCTGTAGAGCAGGTCTAGGAAAAAAGCAATTCCTATAGAAGTAGGAGGATGGAGTTCTCTGGACGAAAGGGAGGTCTTTGAGAGGGTGATCTTGATGGAAAAGATGGTGTATGGACAGAATGTTTGTGTCCTCCAAAATTCATATGTTGAAATCCTACCCCTCAGCATGATGGTATTAAGAGTTGGAGTCTTGGGGAGGTTATTAGGATTAGATAAGGTCATGAGGGTAGAGAATGGGATTAGTGCCCTTATAAGAGTCATGAGAGCTTGCTTCCTCTCTCTCTGCTCTCTACCGTTAAGGATAAAATAAGAAGTTGCAATCTGCAACCTGGAAGAGGGCCCTCACCAGAACCCAATGGCACTGGCACCCTGATCTTGGACTTCCAGCCTCCAGAACTATGAGAAATAAGTTTTTGTTGTTTAAGCCACCCAGTGTGTGATATGCTGTTACAACAACCTGGTCTAAGACAGATGGTATGATGGAATAGAATTTGTCAAAGCCAGTGCTTTAAGAAAAAAACAGAGAGAGAAAGAGAGAGAGAGAGAGAGAGGCATTTAGAAACTTAAAAATAAAACTCCACAAGAAAAATATATCTAAATATGTGGCAAACTCAAGTACATAATGGTTTTTAAGAAATTTCTAAATTATAAGAAAAGAGAACTCCATTTGACTTTCTTACAAATTTCTAAACTGTAAGAAAAGAAATCCTCCTACCGGTGCTGAGTTTATATCATTTGGCTCAGTAAAGAAGTGAAAATATTTCAAGCACATAACTTGGGCCAGCATTTGCACACGCCTAATAACACAAAAGTTGCTTTTTTGGCTTGCAAGAAGACTTGACTGTGGTAGCAGAACAGAATACAAATTGGTAAACTTGATAATGTAGAAGGTAAAAATGACAAAAGGAGGGCCATGGCAGGAGGAGGAAAGCTAGAGAAAAGGATGGGGAACGATTTTCTTTTTATAAAGCTGGGAGTCAATAGATAATGCTGAAAGTTGATGACACAAGAAACAGGTTGAAGTAAATTATTTACAGTCACAAAGATAACCAATAGAAGAACGGGGGGTGGGGGGGAAACAAGATAGACATCTAGCATTGGAAGGAGTGGAGAAGAGTGTCGAATATGAGAACTAATACAAATATTTTTTAATATTGACTGTCTTAGTTCAGGCTGTCATGACAGAATATCATACAATGGCATTGGGAGGTTTAAACAACAGAAATTATTTCTCACATTTCTGGAGGTTGGGAAATCCAAGAACAAGATGCCAGCAGATCTAGTATCCGCTGAGAGTACTCTTTGTGGTTTATTGGGGACTGTATCCTCATGGGAGAGGGGGAGGGGAAAGGGAGGCGGCAGCAGGGGGAGAGAGAGAGGAAGGGGGAGAGGGAGAGAAAGTGCTTTCCTCCTGTGTCTCTTCTTATAAGGGCACTAAGCCCATCTTAACAGCCCCACCCTCATGACCTAATTAGCCCCCAAGTGCTCTACCTCCAAATACCATCACACTGGGGATTACGGTTTCAATATATGAATTTTGAGAGGACACAAACATTCATTCCATAGCATCAACTATGGAAAGTGAACCTGAGGCTGGAGAGAGGTGGGGAGACTATTGTTTATTGTTGTATACTCCTCTATGCTCTTTGATTTATTTTGAGCAAATAGTTCTTTGATTAAAACATTTTAGATGCATTTCAGGAATCACCTCCTCTGTGAAGCCTTCTCTGACCTCCCTCTACTAGCAGAGGTGGGCATTCATTATGCCCTGGTTGTACTTATACCAGATGTTATGGCCTTAATTGTACCCCCTCAAAATGGATATGGGGGCTCTAACCCCCATGTGACTATATTTGGAACTAGGGCCTTTAAGGAAGTAATGAAGATTAAATGAAAAACAACAAGGTCCTACTGTATAGCACAGGGAACTATATTCAATATCCTGTAATAAACCATAATGGAAAAGTATATGAAAAAGAATATGTATGTGTGTGTGTATATATATATATATATATATATATATATGACAATCACTTTGCTGTGCAGCAGAAGTGAACACATTGTAAATCAACTATACTTCAATAAAATAAATTTTTTTAAAAAAGGTTAAATGAAGTCTTAAGGGTAGAGTCCTGATCCAATAAAAACTGGTGTCCTAGTAAGAAAAGGAAGAGACACCAGAGCTTTCTGCCAAGTGAGGACACAGCAAAAAGGCAGCTGTCCCAAAGCCAGGAAGAGAACTCTCACCAGAACTTGACCATCTGACCATGTTGGTACCCTGATCTCAACTTCCAGCCTCCAGAACTGTGAGAAAACAAATTTCTGTTGTTTAAGCCACCCAGTCTATGATATTTTGTTGTAACAGCCTGAGCTAATACACCAGATTCTACTGCCATGATTTGATACATCTGTCTCCTCTTCTGGATTATAGACTCCTGAGAGCAAAGCCCCGTATTAATATAACTGCCATATATTGAGGACTTAGTATGTGCCAATCACTGTATGAGGTACTCACACACTATCTCATTTAAACCTTACAACTTCATAACATCAAAACTATTATCCTCGTTTTACAGATAAAAAAACTAAGACTTGAAGAAATTTGTTTGTCTAAATTCGTTAGACTCCATTTATACCTGGCTCATACCACCATACTGCCTTCTGTCTTCTGTTTCCTTGCCTCCTAGCAGTTCCTCACACATAGCTGGTTTTGCGAGGTTGTTTGTTAATTTCTTGGATAAATGTATTCCAATGTCATCAAGGGAAAAGCACTTGTTTCTCCTTACAATAATATATTCCTGAACTTAATGTTCTTGAACACTCCCACCTCCCATAATAATAAAATTAAATAAAATTTAAAATCCCCTCCTCCAGACAGATCCATCTATGTAACTTGCAGAGCTCAGTGCAAAATGAAATTACAGGGCCTCTTGTTGAAAAATTATTAAGAATTTCAAGAGCTTCCAGGTTGGTGAACACGTGGAGACTTGGGGAGAGTGGTGCATCATGGAAGCGCCACGCTCCTTCCCACATATATTGCCTTATGCTTCTCTTCCACCTGGCTGTTCCTCAGCTAAATCCTTTTATGATAAACTGATAAACATTGCCCATTCTGGACACCCACTTTGCTTTATTCACAGAACAGCTCACCCCAGCGATCTCTCCGCAGCAATATGTTGAGATCCTCCTTGTTCATTTTTCAGCCTCAGAGTCCTCCACTGGGTGCCTTGTCCACCCAGTCCCTGCTGATGGACATTTTCCCTGTTTCTAGTCTTCTGCTATTACAATGAATTAAAGAAAAAAAGAAAGAAAGAAATTCACAATGCAACAGCAGAGCATTAAGTGAAGTGCAGGGCCCTTCTACGCACAGGGCCTTGTGTGAATGTACAGTCACATGCCCATGAAGCCAGTCAACCCCACCTGCAACATTTTCCTCTATCTTTCTTTTGAAATCAGTCATAAGTCTAAGTTTCTAGCCATCACATATGCAATTGTTAGTCACACAAGAGCATAGGTTCAGGTAGGTTGAGGGTAATTGTGCATCACAGACCCTTTTCTCCTTTGTTTCTCTGTTTCCTGGAAATGGTTCATTTGTCTGTCAAGAACCAACACTTAACACTAATTCAAAAAGATACATGCACCCCAATGTTCATAGCAGCATTATTTACAACAGCCAAGATATGGAAGCAATCTAAGTGTCCATCAATAGACAAATGGATAAAGAAGATGTGGCATGTATATATACACATACACACACATATACATACATACACAATGGAATATTACTCAGTCATAAAAAAAGAATGAAATTTTGCCATTTGTAACAACATAGATGGACCAGGACGGTATTATGCTTAGTGAAATAAGTCAAACAGAGAAAGACAAATATTGTATGTTTTCACTTACATGTGGAATCTAAAAAATAAACAAAATGAATATAACAAAACAAACAAACTCGCAGATACAAACCAGTGGTTACCAGTGGGGAGAGGGGTGGGAGGGCAAGATAGGGGTAGGGGATTAAGAGGTACAAACTGTTGGGTTGGCCGAAAGATTTGTTCATTTTTGTCCATAATATGGCTCTAGTAGCACTCAGTTGTCTTTAACTTCATTCGAAACAGTTTTGTTAGATTGTACGTGACAGCTGTCATCAGCGTGCATTTAAAAAAAGACATCAAAATTGGTGGATTTTTGTGTAGCCATTTTAATGAAGATAGAAGAAAAAAGCAACATTTTCAACATATCGTGCTTTACTATTTCAAGAAAGGTAAAAACACAACTGAAACGCAAAAAAAATATTTATACACCTTTATGGAGAATGTGCTGTGACTGATCAAAAATGTGTCAAAAGTGGTTTGCGAAGTTTCGTGCTAGAGATTTCTCACTGGACGATGCTCCATGGTCATGTAGACCAGTTGAAGTTGGTAGTGATCAAATTGAGACATTAACCGAGAACAATCAACGTTATACCACAAGGGAGATAGCCGACATACTCAAAATATCCAAATTAAGAACTGAAAATCATTTGTACCAGCTTGGTTATGTTAATCACTTTGATGTTTGGGTTCCACATAAGTTAAGTGAAAAAAACCTTCTTGAGTGTATTTCCACACGCGATTCTCTACTTAAACGTAATGAAAACCTTCCATTTTTAAAACAAATTGTGAGGGGTGATGAAAAGTGGATACTGTACAATAATGTGGAGTGGAAGAGATCGTGGGACAAATGAAATGAACCACCACTAACCACACCAAAGGCCGCTCTTCATCCAAAGAAGGTGATGTGTATATGGTGGGATTAGAAAGGAGTCCTCTGTTATGAGCTCCTTCCGGAAAACCAAACAATTAATTCCAACAAGTACTGCTCTCAGACCAACTGAATGCAGCACTCGATGAAAAACGTCCAGAATTAGTCAACAGAGAATGAATAATCATCCATCAGGATGACGCAAGACCGCATATTTCTTTGATGACCAGGCAAAAACTGTTACAGTTTGGCTGGGAAGTTCTGACTCATCCACTGTATTCACCAGACATTGCACCTTTGGATTTCCATTATTTAGGTCTTTACAAAATTCTCTTAATGGAAAAAATTTCAATTCCCTGGAAGACTGTAAAAGGCACCTGGAACAGTTCTTTGCTCAAAAAGATGAAAAGTTTTGGGAAGATGGAATTATGAAGTTGCCTGAAAAATGGCAGAAGACAGTGGAACAAAAGAGCGAATACGTTGTTCAATAAAGTTCTTGGTGAAAATGAAAAACGTGTCTGTTATTTTTATCTAAAAACCAAAGGCACTTTTCTGCCAACCCAACACTATGTATAAAACAAATAAGCTACAAGGATATATTGTACAGCACAGGGACTATAGCCAATATTTTATAATAACTATAGATGGAGTATAATCTATAAAAATTTGATTCACTATATTGTTTACCTGAAACTAATATAATATTGTAAATAAACTATACCACAATAAAAATAAATAAGATACAAGGATGTAATGTACAGCACAGGGAATAAAGCCAATATTTTATAATAACTTTATATGGAGTATAATCTATAAAAATATTGAATCATTATGTTGTACACCTGAAACTAATATTGTAAATCAACTATTCTTCAATTTAAAAAAAAGAACAAGCACTTGAGACAGAGCATTCTCAATAGACATGCAGAGCTGCATTAGTCAACAACAAAAAGCAGTAGTGGAATGTGATAAATTAGCAATGGGAGTTGAATGCCTATGATCCAGATTTTACTCCAGAAAGGGGAAATACATAAAACCCCATATAAATATATTACAAAACTGGAAGATATATTAATTACAGGAGATGAAAACATTTGGCCCATTGCCTCACAATCTAATTCATCTTTGAATACATTCAGTTGTTAACATCAAAGCTGCCAGCCCTGGCAGAATTATTCCATATGAGGTGCTCCATTCTCAGTCAGTGGTTTGGAGTTTTTAAACAAGGAATTGCAAATCCAGTGCTTCTAGGAGCCAGACAGGTACTTGGATAAGTGAGGTCAGCCAAGTGAGGACTCGGGAAACTGGAGACCACTTCGGGGCCTCTACTGCAGCTGTTCCCCTGGTCCAGTTGACTCTTAGCAGTGTGGACTGATATGGTCTGAGCTTCTGAATTTTCAAGCAAACCCAGAAATGAGGTTTTCCCAAATTGTACATGTGTAAATGTTAGCAACTAATTTTAATAATTAAAAGAAAAATATGGTCAAATAAGAATTGTCTGGGGGCTGGAAGTGGTCATGAGCCCTTAACTTGAGCCCTCCATGACAAAAGATTCATTTTATCCTACAGAGTTCTGAGACAACTAAGTTTGGACTAGAGTCCCATATACAAATGCATCACTCACAAGAACGCTTGAGTGGCTAGGTTGTTTGAATTAGGAAGAGCAAAGAGCCTAAGCCAGTGGTTTGCAAACTCCACCACTCCAGAGGACACTTGGCAATGTCTGGAGACATTTTTGATTGTCTCAATAGGTGGGGATGCTACTGGCATCTATCTGGTGGGTAGAGGCTAGGGACGCTGCTAAATATCCTATAATGCAGAGAACAGTTCCACAACAAGTATTCATCCAACCAAAATGGCAATAGTGCTGAGGCTGAGAAATCAGCTCTCAGGCAGTGATTCACCCCCAGAATGTGGCTCTCAGGCCAAAGCTTAAAATGCAGATCCTTGGGCCCCGACCCAGGCTACTCAGTCTTATGCCCTGTAACACCCAGATATGTGCATTTTAGAAATCTTCCCAGGTGATGTTAATGCATGCCATAATGTAAGAGCCATTGAACTGAAATAACCGATCTAAAGACTCATTTATATCTAGAGAGTTACCATGGCATGTTTAGCAAGGATGCATGTTTAATGATAACAGAGAGAACTTTTAAGCTGCAAAATACTGCACAGACAAAGCAATAGTATCAGAATAATCCACCCACAATCACAGCCTGTTCCAAAAAGATAGGAGTTATAAAGAAGAAAAACTGTCATCACATCTTTACCCTCCAAGTACAGAAGATCATTTCCGAGAGTGCTGAAGATATTTTTTAAGTTTATCAACATGAAAAACAAAACAGCTATAAAAATCACAATTTTAAAAGCAATCTGTATTCCTCAAGCATTGCAAATTGAAGCATTTGAAATTAGGATATGGGAAATTAAAGAGAATATATTATAGATATCCTTACTGCCACCTTCAATACATGTCATGGCAATGGGAAAACTAGTTTAAACTTTATAGAGCAACTTATATGTAAGTTTGTTTTGTCATTTTCCGTTAACACTAAAAATGTAAATTTTAAAAGAAACACTGCCTGGAGCCCTCGCTCACTTGTGGGGTGTATTAGAAGCATCCCCATTCCAGAAAGGTCAGTAGATACTCTTCCCTTCTTCTCTGTCCAGTTAAGTCCCTACTAGAGTGAGCTGCTGTTATTCACAGAACTGCATCCCACCCCTGGAAGGTCAGGCATGTGTAGTGGTCATCATCCGTAGTGGACATAAATGGAAAATTCAGCCCAGAAGCATAAGCACAGTTAAGGGGAGATTTGTCCCTGGGCTGACGCAATAAGAATTTCAAGGCTGTAAACCCAGACGAAAGGACTGGGAGAAGTAGCTTCCTGGGTAGTAAAATCATTGCCTTGTATGCTAGTGTAAGTTTTTTCTGACTTGGGGCTTATATAAAAGGCATCTTTGCAGGCTGACAAGACCACTGAATTCTAAAAAGGCATCTAGAAGGTAAAGCCTTATATGGAGAGCCTTCCCACACTCTGGCAAACTTACCTTGTTTATAACCTTTGTGCTGTCCTTTTTCACTGCTTTTGGAGGAAACCAAAATAAAATTGGCCATACCTAAGCCAAATTGCCTATCCTCAAACCCAGATGAGCTTCTGTGGTCTGGACTAACTCAGAGTGAGGAAAAAGGTTGAGAGACATGGCTTACCCTGGGGAGTAGAGGTATAGGGGCTCACTCCTGGAAGTAGCACTACGACTTCATGTCCACAGAGGAAGGAGAGCCATCAAAATCCTTAGGACATTACATAAAGAAAACACTCTTGAGTTTACACTTAAAAAAAACAAAATCCTTAGGATAGAAAAGACAACCCTCCGGGGCCTCCCTCCCCTCCCAGCATCACCCTAATGACATCCTTGATAATCACACAAGGCCACCCAGCCCCTTATTGGTCCTTGGGACTCTCATACCGCCTCTCAATGCCTGTCCGTCATTCCGTTCAAGGCTCTCTACCTCCCTCCGCAAAAGATAGATACTCAGGGTTCATTCTGCAGAGTTCTTTCAAGTTGAGATGAATGTGATAAAACTCACTAATGTGTGAAGAAAGCAATTTGTTACCTCTGTAGGGGTTCAGAATATATCACCCCCAAATATGCCACTTTGGCATCCTGATTATTTTGAATTAAGGTACTTGAGAGACAGCTGGTGCAAGAAGAACACTTTGACCCACCTACGTCTCCCTGAAAGAGAAGAAATCTCCCATGTGAAAGGTACCCTGTACCAGGAGGGCAGGAGGCATCCCTGGTAAGTCACCAGAGGCAGGGCATTTAGGGCCAACAAGGGCAAACAAGGCAAACTTGTTACTTCATCGTTTTACTATTTTGTCTTGTCAATTCCTCACAAATTGTTTCCTTGTCTAAAAGGTATAAAAGTTTCCTATTTTGGTCACTTCTTTGAATCTCATGTCTTTGTGGGGCTCCAGCACATATGTCCATATGTAATTAAATTTGTTTTTCTCCTGTTAATCTGTCTTTTATTACTAGGGATTCTCAGTCAAGCACCTAGAAGGGTATAGGGAAAATTATATATCCTCTCCTATATCTCCTCCCAGAGAATATTTATATCTTAGAAGCTGTTAATAACAGAAAGGTGATACTTAATCCAACATAACTGATCTGTAAATTTTCAAGGGCCAAATCTCCCCAGTGGAGATCTTACACCCCTCAAATCATCTTGGGTAGTCAGAATGTGAGCCATGGAAAGATGGACCTTGTAAAGACAAGTCAGTTGGTGAGTTCTCCATCATTCAAATCCATCAAGAAATGGAGATGCCCTTTCCCAAAATTATGTTTGAAAACAGAAAAGTAGATAGCATTCTACCTGGAGCATACGGTACAAATTCCTTTATCTTCAAAAACAAACCCAGCAGATTCCCAAAGAGAGTGCACTTCAAACTGAAAAAGCACCCAGTCATTTTCCATTGCAGGGAATGAGTGGAAATAAGACTGTCTCTCCCTCGGCCTCATTCTGAATCAGCTTGCCCATCTATGAAGCTGAACTTCTCCTATGCAGATAGCACACATATCCGTTGTCTCATTATCTAATGTCCCTCTGCTAAGACTAACGATGGTTTTAAAGCAGGCTGTTACATAAGGAAGAGTTTTCTACTGTTATAATAAATATTAAGTTACAGATCTGAGAATGTGGCAAAGTATTTTCAAAACCACAAAGAGACATCAATGAAAAAGAGCTGCAGCTCGATAGAAAACGCTAGAGCATTGAGTCTCTGTCCTGCTCTAAGCGCCAATTCCTGCCCTTCAGGTTGTGTGGTCCCAGCTGAGGCAGGGAAAGGTAGGCTAAACAGCCTTTAATAGCTTACAGCTGAAGACCATTTAGGTCTCACGCTTTCTCTCAAAAGAGAAGAGCCCAGGTGGCTTGGGGTAGTGGGTCAAAGACGAATTTTAATCTTGAGTCAGAAGACTCGTAAGAAAATTTAGCTATAAGGTATGGAATGAGTGCCATGCCTGTCATTAAGGAAAAAGGTAGCGTGAAACGAAGGAAAGAGAGATGTAGCATTTCAGTCCCAGTTCTATCACTAAGTTATCATGATTCACTGGAATGTAAGCTATATGTGGGCAGGGACTTTCTGTTTTACTCACTGCTATATTCCCAGCACCGGAGAACAGTGAGTGGCACGTATTAGGCGCTGAATAAATATTTACCAAATGAATCAATACATTATTGCTGTCTTGAAGAAGTCAAACAGACAGCCCTTAGGGACTATTTCTTCACTGATTCTTTCTCTATTTGCCCCACAGCACTACTGCCCTTGTCAAAAGAGCATGAGGCATGAGCAGCCTGTGTGAAAAGAAGCTGATGAGGTGATGCCGGTGATGCCCTGGAGGAAAGTTGCAAGGCCTGAAGGTACAGTTGGGGAACTTGGGTGGCAGGTCGACTGGTCAGAAGGGAAGGGCAGCCTGAGCTACCTGTGAACGCAGAGATGCCGAGGTTGGAGGAGGAAAGGAGAGCTGCCAGGGCGGCAGCTACTGATATTTTTTTCCAAATCTTTTCTATTTTGGTAAAATATACATAATACAAAATTTACCATCTTAACCATTTTTAAGTGTACAATTCAATGGTATTAAGTACATTAACATTGTTATACAACCATCACCACCATCCATCTCCAGATGTCTTACCATCTTACAAAAACTGAAACTCGGGCTTCCCTGGTGGCGCAGTGGTTGGGAGTGCGCCTGCCAGGGGACACGGGTTTGTGCCCTGATCCGGGAAGATCCCACAGGCCGCGGAGCGGCTGGGCCCGTGAGCCATGGCTGCTGAGCCTGCGCATCCGGAGCCTGGGCTCCGCGGCAGGAGAGGCCGCAGCAGTGAGAGGCCCGCGTACCGCAAAAAAACAAACAAACTGAAACTCTATACCAGTTAAACACTACCTACCTATTCCCCTCCTCTCCCTGGGCCCTGGCCACCACCATTCTACTTTCTGTCTCTGTGAATGTGACTATAGTATCTCATATAAGTGGAATTATATTTGTCTTATCTCACTAAGCAAAATGCCTTCAAGGTTCATTAACGTTGTACCATATGTCAGAATTTCCCTCCTTTTTAAGACTGAATAATATTCCATTGTATGTATATGACACATTTTTGCTTATCTATTCATCCGTCAATGGACAAGGCTATTGATTTGTTGTTGTTGTTCAGTGGTGGAATAGGGAAGAATTTAGAACATGTTATTGTACTAGGGAAAGTAATAAATAGGCCGTTAGCCATCTTCTTCTGAAAAATACTCCTTGGACTTGCCTCAAATTAATGGCAGTAGACCAGGAGTAGAAGAAACCCCCATGTTCATTGCAGCTCTGTTTACAATAGCCAAGATATGGAAACAACCTAAGTGTCCATCGACATATGAATGGATAAAGAAAATGTGGTATATATACACAATGGAAGATCATTCAGCCATAAAAAAGAATTTCATCATTTTTAACAACATGGATGGCACTTGGGGCCATTATGCTAAGTGAAGTGTCAGAAAGAAAGACTGGTACCATATGATCGCGCTTATATGTGGAATCTAAAACAGAAAACCAACCTCATAGATACAGAGAACAGATCAGTGGTTGCCAGAGGAGGAGGTTAGGGGTGGGCAACATGGGCGAAGAGAGACAAAAGGTACAAACTTCTAACTATAAAATAAATAAGTCATGAGGATGTAATGTACAGCATGGTAACTATAGTTAATAATACTGTATTGCATATTTGAAATTTGCTAGGAGAGTAAATCTTAAAAGTTCTTACACACAAGAAGTTATGTATGTGTGGTGATGGATGTGAATGTCTTATCGTGGTGATCATCTCCCAATATATACAAATATAGGATCATCACGTTGTACACCTGAAACTAATGTTGTATGTCAATTATACCTCAGTTTTTTTAAAATATGAAAGTACATGTGAAGCACTAAGTCAATAAACAAATACTGGTTACTATTAATACTATATTAGAAGTGTTAGTATTGGTCCAGGAACCTCTATTTTTATTAGTGTTTTTCAATAAATTTATATAATGTGAAAAAAAAATAGAAGGCATCAAAAACACTAACACTAAACCAAAGCTCCCTGTGACACACATAGGTTGCTTGGGTAACATGTATATCTTTATAATAAACCTGAAAGCATGAGGAGAGAGAATGCCTATAAAAAGCTTTTGGGACATGTACGGTGGTGGAGATGAGCCAGGCATTACTGCTCTCCTAGGAAATTAGTTGCTTGAAGACTGCTTCAGAAAGTGCAGTTCAGAAGAGTCAGCCCAGGAGCCTGTCGGCTGGGCGGCAGTGATCCTGGGAGGTTCTGACCCAGCCGTCATCCTCTGGGCACTGCCCTTCCTGCCAGTGGCTTAGAGCCCCGTTACTCTTTGCCCCAAGGAGCATGTTGCAAGATAACTCAGACGTTCAAGTGCCCTCTAACTCTCCATGCTATTTCCACAGCTTTGAACTTACACCCAATTTGCCCTTCTATTTCTCATCTGTGAATTTCTGCCAGTATTTTCTCTATTTCCTCTAGCCCTAAGGCCTCTCTGACCTCCTTAGGGGCCACTGCATTTTCTACAAAGACCCAGAGGAGCATTTGGATTGACCCGCTACATTCCGCCAAGCATCCAACTCTGGCTATAGCAATCTGCCCCAAGAAAGACGTTTAAAGTTTCATTCAGTCCTGTCTTTTAACCTTTGTCATTTCTGAATATAAACATTAAGGCTGAGACTGAGCATAAACTGTCCCTTTTCTCAACCCATTTCATTACGTACGAAGCACTGTCCCATTTTAAGACATTTGGAGGCATTTCTCACATTCTAGAGTAACTGTGTTCAGCAACCCTCACAGAAAATTCTATTATACTCTTGTCTAATCTTATTTGCTAAAGTTTCAACCTGCTATTTGTTGAGGGAGAGATTGCTTCAATATTGATTGTCCTCCGGTATCTTTTCTTCCCTTCTGTTACGGTGATGGAACCCTTGATTTGTAGACATTTACATAGATATTCAGTAAAAAGATTGCATTGTTCAACCTCCTGTACCATTAAGTGTGGTCATGTTACTGAGAGCTGGCCAGCTGCATGTGATGGGAAATATGTTCAACTCTGGGATGTGTCTTAATGGAGGGGCATGCCCATCATTCCTCCATTTTTGCAATATGGGTGTGGATGTAATGGTGTGTCATAATGGACTGTGTGGGTAAGGGCAATATCCTAAGTATCATAGACCAATAAGGTGGAAAAAACTTGGATCCCTGAATGACCTCATGGAGCAAAACCTCCATCCCATGCCTGGGACCATCTACTTCCTGACTGTAACCTGAGAGTAGATAAATTTCTACCCTGTGTAAGTCACAGTTACTTTGGGTCTCTGAGCATGCAGCAGAACCTATGTAATAAATACACTTGTAGATACACTTAATAGAGATGATCCTCAGTATACCAGATGTAGTGGAAATGTGTAGAGAATTTCAAGAAGCCCTTTCCTATGTTTGGGGGAATTCCCTATTACGTAAGTCTCAGTGGAAGATCCTGAAAACTCTAAATTACCGTGGCTTGGACTAAGCTATAAATTTGTTTCTCCCTCAATTAACAGAGTCCAGAGGCAGCTGCTCAAGGGCAGTATCATCAAGACTCAGGCTTCTTCTCTGTTACTATTCTGCCACTTTAGCATGTTGCCTCATGTTCCAAAATTGCTAGAGTGCCAGCGATCACGTCTGCATGACACCCAGAAGAGATAAAAGAACTCTTTCTTTAAGGACTGTGTCGTAAAGTTACACAATACTCCTTATATCTCATTGGACAAAATACGGTTAAAGATAACTGTAAAGCAGACTGTGGAATATGGCCTTTTAGTGCGGTGATTTGCTATTCCAAATAAATTTGGGAAGAGGGAGAGAATGAATGTTGGGTAGTACTGTTTTACTTTTCTGATAGATTCTGTGTTGCTTTCTGAGTAATGGATTCAAGTAAAGTTAGGTGGAATAAAGAATATATAGTAATTAAGAGCCCAGCCATTGGAATCAGACTAGCCTAGTTGCAAACTCACTAGGTTTGTAACTTTGTACAAAATACTTAACTTCTTTGAGGTTCTGTCTCTTCATCAGTAAAATGGAGACAGTGATGCCTACTTCATAGTGTTATTACACAGATTAAATGCGATTTTATATATATGGCAGATTAAAGATGGCCACAATCTCTTTGATATCCCTCCCATTGAGAGGTGAGGTCAGTGTCCATTCCCCCTTGAATCCAGGAGAGCCCTATGACTATTTTGACCACTAGACTATGGCAGAAGTGACGCTATGGCCCCCATTCAACATCACCTGATGCTGGAGTTGACCTAGTCACCACTGGCTGTGTGACCTTCTGAGGGTATAATACGAGCTGGAATTATTTTCCCTCTCTCATAATTTCACAGACTAGATCAAGTTAGAAAAGTATCCATATTTATAGTCCCAGCTTCTACTTCTATCTCTTGGAATACTTGTTCTTGGAAGCCAGCTGCCACCTAGGAAGTATGACCACCCAGAGACCACCATGCCATGAGAAGCCTAAGCTATGCAGAGATGGGGGCCGAGGGGCACTGGGGTGCCAAACATGTGAATGCAGATGCCATCTTGGAAGACACCTACTGGAAACCCCAGCTGCCCTAGGGGATGCCATGTAAACCCTAGACAGATTGCCCAGCAAAATAAAAATGTTGTTTTAAGCCACCAAGTTTTAGGGGTAGTTTGTACACAGCAGTAGATAACTAGAACAATGTACATAAGCACATGGTAAGTGCTTGACTGGGGTGCTGACGCTGATTCACGTTTAGCAGTGAGTACCCAGTGACTCTTTGGAAGTCCTCCTGCACAGTGATGCCCTGGGTGAAAAATATCGCACATTGATGAAGAAGCACATATATTACTTTATCACACTGTTGTGTTTTTACTATTTTGATAACAGTATTTTGATTTAGTTGGTTTCCTTTGTAATACTGTGCATTTTCTTTTACACAGTTAAATACTTTATGCTGAGATAAAGTCCATAAATTTTCAATTAACTTCCAAAAGAATACATGACAAAAAACATGGAATAAGAAAAAAAAAGAAATTAAGAATCCCTGTTGGATTGCCAATCATTAGAGAAATGCAAATCAAAACTACAATGAGGTACCACCTCACACCGGTCAGAATGGCCATCATCAAAAATCTACAAACAATAAATGCTGGAGAGGGTGTGGAGAGAAGGGAACCCTCCTGTACTGTTGGTGGGAATGTAAATTGGTCACTGCCAATTTACAGTATGGAGGTTCCTTAAAAAACTAAAAATAGGGTTACCATATGATCCAGCAATCCCACTCCTGGGCATATATTGGGACAAAACTATAATTCAAAAAGATACATGCACCCCCGTGTTCATAGCAGCACTATTCACAATAGCCAAGACATGGAAACAACCTAAACGTCCATCGACAGATGAACAGATAAAGAAGATAAACACACACACACACACACACACACACACACACACACACAATGGAATATTACTCAGCCATAAAAAAGAATGAAATAATGCCATTTGCAGTTACATGCATGGGCCTAGAGATTATCATACTAAGTGAAGTAAGTCAGAAAGAGAAAGACAAATACCATGTGATATCACTTATATGTGGAATCTAAAATATGACACAAATGAACTTATCTACAAAACAGAAATAGACTCACAGATATAGAGAACAGACTTGTGACTGCCAAGGGGTGGGGGCAGGGATGGACTGGGAGTTTGGGATTAACAAATGCAAACTGTTATATATAGAATGGATAAACATCAAGGTCTTATTGTATAGCACAGGGATCTGTATTCAATATCCTGTGATAAACCATAATGGAAAGCAGAGTCCCCTTCCTCCCCACCTCCACAGCTAGACAGTGGACTGTATTTATTTTAAGCTATACAGCTTAAAATAAACTTTTATTGTGTTAAGCCACTGAGATCTTAATTACTTTATTTAGCCTACACTTCCTAGCAGAGTGTCTAATTATAGAAGAATACATTTATACTCATCAAAGAAAGCCTACCAGAAGGAGAGACTATGATGAGGACAGAAAAGTTTAGCCAGGCTAATATAAAAAGATGGGAGTGACTCTGAAGACTGTAGGCTGTCTCATAGACGACCTCAGCATGGCCCTTCCTGCCCTAGAGTCCCTTTCTGCCCAGGATCCACCATCTCCCCCATGCAGACTCTTGGGCTCCTGGTCTTTTCCTTGAGGCCGACCCTTTGCCTCCTCTAGGTTTCTTCCAGGTTCACTGAGAGCTGGCTGTCGCTCAGTGTTGACCTCTGCTTCCTTTGGGCACTGGCCTCTGCCTCTCCTTGGCTCAGGTTGTTCTCCTTGGCTTCACCCCATGCCTCATTCTCAGCCTTGGCTTTAGGTCTCCTGGCTTGAATCCCACCTAGGACCCAGAGGGTCCCCTGCCCACTATTGCCTGATGCTAGAGTTAACCCAGTCACCCTTGGTTGAGTGAACTTCTGAGGGTTAGTCCAACACTAGTTTGGATTATTTTTCCTTTCGCGTAATTTCTTTGAGCTGAATAAGTTCGAAGAATGTCTATATTTATACTCTCAGCTGTTCATGTTATCAATCATATATTACATGAAAGAAAAAAAAAACCCTGTTTATCAAGCACCTTACTGTGTGTCAACCAATGTGTGAAACACTTCTGCATTTCATTTAATCATTGCCAAAATGCTCCTTTGAGGGAGGTGTTTTAGCTGCACATTTCCAGAAGGAAAAAAAAATGAAGCACTGTAAGATTAAGTTATTGCCTAAGATCGTACAGCTAGAAGTGAAGCAGGGAATCTGAACTAGATTCATCTCTTCCCACAGCCCATTCTCTTTCACTCCACAGTGTTGACTCCGACCACGCCATTCTGGTATGATTATTCAAACAAGGCATATAAAGTTCTAGGGGGGCCTGGGGGAAATAGAAAGTGCAAATGTACAGGACCTGTCCTGAGCATCAGAATATTTCTTATTTCTCTTGATAACTTGAGTCATGGAACAGACATAAGACCATCATTTGTCAGTGACATTAAGGTGATTAGTTGAGCAGCAATAAAACATAATCATGGGGCTTCCCTGGTGGCGCAGTGGTTGAGAGTCCGCCTGCCGATGCAGGGGACACGGGTTCGTGCCCTGGTCTGGGAAGATCCCACATGCCGCGGAGCGGCTGGGCCCGTGAGCCATGGCCGCTGAGTCTGCGCGTCCGGAGCCTGTGCTCCGCAACGGGAGAGGCCACAACAGTGAGAGGCCTGCGTACTGCAAAAAAAAAAAAAAAAAAAAAAAAAAAAAAAAAAAACATAATCATGGTAGAATTTAATAAACACGAAACTTCAGAAGGAAAAATGCAAATGCACACTTCAGAGGATCAATTGCTGCAAAAGTTTACTTAAAAATATTCTCAGGTTCATAGTGACTCAGCAGGACAGCCCTAATGATACGTTTTGATGTTGGTGATAGTGTCGCGTATTGTGGTGGTGTTTTTTCAAGTATGACTCCAGGAGTTGTTAGCAAAAGCATGACGTGCAGAGACCATGATGTAATTTTTCCACCCTGTTCAACCTTGGTCAGGGCTTCATTGGATTATGTGGCCACTTTAGAGCCATTCAGTTGCAAGGGATATGTGAAGATCTTGGGCATGTTCCAGAGGCCAGGCAATAATAATTATTAGCTTGGGGTAAAGAGCCTTATTAACAAAGCCCAGGGGACCAGGGTTATTGAGAAGGAGAAGAGGTCAGTGATTAGGATGAAAAATCAGGAATTTCAGTCACTGTAGTAGTGTTTTTCTAAGTGTGCCCCAGAGCCATACCCATCAGCATCACCTGAGATGCATGTAAGAAATGCAAATCTTGGGAAAACCCCAAACCTACTAAACCGAATTTCTGTTGAGGGAGGAGAAAACCCCACAAGGATTATGCACACTGAAGTTGAGAATCTTCGTGCCAGTGGCTCTCAGCCTTAGCTTGCACGTTGGAATTACCTGGAGACCCACCTCAGAAGTTCTGATGAATTGGTCTGGGATGACTCCAAGACATCAGACTTAAAAGCTCCCCAGGTGATTGTAATGTACATCCAAGGTTGACAATCTCTGCTTTGTGCTAAAACATAACGTACAAATGCCCGCAAGCAACTGTCCAACTTCCATTGAATCTAGTTGAACACTTTAACTAGACAATTCCTTAAAATTTGTGTCATCTTTCCAACATAAATGCATTTTCTTTGTATAAGTGATGTGTCTGTTCTCTTAATCAGGACCTGAGACTCAAAGTCATTGTGAACAAAGTTATTATTTTCTCAGTACTGGAGACTTCAGTGACTGTGAAGTATGACAAAGAAAAATATGATAGAGTGCTTTTAAACAATGGTGTATGTCAGAGCCCCTTGGTCCTCACTGTGGTCTTGCTATCCTCGGTGGTCCTGCATCGTCTTCAACTCCAGGTAGAAAATCTGCTCGTTAGAATTAAAGACAATGAGCGCAAGTTTATTTGAAGACATATTTGATCAGAACCCAGAGAACAAGGTGCTTTCCCAGTTGGGGGAGTGTCCTGGTGGTTATCAGGTACAGCAGACAACTCTTCCGTATCAGAAGAGGAACAATTACTGCTGCCGATATTAGCCGTTTGAGCCTTAGATTAAATTGGAGTCCTTTACCAGGGAGCTTTGCATTCTGGACCGTATCTGATTAGGTGATGACATTAATTGGCCCCGAAGGTACTTGACTGGATTTTTGGTAGAGGCTCTTCCCTTACACTCCTGAAATTACACTTTAGAGAACTCTTTTTTCTGTATAGATGTGTAATTTTGCACATTATCTTTGTTTAAATTGTGGTAAAATACACTTAACATAAAATGCACTATCGTAGCCATTTTTCTGTGTACAGATCAATAGTGTTAAGTACATGCACATTGTGCAACCAACCTCCAGAATTCTTTGCATCTTGCAAAGCTGAAACTCTACCCATTAAACAACTTCCCATTCTCCCCTCCCCACAGCTGCACATATCTTTTGAACAGGAGAGTCATCAGTTCAATCTTCTTTTTAAAAAGTGTCCTAAAATTCATTGGTCTACTTAGTTTTAGCCACATTTGCCGGTCCAATCTTATGAAATCAAAATATTTTCTTTCTCCTTCACGGGTCCACATATCACTGAGGTAAGTCATCACATACTCCAAAAGCAAAAACATGCTGGTTTTTCTTTAAATAAAATGTCCACTTAAGTTAAATGTCCATTTAAAAAAGAATGAAAGTGGAATACTATAAATTGAATTTCTCTTGAGAGAAAACCTAAAATTTTGATAATACCTGTGCTGGAGAAATAATAACTCTCAAATATTGGTGGGAGAGAAAACTAATTCAACAGATTAGACAATCTATGTCAAAATTTCAGATGTAGGTATCTTTTCACCAGCTATTCAACTGCCAAGTCTTTACAGATATATTCACAAAAAATAAAAACAACTTAAATGTTAATCAATAGGAGACTGGTTAAATACTTTCTGTATACAATATAATGAACTATTATACAACTGTTAAAAATAGTGGGATAGCTCTGTGTGTGCTAATATGGGAAGATCTGCAAATATATATTTAAAAAAATATAATGAAATGAGTGTGAAAGTTTTTAATTATATACATACACCCACACCCACACCCACACACACACACACACACATATATATACAGGTGTCTGAGGATACATTCCCTTTTCTTGAAGGATATACAAGCAATTATTAACAATTGGCCCTTTGGGGGACTTCCCTGGTGGCGCAGTGGTTAAGAATCCACCTGCCAATGCAGGGGACACCGGTTCGAGCCCTTGTCCGGGAAGATCCCACATGCCGCGGAGCAACTAAGCCCATGCGCCACAAGTACTGAGCCTGCGCTTTAGAGCCCGCGAGCCACAACTACTGAGCCTATGCGCCTAGAGCCCGTGCTCCACAAGAGAAGCCACCACAATGAGAATCCTGCTCACCGCAACGAAGAGTAGCCCCCGCTCGCCACAACTAGAGAAAGCCCGTGTGCAGCAACGAAGACCCAATACAGCCCAAAATAAATATTTGTAAAAAAATATATATATTGGTCCTTTGGGAAAAGAGGCTGGTGATTGGGAAGGGGTGTCGGTGGGAAGGAGCACATCTATTTTTCATTTATACCTCTCAGCACTAGTTGAATTTTTTAAAACATGGGCTTGTATTACTTTAAAAAGGTTTTAAATGTCAACTTAGTTATCTAGTCAGTGAGATTATGGAACATTTAAACTTTAGTCTTTATCATTTTTTCTATATAAAGAAGTACATTTTTTAAAAACTCTGTTCACATGAAAACAAATCAAAATACAATAAAACATGAAATTTTATTTCATAACTTAGATATTTGGGCAAATAATTACTTTCATGACCAGTTTAAGTCATATAGTCTTCCATGTTTTATGTCTCTAAAATAAAAAACCAAATCAAACTAAATCAACCAAACAAACCAACCCTGTTTTATTTTCATTTTTGACAAGAGAATAAATTGCATTTGCTAAAAATCCCCTCAGTTTCCTTCTTTTTTTTTTTTTGGTACGCGGGCCTCTCACTGTTGTGGCCTCTCCCGTTGCGGAGCACAGGCTCCGGACGCGCAGGCCCAGCGGCTATGGCTCACGGGCCCAGCCGCTCCGCGGCATGTGGGATCTTCCCGGACCTGGGCACGCACCCGCGTCCCCTGCATCGGCAGGCGGACTGTCAACCACTGCGCCACCAGGGAAGCCCCAGTTTCCTTCTTAATGTTCTGCAAAATGTCTTTGTTGAAGCTTTGTAATTTTATTATTTATTTAAGCTTTAATACAGGATTCATCATTTTCTATAGATTTTGCTTAGACAGTTTTGCTCAAAGATTCTGTTGTCCCATTGAATAGAATATAACATCTATGGATCTCTCAGGGTATGAGACACTTGAAGATTGCCCTTGCGATAACGTTGTCTTGTATTAAGATTGCCCCTTTTTCTTCTTCCAGTCTGGGAGTTAAAAAAACTTTGTTGCAAGTGAAAATATTCTGCTTTTCTCAGGTCAAAAAGACATAGTCTTAATATCCATACTCTTAACACTCAGTGCAGTAGAACTAAAGGTCTTCCTACCTCTGGAAAGAAGCTCAGGATTTCCAAATATAAGAAAATATTTCCTTTTTTCTGTTGTGAACGGGACATGTGATATCAATTATGTGGTTATTATAGTTAACATAATGTTTGTCTCCGGGCATTAATAAACACATTGAAGAGCTATACAAATCAAAGCTGTCCTGTAAATCAACAAATAAGCCACACTGTTGTAACAGATCAGTTCTTAATGACTTTATAAAAGAAGATATTTTTGTTTAAAACAGACCACTTTGAAAGACAATAAACAAAACTCAAGCTCACTCTTAGTTACCAGAATATTAGAGTTACAAAGAAGTCCAAGCTACTTTATATAATTTTAAATGGTGTTCCTAATTGAACTCATCCTACTGCATCCCAGCATAAAAATGCAGAATGTACTTATTTAGAATTGAGTAATACTCATAGGAAAATAAATTTCTGGCAAGTGTACAAACTATGTGTGGTTCCCATAGAATTAAACAAAAGTAGATCTTGTTCAAAATAACAATAAAAATCCCATGGGACTGACTAATAAAAGATGGCTGGCACAATTTGAATTCCATTACAAAGGCTAACGAAGAACTTTGAAAAGTGGTAACAGTAGAATCATCATTCTTTGTAGCTGTGGCAGCCATCTTGGAACTACCCTGGTGACCATGACTTCAGAGAATTCAGGCTACTAACCACACTGGAAAAAACAAAGCTTGTTTTTCTGTATTTTGGGATTTTAACAAACCAAGAGTGGACTGTACAGACACCGCAGACTTTAGGCGTTGTGCTGATTACGGAAGAATCATACCTTAATTACAACTTCTTGTTTATGTGTGCTAAAGTTTCTAAGATTTTATTCCATTGATCAGAGGTTTTTCTTGCTCTCAGATTCTAAAAGAAGAATAATGTGATCAGAATATATTGTTATTTAAGTTTTTTTACCTAAGGATGACGATCATCACATCAGATTTTCAATTCACTTTGCTTACTATAAATATAGCATAGTCCCAAACCCCTTCCACTGTCATATAATTTTTGCTGTATTCAATAATAGCAATTGATTTATAACCATAGCTAAATGGTTATATAATTTGTATATAGTTATAAGAATTTTCTTATAATAAGCTCAGTAATCAGCAAAAAATCCTTTATTCTGAATATGTGTCTTGGAAAATACAGTCATTTAAAATATAGTAATGATTCCAATGTGCCTACTTTCTTCTCTGGGAAGAGTCTCCTAAGAGATATTAGGAGGAAAAGGTTCCAGTAAGGAATGCATAAAATGCAAACAATTTGTGTATATGTATAAGTGTCAGCGGGTTTGCCCTTGGAAATGTCCGGATGAGGTTATTCCCCATTCTCCCATCCTTTCTAAAGAGAAGAAAAACATTTCTGCTGGCTGCTGTTGGTAGGACAAATGACCAGGTCCATCCAAGCCCCAGCAGACTAGAGAGGAGTTCTCCACATGACCTCAACCCTGCTGGTGCACAGGGGTCCTGTCTTCCCATCTCAGTGGTCTTTGAGTGGCCATGAGGTACCACGGAGTCATAGCTAGTATCAGGGAAATTGTCTCTCAAAACTGATTGGACATACTACAATATGTGTTTAGAATGGTGTTATTACTGAGATGTATGATGGCAGAGTGGAAAGAACATGGATTTTGATGTTAGACCCAAAGTTAATATCTTGGTTCTACCTTTTCCACCTGTGTCATCTTGTACAAGTCATTTATCTAAGCCTAAGTTTCTGCATCTATAAAACAGGGATAATAATTATTTCATAGATTTTTGGAGAGGAGTGAATGTGATTACATTTTTAGTGTGTCTTACATATAAAAATATAAAAGTATAACTGCTGTAGAGTCACATTAGATCCAGTCCTTGAGGCAGTGCCAGACAATACATGAGGAAATGCTTTCTCCACACGGCCATTTTCCCTGACACACAACATAGACAAGTATGATTTCTGAGGGGCTGTAAGGGGTATGTCCACCATGCTGGTGGTAACCCATTGAGGTTTGCCTTGCGAATGGCAGAGAGAAAACTAGTTAGAATAGACAACGTTCTCCTTGCAGCCCCAAATTCCTACCACTGGGCTAGCTGATGCTTGAAATTCTACAAGTAGAGTTTCATTCCTTAGTTCCCTAATTAGAATACCCCTGAGAAAGAAAACATATCAGACCTTTCTACGTTATTTTCTTTTTCTGCCTCTTGGGAGAAAGGACTTGACCAAATCCTTTCTTGAGAGCAGTGTTATAGAGAATACGAGCCATTGGGTAAGGAGAAAACAGAGGAGGGAAAAATCACTAGTCAGCTTCTCTTGGGTCATGTGAAATGGTTAGCTCCCTCTGTCCTGAGAACATTCTCACCATTAACTAGTAAAGAATCCTAGAACTAGTGCTTTAAAGGAATTGTTGTGTTAGCTAGACTTGGAGATGAAATGTCATTTTCTGCAATTCCTCCATAACTAAGTTGTCTTTTACTCAAGATTCTGATATAATGACTCACATCCTAGAGGCTTTGGAAAGATATCCCTGTGAGATAGTCTACATTCTTAGTGCGGACATTATATGTAAAACAGGAGTGCAAGTCTTTTCGCTAGAAACACTGGAGAACAGAAACCAGTTCATCTTCCATAACACTGTTCAACTGTTCTGAACAAACTGCTGATAACTTCTTTAGTGCTTCCATTTTCCTCTCTTACTGGTAGATCAAGTTCTTCAAGGCCCAGGACTCAGGCTGGCTTACTTCCTCCTGTCTTTATCAGGGCAACTGCAGCAGGAGCTACAGTGGCAGCAGCTTTGATAGCCCTCCCTATCTCTGTCCCTCTTTTCCTAATTGCAGCTTGGATGTGGTCACTGTTTTCCTTTCAGACACACCTACAGGAACATGACAGCTTAGGCTATTTTGCTGTAATGCAAAACTACATTTTAAACATTGCAGTAATTCCACAGTATTTGAAATTACCATATTTATACCTTACATATACTATCTCACATGTTATGGATAAGTTAGAAAGGTCCCCAAAATGAAAGTGATACCTGCTTTAAACAAAAAAAATCCCTGGATGGTGTCTATAGTTAACAATACTGTATTGTATACTTGAAAGTTGCTAAAGAGTAGATATTAAATGTTCACCAAAAAAAAAAAAGTTGGGGAGTAAGGGGAGGGGGAATTGGATGGAGGTAGTCATAAGGTACAAACTTCCAGGTATAAGATAAATAAGTCCGGGGGATGTAACATACAGCAGGATGACTAAAGTTAACTCTGCTGTATGGTATATAGGAAAGTTGCTAAAAGAGCTGATCCTAAATCTTCTTAACACAAGGAAAAAACTTTTTTTTTTGGTAACTATATGAGGAGATAGATATTAACTTGTGGTAGTCACTTCACAATGCATGTATGTCAAGTCATCATGCTGTACCTTTAAACTTATATAATGTATGTCAGTTGTATCTTAATAAAGCTGGAAAAAATACCTACTTATTTATTGTCAGGAGTAAAAAAATAGTAATAATAATTCAGTTGATGCTTGAATAGTAGTCTATGTGAGATGTTCTGGGATATACGTTATTTTGGCTAAAATATTGGCTAAAATATTTTTCTCATTTTGTCCAATATCTGGATATAAACTTAGTTGACCTGGTTCTCAGGATAACTGGAGGCTGTTGTTTAGGGCTCAGCCCTAGACCTCCATTCTCCATGGAACCGAAGAACAATATGGATGCTACGTAGCCTAAGAGCTTCACGTTGCCATGGGAAACGTGGCAGCCAGCCGAAGAGACCCATGCAAGTCCTGTGCAGTTTGCTCAGAGCTCCTTCTTTCAAGTTCCTCTGCCTTGACTCCTACTGAGCCTTCTCCCTCGGTCACCCAGTTTGTTCTACCTTGGCTCTCTAGAAAAGAAGTCACTTTAATTTATGACCCAGCTATCTCTAGAAACTCGAAGTGCTTTAGAGACATTTTCTCATTCAACCTGCAATAGACCCAGAGGAAACACAGTTCCATTATTGGAACAATGAAAATTAGGTGCACATAGTCTAAAATATTTGCACATAGCAAGCTGATAAAGCTTCTGAGACAGGAATCAAAGCCTAATCCACTAAAACGTGATTGCCTCATTTCTTTAGAACCCAAGATTTTTGGGGTGTGCCATCACTGCAAAAGTATATGAGGCAATGCTAATCGAAACGAGCTCACCAAAAGTGAGGATAAATGCTGCTTAATACATGGAAAGAACTTCCTTTCTGACAGAATTCAACAAGCATGAGATTGTTACAATCAGAATCAGTTATCTTTTCCAAATTTAGGTGACCTTTTCTAAGTGGAGCAATTGAAGTCTAATTAAACACAAAGAAGCTACAATTTCACTCAAGAATCAATTTATAAATCCCAACATTATTTCAGTGCCAAGGCTCTGCTACTTTTACCTGAAAAATAATTAATAGAGAGTTTTTTAAATGTTGGATGTACACACTGAAGTATCTGATATATTCTCATAAAGAGTATATGCAGGGGGTTTATTAGTTACTTTTAGGTGTCAAAGAAGAATAAGAGGCTTGAAGAATAAAGTCATTGATAACGAATGCTGCAATCAATCTTGCATGGCAGAACTAGTCACCTGATTAGATAGGGAGATAAAAATGTTCATTACCAGACTGTACCTTTCATTTGTGACAGAGGGGATGGGTGGAGGATCAACAACAGGTTTTTTAGCCAAGATCAACTTAACTTCAGGAACTCTATGGAGAGGATTAGCATAATGAGAAGAACTGAGAAGGATCCAGCATGTTCTTTTCTCTGACCTGATAGAAGCAAGTGAAAGATTCTCCTCAGGCCTGGTGTGCCCCTATTCACCACCATTCCTCACACTAAGGAAGGTTTAGGCATTTAAAAGCAATAGCAGTTTTTACACTTATATGGGACTTAAAGTGTCTTCAAAACACTATCATATCCTTTCTTGTTTTGTCCTCATCCAGCCCATTATCTCCTTTTACCAAATGCAGACACATTCAGTCTCTCTGAAATCCAGGCTGCAACCCCTCTTCAGCACCATGTTGAGATACAACCCAGAGTTGGGGGCAGATAGGAGGAAAACATCTGTGCACCAGCCCCTCAAAGGCTGAGAGCAGAGTTACAGCCTGACACAAGGTCAGATTCTTACAGGGGCAGACAATCTACTGGACCTCTGGAGGGCATTAAGGACAGAGGCTTCTGTGCCCTCCTTCCCCCAAACCCCTCCTTTGTAGGCTGAGTCACTGTGTCAGATTAAGCAGAATGTGTACTGTTGTGAAATAGGCCCTGTAAGGTATCCCAACCTTCCAGCTTCACAGAGTGTGTGCAGACAAGGCCACTGCAGAGTATGTATAGAGCAATCAGTGCAGCTCAGACTGGAGCGGTGGCAGCACACAGAACCCATCATGAGGTCCACCATGAAAAGCTGTACATTCTGACTCCAAATGTACATAGACAGTAGTTCCTCCCCTGTCCTAAATTAAAACAAAACACATTCAACATTTTCCAAGAAACAAAGCATGAATCCATTTTATAGATCAAAGAATACCAAGATAACTACTGGCAGTGGGTCTCAGATATACCTTCATTTTGAAATTGAACCAAAATTCACATCTTACCCTCCTGAAAATAGGGTGGTTTTTTTTTTTTCTTTAGAAAATTCCTAGGTTTTGGTTGCGTGGTAGAGTGTGACACCTATTGGAAAGACCACCTTGCTTTGGCACCCACGTTACTTTGGATAGTGACGCCAAAAACTCAGCCTCTGTGCACCGGTGCCGAATCAAGTCTCGGAGACCGAGTTTTGGGTGAAGTAGGAAAGAATAGCTTTATTGCTTTGCCAGGCAAAGGGGAACACAGTGGGCTCTTGCCCTTGAAACTGTGTGTCCCAATCCGGGAGGATGTGGTGAGGAGTTTTATAGCAATGGTTCAAAGGTGGGGTTGCTGATAAGATTAGGGTGTGTGCAGGGCCTGCACTCCTTTAATCTGGTCTCAGGTGATCTCTTGAAGACTTCTCTGGTTCCTTTAATCTGGCCTCAGGTGGTCTTCTCTGGAATGAAGAATGCTGACATCCTCCATTTGTTGGGGGTTTTAGTTCTGTAAAGAGCTCAGAGATGTTGTTCTGTGTATCCCTTGAAGCAGAACCAGGACCCTGCCACAAGGCTGCATTATTGTTTCTTGGCTGCCCCTTCCTTGTCTGCTTTCCCTCCCTTCCCTGATTAGCAACGGTTTGAATCTGCCCTTTGGAACTCGGGGAAGGGCCAGGAGCCAATAGGGTCCTGCTTGATTTCAATAGCATCATGTCTCCCAAATGCCCCATAAGAAGTAGTTTCCTGTTTTATGTACAGGTAGAGGTTTCTGCCTGTCACTGTAACATTTTTCATTTTATAATTTCAAAATACTTTGAAATACTGTTATTACCACTGTATTTTTACAAAAAGGAAGCTGAAGTCTGAAAAGACTGTCCAGCAATTAGAGTTAGTTTAGAGCAGTGGTTGTCAAAGTGTGGGCGGAGGATCCCTGCAAGTCCCTGAGACCCTTCGGTGGGTCTTCGAGTGCTTCCTTTCCAATCACATATCTGTGTGAAGTGGGATTTTCTTCAGATACGTCAACCAAAACTATATATGGCAATGGTGTCAATGTAGAAGCAGATTGGAGAATCCAGTTGCCTTTTGTTAGCCTAGACTTTAAAGAAATTAGCAAAATATAAAACGATGCCATTCTTCTCACTGAATTTTTTTCTCTGCAAAATATAGTTATGTGTCATCAAATATGTTATGTTAATATGTAATAGGCTCCTGATTGTCACTTTAAAATGAAACACTAAGTATTTTTTAATTGCTCAGTTTTAATTTCTAATATGATAAATAACAGTAGCTATAGCTGACATAAACAAAAGCTCTTTGGGGTCCTCAATAAATTTTTAAAGGAATCTTGATACTAAAACATTTAAGATCTGCTGGGTGAGGGAATAAAACCCCGTTAAAAGAGAAAGTCAAATCCCATTATCAAAAGAGAATTAGAAGGATGGATTTGAAATTTAAATGAAGAGATCAATGTTGTAGTTAAAGGAGGAAAGAATTCTGAAAGAAAAAAGGTATTTTCAGTAAGATTAAGAAAAAGATAATGTTTTAAGCAAAAGATCCATATGCAAGGACCAAAGAACATGGAAAAACAAAATTCAAGCAATGACCCTCTCCTTCTGACACTTCCGTGGGAATTTGCTTTTGAAGGGTAATTTGGGTGTATTGCGCTAGCAGGCTGATAGCAAAATCACCGGGAAGAAAGGGAGTGTTGTTAGTAATGGAAGCGTTGTGAATGGATCGAGATATTTATAAGTCTAAGATCTGTTAGCTAAATTAACATGAGATCTCAAGGTGACAAATGAATGAATTTTAATTAAATGACAAGTCAGGATACAACTTAAATGTTTAACAACTGTAAATTGGTCAAATAAATGAATACATCCTTACGATGGCATATTCAGCCAACTGCATTCTGGAAAAATATTTAATGACTTAGAAAGATATTCACAAATCAAAAAGCAGGTTACAAAACAATATTTGGAAAAATGTAAGTATAGAAAAAAGATAGGAAGGCTGTAAACCAAAAATGTTAATACAATCTCTGAATGATGATACTATGGGTGATTATTATTACATTTTCCGTGTTTTACTGTGTATTTTAAATTTCCCAAAACAATGATAACAACAATAATAATAGTACAAAAATTTTGTTTTGGTACAGCTGCCTAACATTGTTGTTTAGCCCCAATTTGGAGCTATCTCTACCCAGATAAACCACACCCATTGACTCCCCCCTCCTTTTAACAAATAGCCCCAGGAAGTCAGTCTCTGCCTTCCGCTTACAAGGGCCGAGGAGCACTGGTTTTGAATTCAGCAGCTCCAGCATGTGCTAATTGATTTTATTCTGCAAATTTAGAATTAGATGGTTTGGAGCAGAATAATGAACTCTCCCCAAAGTAATGAGTGCAAATTAATGAAGTATATCCCCAGGATTTCCTGTAAGAATCGTTCATTACAGTGATAGTTAGGAGTTTTTACAAGTACTTATCATAAATAATTTATTGCCTCCAGTGGCATGCTAAATACCTTAACTGACTGTTACTATGGGAACATCAGTGTCCATATACAGTTTAATTCTATTCCCGGAAGCTGAAATAAAAGTCGGCATTATCTTAACATTACAAATGTGAGGATTTAGGCATTCAAAAGCTAAGTAGCTGGCTAAGATCCAACAACAAGTCAGAGAAAGAGCCGAAACTACCCTGCTGACACCTAAGTGGGGACACTTGTGCTAGAACTGGGAGCCTCCTCAAAGGGTGTGCATGGTCTGCGAGCTCTCGGTTTGGCACAGACTCTTCAATACTAGGTTGATACCAGGACAGCCTATCACAAGCTCAGTGTGGGTGCTGATAGTCTTGTTACCTAGAAGCAGTTTACAAGAGGAAGAAGAGGGTGGGACTCCAAGGCTCTGCATTACCATTAAGGGTGAAGCTAGCAAACCAAGGCACAAGAAAGTACTCACTAGCCAGTGACCCTTGCTTTGCCCAAGGAGGAGAAGCCACGGAAAGCAGGAAGGGAAGGAAATGTATGCATGCATGAAAGAGAAAGTGCTGAGAAACAGACAAATAAAAGTAGGGCTGTTTCATTTTAAATAAATGTGGCACAGGGAAGAAATGCAGAGTTTTGGGTTTTTTTGTTTTTAATTTATTTTTTTATACAGCAGGTTCTTATTAGTCATCCATTTTATGCACATCAGTGTATACATGTCAATCCCAATCTCCCAATTCATCACACCACCGCCACCACCCTGCCGCGGCTTTCCCCCCTTGGTGTCATACGTTTGTTCTCTACATCTGTGTCTCAATTTCTGCCCTGCAAACCGGTTCATCTGTACCACTTTCTAGGTTCCACTTATGTGCGTTAATGTACGATATTTGTTTTTCTCTTTCTGACTTACTTTACTCTGTATAACAGTCTCTAGATCCATCCACGTCTCTACAAATGACCCAATTTCGTTCCTTTTTATGGCTGAGTAATATTCCATTGTATATATGTACCACATCTTCTTTATCCATTCATCTGTCGATGGGCATTTAGGTTGCTTCCATGACCTGGATATTGTAAATAGTGGTGCAATGAACATTGGGGTGCATGTGTCTTTTTGAATTGTGGTTTTCTCAGGGTATATGCCCAGTAGTGGGATTGAAGGGTCATATGGTCATTCTATTTTTCGTTTTTTAAGGAACCTCCATACTGTTCTCCATAGTGGCTGTATCAATTTTACATCCCCACCAACAGTGCAAGTGGGTTCCCTTTTCTCCACACCCTCTCCAGCATTTATTGTTTGTAGATTTTCTGGTGATGCCCATTCTAACTGGTGTGAGGTGATACCTCATTGTAGTTTTGATTTGCATTTCTCTAATAATTAGTGATGTTAAGCAGCTTTTCATGTGCCTCTTGGCCATCTGTATGTCTTCTTTGGAGAAATGTCTATTTAGGTCTTCTGCCCACTTTTGCATTGGGTTGTTTGTTTTTTTTAATATTGAGCTGCATGAGCTGTTTATATGTTTTGGAGATTAATCCTTTGTCCGTTGATTCGTTTGCAAATATTTTCTCCCATTTTGAGGGCTGTCTTCTCATCTTGTTTATGGTTTCCTTTACTGTGCAAAAGCTTTTAAGTTTCATTAGGTCCCATTTGTTTATTTTTGTTTTTATTTCCATTACTCTAGGAGGTGGATCAAAAAAGATCTTGCTGTGATTTATGTCAAAGAGGGTTCTTCCTAAGTTTTCCTCTCATAGTTTTATAGTGTCTGGTCTTACATTTAGGTCTCTAATCCATTTTGAATTTATTTTTGTGTATGGTGTTAGGAGTGTTCTAATTTCATTCTTTTACATGTAGCTGTCCAGTTTTCCCAGCACCACTTAGTGAAGAGACTGTCTTTTCTCCATTGTATATCCTTGCCTCCTTTGTCATAGATTAGTTGACCATATGTGCGTGGGTTTATCTCTGGGCTTTCTATCTTGTTCCATTGATCTATATTTCTGTTTTTGTGCCAGTACCATATTGTCTTGATGACTGTAGCTTTGTAGTATAGTCTGAAGTCAGGAAGTCTGACTCCTCCAGCTCCATTTTTTTTCCTTCAAGACTGCTTTGGCTATTTGGGGTCTTTTGTGTCTCCATACAAATTTTAAGATTTTTTGTTCTAGTTCTGTAAAAAATGCCATTGGTAATTTGACAGGGATTGAATTGAATCTGTAGATTGCATTGGGTAGTATAGTCATTTTCACAATATTGATTCTTCCAATCCAAGAACATGGTATACCTCTCCATCTGTTGGTATCATCTTTCATTTCTTTCATCAGTGTCTTATAGTTTTCTGCATACAGATCTTTTGTCTCCCTCGGTAGGTTTATTCCTAGGTATTTTATTCTTTTTGTTGCAGTGGTAAATGGGAGTGTTTCCTTAATTTCTCTTTCAGACTTTTCACCATTAGTGTATAGGAATGCAAGAGATTTCTGTGCATTAATTTTGTATCCTGCAACTACCAAATTCATTGATTAGCGCTAGTAGTTTTCTAGTGGCATCTTTAGGATTCTCTATGTATAGTATCATGTCATCTGCAAACAGTGACAGTTTTACTTCTTCTTTTCCAATTTGTATTCCTTTTATTTCTTTTTCTTCTCTGATTGCTGTCGATAGGACTTCCAATACTATGTTGAATAAGAGTGGTGAGAGTGGACATCCTTGTCTTTTTCCTGATCTTAGTGGAAATGCTTTCACTTTTTCACCATTGAGAATGATGTTTGCTGTGGGTTTGTCGTATATGGCCTTTATTATGTTGAGGTAGGTTCCCTCTATGCCCACTTTCTGGAGAGGTTTTATCATAAATGGATGTTGAATTTTATCAAAAGCTTTTTCTGCATCTATTTAGGTGATCGTATGGTTTTTCTTCTTCAATTTGTTAATATAGTGTATCACATTGATTGATTTGCGTATATTGAAAAATCCTTGCATCCCTGGGATAAATCCCACTTGATCATGGTATATGATCCTTTTAATGTGTTGTTGGATTTTGTTTGCTAGTATTTTGTTGAGGATTATTGCATCTATAATCATCACTGATATTGGTCTGTAATTTTCTTTTTTTGTATTACCTTTGTCTGGTTTTGGTATCAGGGTGATGGTGGCCTCATAGAATGAGTTTGGGAGTGTTTCTTCCTCTGCAATTTTTTGGAAGAGTTTGAGGTTGCGTGTTAGCGCTTCTCTAAATGTTTGATAGAATTCACCTGTGAAGCCATCTGGTCCTGGACTTTTTGTTTTTTGGAAGTTTTTTTTTTTTTTTTTTTTTTTTTTGCGGTACGTGGGCATCTCACTGCTGTGGCCTCTCCCGTAGCGGAGCACAGGCTCCAGACGTGCAGGCTCAGCGGCCGTGGCTCACGGGCCCAGCCACTCCGCGGCATGTGGGATCTTCCCAGACCGGGGCACGAACCCGTGTCCCCTGCATCAGCAGGCGGACTCTCAACCACTGCACCACCAGGGAAGCCCTGTTGGAAGATTTTTAATCACAGTTTCAATTTCATTCCTTGTGATTGGTCTGTTCATATTTTCTATTTCTTCCTGGTTCAGTCTTGGAAGGTTATACCTTTCTAAGAATTTGTCCATTTCTTCCAGGTTGTCCATTTTATTGACATAGAGTTGCTTGAAGTAGTCTCTTAGGATGCTTTGTATTTCTGCGGTGTCTGTTGTAACTTCTCCGTTTTCATTTCTAATTTTATTGATTTGAGTCCTCTCCCTCTTTTTCTGGATGAGTCTGGCTAGTGGTTTATCAATTTTGCTTATCTTCTGAAAGAACCAGCTTTTAGTTTTATTGATCTTAGCTATTGTTTTCTTTGTTTCTATTTCATTTATTTCTGCTCTGATCTTTATGATTTCTTTCCTTCTGCTAACTTTTGTTTTGTTTGTTCTTCTTTCTCTAGTTCCTTTAGGTGTAAGGTTAGATTGTTTATTTGAGATTTTTCTTGTTTCTTGAGGTAGGCTTGTATAGCTATAAACTTCCCTCTTAGAACTGCTTTTGCCACATCCCATAGGTTTTGGATTGTCGTGTTTTTATTGTCATTTGTCTCTAGGTATTTTTTGATTTCCTTTTTGATTTCTTCAGTGATCTCTTGGTTATTTAGTAACGTATTGTTTAACCTCTATGTGTTTGTGTTTTTTACAGTTTTTTTCCCTGTAATTGATTTCTAATCTCATAACGTTGTGGTCAGAAAAGATGTTTGATATCATTTCAATTTTTTAAAATTTACTGAGGCTTGATTTGTGACCCAAGATGTGATATATCCTGGAGAATATTCTGTGCGCACTTGAAAAGAAAGTGTAATCTGCTGTTTTTGGGTGGAATGTCCTGTAAATATCAATTAAATCTGTCTGGTCTATTGTGTCATTTATTAATTTATTTATTTGTATTTGCTGTGTTGGGTCTTCATTTCTGTGCAAGGGCTTTCTCTAGTTGTGGCAAGCGGGGGCCACTCTTCATCACAGTGCGCGGGCCTCTCACTGTTGCGGCCTTTCTTGTTGCAGAGCACAGGCTCCAGATGCGCAGGCTCAGTAGTTGTGACTCACGGCCCCAGCCGCTCTGTGGCATGTGGGATCCTCCCAGACCAGGCCTCAAACCCATGTCCCGTGCATCAGCAGGCAGATCCTCAACCACTGTGCCACCAGGGAAGCCCATATTGTGTCATTTAAAGCTTCTGTTTCCTTATTTACTTTCTGTCTGGATGATCTGTCCATTGGTGTAAGTGAGGTGTTAAACTCCCTCACTATTATTGTGTTACTGTCGATTTCCTCTTTTATAGCTGTTAGCAGTTCCCTTATGTATTGAGGTGCTCCTATGTTGGGTGCCTATATATTTATAATTGTTATATCTTCTTCTTGGATTTATTCCTTGATCATTATTTAGTGTCCTTCCTTGTCTCTTGTAACATTCTTTATTTTAAAGTCTATTTTATCTGATATGAGTATAGCTACTCCAGCTTTCTCTTGATTTCCATTTGCATGGAATATCTTTTTCCATCCCCTCACTTTCAGTCTGTATGTGTGGGTCTGAAGTGGGTCTGAAGTGGGTCTGAAGTGGGTCTCTTGTAGACAGCATATATATGGGTCTTGTTTTAGTATCCATTCAGCCAGTCTGTGTCTTTTGACTGGTGCATTTAATCCATTCACGTTTAAGGTAATTATTGACATGTATGTTCCTGTTATCATTTTCTTAATTGTTTTGGGTTTGTTTTTGTAGGTCCTTTTCTTCTCTTGTGTTTCCCACTTAGAGAAGTTCCTTTAGCATTTGTTGTAGAGCTGGTTTGGTGGTGCTGAATTCTCTTAGCTTTTGCTTGTCTGTAAAGCTTTTGATTTCTCCATCGAATCTGAATGAAATCCTTGCCAGGTAATCTTGGTTATAGGTTCTTCCCTTTCCTAACTTTAAGTATATCATGCCACTCCCTTCTGGCTTGTAGAGTTTCTGCTGAGAAATCAGCTGTTAACCTTATGGGAGTTCCCTTGTATGTTATTTGTCTTTTTCCCTTGCTGCTTTCAATAATTTTTCTTTGTCTTTAATTTTTGCCAATTTGATTACCATGTGTCTCGGCATGTTTCTCCTTGGGTTTATCCTGTATGGGACTCTCTGCAGTTCCTGAACTTGGGTGGCTATTTCCTTTCCCATGTTAGGGAAGTTTTCAACTATAATCTCGTCAAATATTTTCTTGGGTCCTTTCTCTCTCTCTTCTCCTTCTGGGTCCCCTTATGATGTGAATGTTGTTGCGTTTAATGTTGTCCCAGAGGTCTCTTAGGCTGTCTTCATTTCTTTTCATTCTTTTTTCTTTATTCTGTTCCACAGCAGTGATTCCACCATTCTGTCTTTCAGGTCACTTACCCGTTCTTCTGCCTTGGTTATTCTGCTATTGATTCCTTCTAGTGTAGTTTTCATTTCAGTTATTGTATTGTTCATCTCTGTTTGTTTGTTCTTTAATCCTTCTAGGTGTTTGTTCTTTAATTTTTCTAGGTCTTTGTTGAACATTTCTTGCATCTTCTCGATCTTTGCCTCCATTCTTTTTCTGAGGTTCTGGATCATCTTCACTATCATTATTCTGAATTCTTTCTCTGGAAGGTTGCCTATCTCCACTTCATTTAGATGTTTTTCTGGGGTTTTATCTTGTTCCTTCATCTGGTACATAGCCCTCTGTCTTTTCATCTTGTCTATCTTTCTGTGAATTTGGTTTTTGTTCCACAGCCTGCAGGATTGTAGTTCTTCTTGCTTCTGCTGTCTCACAATGCAGATATTTAGATAGAAAGACTAAGATATTTTTAAGTAGCAATCGTCAAAGGGCAGGAGTGACAGCAGAGTAACTTCTGTCTTCCCCCCATCATCATCAGGCATGATGGCCCTTCACCAGTTCATCTTGTAATCCTCTGTTTTTGGTAGAGGGAAAAAAAACAAATAAACAAACAGAAAAATCCCAGAAAAGCTAGATCGAGAAGGTCCACATTTTATGTGGAGGTTAGAGTCTAGGAAAACAACGTGAGAGTGAAATGACTTATAAAAGAAGATTATATTCTTACAAAATTGATATAAAAAGCCTATCCTCCCACTACCCATTATTTTTTATATTCTTTAATACTGTTTAACAATCATAGTAAATAATATTTAATAAAGCTTTATATAAATACAAATTATTAATTTAAAAGACTAGTATTTAACCATGAAACTGTTTACTCTGGTCTTGATAGAAGCTATAAGTTACTCTAAGCCAGGCTCAGCAAATATTTTCTGTAAAGGGTCAGATGGTAAATATTTTAGGCTTTGCAGGCTACAGAGGATCCCTTTAAAAATGTAAACATTATTCTTAGCTCAGCTGTACAAAACATAATTTGCTGCCCCTGCCCTAAACTACTGCAGCAAGCATAAGGTCCGTAAAGGGCAGGAGGGCAGAATGGACGGATCATCTGTATCCACCTCCATCCCCTGCACAGATCTGGTCCATCTTGTTCACACTGTATCTCCAGCCCTTAGAACAATGCCTAGTGCACATTAGGCCTAAATCCATAATTGTTGATTCAGTAAATGATTGCTAGATTCAGATGGCTGAAGAGAAGTTGCAATTTGTGGAAAATCTTCAGATCCTCCTCACTTCATCCTTCTTGTTCAAAACTAAAAAATAATTTGGTGTTGATTCTTTTCTACTATGAATCCTAGTGTTAAGAATCCCCAGTAATAGGCCTTTGCTCTCTTCTGGGCAACAAGAGTCTTATCAATAATGAGATGACTAAATATTATGACTTCTAGCACAATATGTTATACGTGGCCCAGCATCTAAATGGAAAACAGTATTAGAGAGAGTTAAATATGTAACAGAGACCTGTTTTCCATGCTGATCATCCTGAAGAGAGGAATACAGGTATTTCCTGATGAGTGGAAGGAAACTAACAGTTCCTGACCAACTTTACACTAATGTGTTGTACACATTATTTAATATAATCCACATATGTCATGACAAGGTAGAGGATATTACATTTTACGGGTAGAAAACTGAGACTTGGGGAGTTTGAATAACGTGTTCAAGTTCCAAAAATTAGTAAAAAACCATGATTCAAATCCAAGCCTGTCTGTTCCCAAACATCAGGGTTTTTATATTATACCTGACTATAGTAGAGTATGTATTTCTAGCTCCATCAACCACTTGCCTTGTGACCTGTGAGATGATCACTTTACCTCATTCATTAAACACAAATATAAATAGCTACCCACCTGTCAGGGAGTTGAAAGAATTCATGAATGTTACAAAATACAGCACATAGCACTACCTTGTCCTCAATAAATATTTGCTGAATTTGAATTTTGCTGAATATCTGAATTGGCTGACAGTCATGAGAAAGGAGAGAAAAATATGTGGAGCAAATGCCTGATTTATCATCCCTGAGAGGGAGAAGAGAAAGAAGTACGAAATGCAATTAAATGATTGTGTAGTTGAGGGTATAAACTCAGCCAAAGTGGGCTGCAAAGCAGGATTCAGAAAATAGAAGAAGTTGGGTTTCTAGGAGAACTAACATGAATGGTACGTTAACAATTTTCAAAGGATTTTTGTTTTTGCTTTTGTTAGCAACAGAGCCTTTCTTCAGAAATCTTATTTTAAAGCCCAGTATAGAAAAGAAATACAGACCTCTTCTTAGCCCTGGTTTCTGATTTCCATGGTGTCCCCTAAGAAACTTTTATGGAACCCCTCAGGCTAGCTCAGGGAGTGGTTTGAAACTTTCTGCTCTTATATCTGCCTCTTTCCTCAACACCCAATCAACCATAGGATGTATATTTAATAAAGGGGGCAATCTATTTCTTGTAATAACACTATAAATACCTACTCTATAGAGTGTTTTCCTGTTGATGGTTAACACAGTCAGAGGTTGAGGCATCCGTATGCATGGTTTGATTCAGGCTCTAAACGATGGGGTCAAGAGTATCTGTCTCTCCATTTTTCTACATTGCATTCTCTGTGAATACTCCATTCTCAAACAGCCTCTCTCTATTTGTGGCAGAGATGGCCCTCAGCAATTTCGGGCTTAGATTATCCTCAGTCCCTACAATCTTGGGAAAGCGTGACCCTTGCTTAGTAGCACAAGTCCCCTTAAAAGATTTGATTGACTCATCATCAGTCATGTGCTCATCCCGATCCAATTACTATGGTTGGCGTAATTCAGAAAATGGTTGGCCAGGCCTGGTTCATGGTTTCACCCTTAGAGCTGGGGGGAAGCCACTTCTACCAGAACACAAGGTTCAAGAAGGGTAGGTGTGAAAGGTGATGCCCCAAAGTGATACCGATCATGGAAAAACACATGTCCACTCTACTGCTCAGAGATGTGATCACGATGAGCCCAGGCCAGGGAGATCTGAAGACCACGTTAACTGAAGTGATGATGTAAGAAAAAGGCAGAAGTAGAATTCAGGAACAAAAAGTAAAGAAAAAAGATGGAAAAAGTGTCCTGTTGGCGGTGTGGACTTGTGCTTCCACAAGGAGAAGGAAAGGACTTTCAGTCTCTGGAGGAAAGGCAAATATATTGTGAAGTCATCCAAAGAACTATTTGTCATCAGGAGAAGATAAAAAGTAGTCAACAAGGGCCTGCAGGAGGATCTTGTGTGGGAATTCAGATTGTAAACTCACTGGGGAAGACTTCAAGAGACATTTTTCACAAGGATTCAGTTGCCAAGGGTGAAAGAGCAGAGAGAGCAAGACTTGAGCCTTAGGAGTAAAGCAATTTCTTATTTATTTTGGACACAGTGTCTAAAGAGTTAGACCAGTTGGCTAGACACAAGTAGCACTAAGCCAACCAAAGATAAAGACCACTTCTGTGGCAGGGTAACATGGTGGTTAGATGCTCAAGCTCTGGAATCAAGTTGATATAGGTTTAAATACTGACTTCATTCATTCGTGATGTGACCTTGACAAGTGACTTGTTCTCCCTGGACCATGGCTTCCTCATCTGGAAAATGGGAATGATAATAGTTTCTAATTCACGGTCTTTCGTGATTTAGGATTAATAGAGATAACATTTGCAAAGGACTTCATACAGTGCCCAGCACATAATAAGGGAACATAAATTCTGGTGTTCGTATTATTTAGAAACAAAATGGTTGATAGTTACCTTACCATGTAGGTATTGTATGAATTATATCAAAACATGAAATCTAAATCAACTAAGTGAAAAACTGCATTGCCTCTGAGAAAAAAGTTGGAAAGAGACATAAATGAGAGTAGACCAGAATACCTGAATATTTTACTTGAAATAGAGATGCCATTGCAGTATATTTTTTCATTCATTCATTCAAGAATTTTTTGTTAAAAGCCATTAAGTGCCAGGCACTGCATATATGGTGCTAGGGATAGAAGGAAAAAGATAAAACTCTCAGCCTCAAATAACTCACAGTCTAGGAGAAACAGAGAAAGAAAAACATAAACGGTATCACAACAGCAGGATGAGAACTACCTAAGTAGAATTTTGTTCAGAGTGTGTGATGGGAACAGAGCAGTGAGCGGCCGACTCTGCCTCGACATTCTATGGCTCCAGACAGCATTTGAATACAGTCCGTTTCATATTTGCAGGTTGGAGGTAAAGAGAAGTTCAGTAACATATAATCTTAGAAGGTCACATCTAGAAACAAAACTGGCAAGTGTTAATAATTGTTGAAGCTACGTGATAGGGATTCTTTCTATCATTCTCCCTACTTTTATGTGTCTTTGAAAATTTGCATTTTAAAACTTTTTAAAAATGGCAACTGAAATCTAGTTTCTCAGAGCCAGAAAAGAGCAGTGAGGCAGAGAAGCACATGGCAGCAGCCATAACCAGGAACATACAGATGCTTAGGCAAAAGAAAAAAATTGTGCCTCACTTGATACGGACAGAGGAGTAAATAGAAGAAAGTAAGGGGTAGAGGCTTGAGAAGGACCACTTAAGGCAGTGAGAGCAAGGGGAAAGGAATAGAAATGGAAAGACAAGTGGGAGCAAAAAAGGGGAAAACTAACGATGACCAGAAATTCTGAACACCCACTTACCAAAAAAAAAAATAAAAAAGAAAGAAAAGGAAAAAACCGAGGAAGGAAAGAAAGAAAGAAAAATGAAAATGATCAAAGGAGACCTAGATGAAAGCATTATGGTGAAGCTGAATAACAAGGGTAAAGCACAAGCAAAAAATTACTCTCTGAGATGAAAAGAGATTAGGATTGTGCTCCAAATAAGTAATAGGGAAAGATAAAACAGAAAGATGCTCCACGAGGAAACCAAGTACAGAGGGAGACTAAGAGTTCAGAGAAGCTACACAACACAATGTCAATTTAAGGTGCTACAGTGTAAAGAAAATTTTCAGAGTGAGGTTGGGTTACTTTTGGGAAGATCCACATATACACCTTGACAAGTTCCTTCCTTCCTTCCTTCCTCCCTCCCTCCCTCCCTCCCTCCCTCCCTCCCTCCCTCCCTCCCTCCCTCCCTCCCTCCCTCCCTTCCTTCCTTCCTTCCTTCCTTCCTTCCTTCCTTCCTTCCTTCCTTCCTTCCTTCCTTCCTTCAAGTAGTTTATTAATCTTGTTCTCTGGCAATAAACCAGAAAGTCAATCACAGAGCTTAGAGCCTAGCAACAGAGACAAACAACTAAACAAGCAATTATAATAAACTGTGGTGGAGCCCAGACAGGTAAGTACACATGGCAGGTACTCACAGAGCAGGCTTCATTTCCATGCAGGGAGTTCCCCCAATCCAGGGGCTGGGCCTTGGGCTTTGCGGGTACAGAAAGCTGACCTGCTCCCATGCCAATATCCATCTCTTGGGGAAGGACACACTTTAGTCAAGCTCACAAAGACATAACCACCAGAAGGCCAATTTATTTATTTATAGTAAGAGAAACAAATATGAAAGATTTAGAGATTTTTATTCTCTGATGAGTACATTCTTTCATGATAGACAAATCTAAGTGGGCTAGGATTAATGAGACAGGAAGGAAGTGGGCAGGGCACAACTGTTAAAAGAATGAGAAGGGGGACACAGTATTGAGAAAAACAGAATATAACAAAAGCTGGTTAAAACCAACTAGGGCCAAGATGGTGGAAGATTTGCCTTCCATTAGCCATTGAGCCTCATTATACCTTCACTGTAATACATTAGCATGCTAAATGACACACCCACCAGCAATAGGAAAGTTCCAAGGCTGACCATAAAAAGCCAAAAAGTGGGAGGTGGTCCAATTTCTGGAAATCCCACCCCTTCCCCAAAATAGTTGGAGCAATCTTCCCACTCATTAGTGTATGAAATTACCCAGCCCATTAAAAACTAACAACTCCATACCCAGGGCCCTCTCCCCTTCTGAGACAGCCCATATTCTGTCAGTGGAGTGTGTATCTTCCTGTGTAGATCTGCTTTCACTCTACTCTCTACTAACTCTTGAATTCTTTCCTGTGCAAAGCCAAGGACCCTCACCTGGTGGCCCATGTCAGGGGCTCACTGGAGACCTGGGACGTGACCATTCATTCTCTCGTGCCCTCTTCTCCTTCATTACCATCAAAGGATTGCTAAAGAGAATGGGTCACAGCAAAGGGGTGAGAGGTGGATACTCTTCATGCCCAGTGTCACTGAGCAGTGGTAGCCCAGTGCGTGCTATCAGTCATTATCTGCCTCACAGAAGATACTGGTGTTCATGGGTCAGGGCACCATCCCTCTAGCCACTGCTAGAGAAACTGTCACAGTCTTTCTTTCTCAATATCCTTCTATTTATTTCTATTTACACATTCATTCTCTAGATGCAATCCAATATAATTAACTAAATATAATTTCCTTAGATATAATCGCCATTCAGTCTTGCCTCCCTAAAGTGATACACAGATGACCCAGATTATATTGGTGCTCAGTCTGTTGGGTCCTCTCAAGGTGGGTCTGGTTTTATCTATAATGTTTTAATTATTCCTATTTTCATGTTCAAAGTTTAATTTTAAACTCATTTTAGGGGGTGTGCTGCCTATTTTCCATTTATTAGGTCTACTCTTTAGCCAGCTAAGGTTGTGTTTGGCCAATAAATGGGACATCAGAGATCAGAGAGAAGGAGGAAAATGAGGTTGGGACATTTCTCCCCCTTTTCCCCTTTTGGCGTCGGGGTGGTAACGGTTCCTGGTGTGGCTAGTCCCACTGTACCTTGTTGGTCTCCCTAATTCCTGTCCACACCATCGTAAAGTCTCTTTGTTAAACTCTCCTCCATTATCTACTTTGGACATGCCATCTCTTCCCTGTTGGAACCATGGTATAAGTTGGTGTGGACTTTAAACCCATATATTACCAATGGGAGGTAAAGGTAAATAAGACTGGAGCACAAATATGTAGCCAAGTAGTTATATAGTAATAAAACCCCAAAGAGCTAGGAATTTAATCTTTGGGGCTGTGAAAGAACAAATGTTAGGTATTACTTTCCTGAAAAATAAATAAATGAAGTAAAGTAGAATTTTGGGTTTGGTGGGGTTTTTTTTTGTATTTTTAAATTTTTTTTAATTAAAAAATTTCTTTTAATAAATTTATTTATTTTATTTATTTATTTTTGGCTGCGTTGGGTCTTCATTGCTGCATGAGGGCTTTCTCTAGTTGCGGCGAGCGGGGGCTACTCTTCGTTGCGGTGCGAGGGCTTCTCATTGCAGTGGCTTCTCTTGTTGCGGAGCATGGGCTTTAGGTGCACAGGCTTCAGTAGTTGTGGCACACAGACTCAGTAGTTGTGGCACGCGGGCTTAGGTGCTCCACGACATCTGGCATCTTCCTGGACCAGGGCTCAAACCCATGTACCCTGCATTGGCAGGTGGGTTCTTAACCACTGCACCACCAGGGAAGCCCTAAAATTTTTTTAAATTGAAGTATAGTTGATTTACAATGTTGTGTTAATTTCTGCTGTACAGCAAAGTGATTCAGTTATACATATATATATATATATATATACATTCTTTTAAAATTCTCTTTCATTATGATTTATCACATTGAATACAGTTCCCTGTGCTATACAGTAGGACCTTGTTGTTTTATACATAATAGCTTATATAGGCTAACCCCAACCTCTCACTCCACCCCTCCCCCATCCCCTTCCCTGTTGGCAACCACAAGTCTGTTCTCTACGTCCATGAGTATGTTTCATAGATAGGTTCATTTGTGTCACGTTTTAGATTCTACATATAAGTGATATCATATGGTGCTTGTCTTTCTGAGATACTTCATTTAGTATGACAATCTCTAGTTGCATCCATGTTGCTGCAAATGGCATTATTTCGTTCTTTTTTATGGCTGAGTAGTATTCCATTGTGTGTGTGTGTGTGTGTGTGTGTGTGTGTGTGTGTGTGTATATATATATATATATATATATATATACACACACACACCACATCTTCTTTATCCATTCATCTGTTGATGGACATTTAGGTTGTTTCTATGTCTTGGCTATTGTGAATAGTGCTGCTATAAGCACAGGGGTTCACATAGTATCTTTTTGAATTACAGATTTGTCTGAATATATGCCCAGGAGTGGGATTGCTGGATCATATGGTAACTCTATTTTTAGTTTTTTAAGGAACCTTCATACTGTTCTCCATAGTGGCTATTACCAATTTACATTCCCACCAACAGTGTAGGAGGGTTGCCTTCTCTCCACACCCTCTCCAGCATTTGTTATTTATAGATTTTCTAATGATGGCCATTCTGACCAGTGTGAGGCGGTACCTCATTGTAGTTTTGATTTGCATTTCTCTAATGATTAGTGATGTTGAGCATCTTTTTCTGTGCCTATTGTCCATCTGTAGTAAAACAGAATGTTTAATTTTAAATGAAGCTTAAAGAGTGTCAAGTTTCTTAACAATGTATAAAATTGAGGCAAGTAAGGTTAAGTGGCTCACCTAAGATAACAAAGTTTCTTAACTAGAGAACTGAGAGTAAATTGGCTTTCTGGTTCTTAGTCCTTTGCTACTCTGTTTCTTCCAGGGAACATTATTTTAGTTTCTAGAAGAAAGACAGCAACATGGGTGTTTTACAGTTTTCTTTCATCCAATAAGAATTCCAAAAAAGGAAGGTAGAAGGAGGTAGATTTTGTGGTTTTAAAATATGCCCACAATTTCTTTGGTAATGTAACCAAGCAGGACCCCATCTTCCTAGGCCAGATCCTTCCCTCATATCCTCTGCTGTAGCTCCTCTCTGAAGTACCTAGATAGCAGTATCTGATGCACATTTCCTGAGTGGTTTTACAGATGCTAAAACCCTCGCTAAATGGAAGGCTTTAGCTACTTGAAGACCCAGAGCACGTAGCAGCCAGGCCTAAGGATTAATGATGTTAACCCCTGTGACACCACCCTGTTACCTCACCATCAACCAATCAGAGTATTTTGCATGAGCTGATCACAAACCCTGGAACTCCCCTCCCTTGCCTGTCCTTTAAAAATGCTTTGTTGAAACACATCTGGGAGTTCGGGCTTTTTGAGCACTAGCTGTCCTGGACTCCTCATAGGGTACATTGGCTCTACTGCATGCGGGTGAGCGGACCCAAGTTTGGTTTGGTAATAATAATTATCCCTTTAAGAGGTGGAGCTAGATTCCTCTCCTCTTTAGCGTAGGCTGGATTTACTGACTTGCTTCTAACAACAGAATCTGGTAGAAAAGATTGTGTAGCACTTCCAAGACTAGCTCATGAAAGGAAATGTGACTTCTTCCTTGCTCTTTCTCTGGGACATTTGCTCTGGGGGAAGCCAGCTGCCATATTGTATGGACAGTCAAGTAAACCTGTGGAGAGGAACTAGGACCAATTGCCAATAGCCCTTCGAGTGCGCCATCTTGGAAACCGACTCTCCAGCCCCAGCACAGCCTTCAGATGACTGCAGCCCTAAATTGCAGCTGACTTCCGTCCAGAGCCAGAACCACTGCTCTAAGTTTCTCCTGAATTCTGAACCCACAGAAATTATTAGCTAATAAATATTTATTGTTTTAAGCCACTAAGTTTGAGGGTAATTTGTTACATAGCAATAGTTAATACAGTAGAGAAGAGGAAGGAAGGAAGAAAAAGAGAAAAAAGGGAGAAAGAGTAATCAGGAAAAAATGCTGCTTATAAAACATTCTTGCACAGCACAGACAAAAATGTTCAGAAAATAACTAAAAACCACAGAAGCCCAATGAGTTAGGGAGGTGCCAAATCAACATACTTGGAGCACAGAATGTCGAGGTTTCTGTAAGAATATATGAGAAAAATGTTTTATAATTTTAAAACGTGCAAAGTGCCACTCTGATCACATCGATCAGATCGTGGTCTGTACAAGCCCAATATTCTATTTATGATTGTGGGAGAAGATTTTGTGGGAGACTATGATTACTCTTTATGGCAGTAATCTCTGAAGTCAAGAGAATATGCTCATTATTTATAATTTCACTCATATATATATAATATATATTTATGTATACATACATATGTACACATGTATGTATATTTAGAGAGAGACCAAAAAAATAGAGTTATCATCTTTTTTTTTTTTTTTTTTCTTAAAACTGCCTCCAAGCTCCAAGAGTTGATCCTTCCATCTAAAATCCTTGTGACTGTCTTTGCAGGAAGATCTGGGAGCCTAGAGGCAAAGGAAGCTCTGCTAGTTGAGTGTTAATATTTGGGGAGGGGATGGCTATCAGGGACGTAAGCCCACATAAAATAACCAAAGTGACAGTAATTACCCATCTCAACAAAAGATTTAATCTGAATGAAAATCAGTTGATCATATTGTCAGTTAATTCTCTGGTTTGGGTCTTCACGAAAGACACAAGTCCTTCTTGCTAAGTATAAATGCCTCACTATGAACCTCTCCTTTTGTGGATTTACGTTACATTTCATACAGGATGAGGGGGCCCTCTGAACTTTCTCCTGATTCTGATATTTGTGGATGTCATTCCCCCTAAGTGTGGATTATTTCTCGTCTAGTCGTTGATTCCTTTTCCATTCAGCTTTCATCTTCTCAGACTCAACTATGGACCAACATCAAGGAGGAAAGCAAAGCTAAAGACAAATAAATATAAAAACTAAAGTTGAGGGGCTTCCCCGGTGGTGCAGTGGTTGAGAATCTGCCTGCTAATGCAGGGGACACGGGTTCGAGCCCTGGTCTGGGAGGATCCCACATGCCGTGGAGCAACTAGGCCCGTGAGCCACAACTACTGAGCCTGCGCATCTGGAGCCTGTGCTCCGCAACAAGAGAGGCCGCAACAGTGAGAGGCCCGCGCACTGCGATGAAGAGTGGACCCTGCTTGCTGCAACTGGAGAAAGCCCTCGCACAGAAATGAAGACCCAACACAGCAAAAATAAATTAATTAATTAATAAACTCCTACCCCCAACATCTAAAAAAAAAAAAAACCAAAGTTGAATTTTTTCGAACATGGTCGTATAAAACGTAATAACTTGCTCCCAAACAAGCAAGGACGTGTGATAAGAGAGTAGCTGCGCTTTGTGCTTGGAATCAGAAGAGTCATCAAGTAAAATGCCTAACCTAGCATGTGTGAGATTGGAGAGTGGGGTCAGGCTGCGAGACAGAGATGTTGAGGAGGAGGCCTGGAGTTGGCACGCCTAGCATCACGGAGGCAGCCGAAGGAGTGGGGGTCAATCAAGAAGAAGAAATTCCTGAAATTAAAGAAGAAATGAGTCTATCCTGTGATAAACCATAATGGAAAAGAATATAAAAACAGAATGCAGGGCTTCCCTGGTGGCACAGTGGTTGAGAGGCCGCCTGCCAGTGTAGGGAATGCGGGTTCGTGCCCCGGTCCGGGAAGATCTCACATGCCGCGGAACAGCTGGGCCCGTGAGCCATGGCCGCTGGGCCTGTGCATCTGGAGCCTGTGCTCCGCCACGGGAGAGGCCACAACAGTGAGAGGCCCGTGTACCGCAAAAACAACAATAACAACAACAAAAAAAACAGAATGCATATATGTGTATAACTGAGTCACTTTGCTGTACAGCAGAAATTAACATTGTAAATCAACTATACTTTAATTAAAAAAAAAATGAGTCAACCTAGCTTGGGAAAGGTAAAAGAGGGCACTGACTCGAGTAAGTTTTACTGAGAGACAGACTAATATATACAAGTTGGATGGAGGAGAAATTGGTCCTTGGTTTGATAGCTTGCTGGATGAGTAAGAAAGTAGGAACTAAGTAAGTAAAGAAATATCAGTAAAAAGAGAAGATGAAAACAATAGGAGAGTTTACCTAATGTTGGGCTTTTTTTTCCCCAGAGAAAAGAGAAGTCTGCAATAACTTGTGAGTGACACCAAGACTGCTAGGGCGTGATTCATGCCCATGCAGTCCAGCTCTGAAAGGAGAGCCTCTTAGGATTATGCAAGTATTAGGGGATGAAACAGGACTCCTTCTAATGCTCTGGGATTGTACTGTTTATTTTCCTAATGGGAGACTGTATTTTCAGTGGCAGAGGAAAACGTCTGAGAGTTAGAAAGCATAGTAAAGTTCAGGAGGAAGAAGAGAGTTCCTGGAACAGACTGACTTACCACTGCATTTGCAAATAATTCCCCTACTGTTAAAATAAGCCTTTGGCAGATAGATTCGGTTTGCTTCTGGAGAAAAGGGAAATAATAAAATCCATTACACCAGTGCTTTTGACTATTTCATTGAAGGAAGCTAACAAAAGAATAGCAGTAATTGGAGGTGCTCCACACTTTTTGATTCAGATTTAAGTTTTCATAATTTTATTGCAAAGACTAGTAGTAGCAAGCGACAGAATAATACCTCATGCCTAAAATTATGCTGCAAAAAGAAGATGACAGACTAGACTTTCCAGTATCTTAAAATCAATAACAGAATGACCAAAAAGAGCTTGAATGGTGCCTTTATCTGAAGAGACAGTCGTCAATACGAGACATAAATCTTTTAAAAATAGAGTCAGCATATGGGTTGCCTTCTGACTGTGTGAAATACATAAAAACGCTAGAAAAATGTGATTAGAATTCCAATACATTATGGATAAAGCTTGAAATAAGGCAAGAATATTCATGCAACCCTCTGCAATATGCATAACAATAGAAACTCTGAAAATATACTCCATGGTAAAATGCTAATGAAACATTAATAAGCAAAATTTTCTGTGCATAATCAGTGAAAGCAGAGAGCTATTAAAGATTGGAAATCTCTTATTTAGAGAAAAGTGCAGCTATATAAATAAAGAGGACAGAATTAGAAATGGTAGAAGCAATCTGTTCGGTGGATCAAGGAATCAGGAGAAAATAATACATAAAGTATGATCCCAAACTTGCTTTAAAAAATAACAGCTATTGTCTCTGGATATAGGGAATATGTGAAATTCTAATATTTTCTCAGTATTTTCTTGTTTTTCAAATAATATCATGTATTATTATTTAAAATATTATTTTTAAAAATTGTGCCACAGATTTAAGGCCAGTACACTGTATCAATAAGGGAAAGAGCATATGTAAGTTGTAATCTACAAAAATAATATTATTATAAGGATGACAAGAACAGATGGATTCTGTTTTCATTTTGGTGACAAATACGTAGGTCTAGATTCAGTGTAAGCAACTATAGAGTGATTGAGGCAAAGAAGAGGAAAAAATGAGAAAAGAAAATTAAATTTTTATTAGAATCTTAAAAGTAAGATTTTTTTAAAAGGTGAAAGGAGGCAAAACAAAATTGGAAGAGATATTAAAGAGAATGTTAAGCAGAGTTGATTTCCTATAGAGTTTAAAATTATAACATCTATGTACATTGTATAGGATGTGAAGTATTTCTATTGAAACATACCTAGAATCATAGAACTCTAGATCTAAAAAGAACCTTAGAGATTACCTAGTATTTAATTCCTTCATTTTGTAGAAAAAACTGAGACCCAGAAAGGTAAAGTGCCCAAACCTAGTCGTCAGCATTCAGTGCTTGTTTTGTCTGGCTTTACTGTGGTTTATGGCATATGTAAGCATTGCAATCTTCCTCTTACAACTTCCAAAAAAGAGAAGGAACATTCATTAGGGCTGGGCCGTGACATGATAGTGCATATTTTAAAGGGATGTGTTCAACTTTTCTAAAACTGAAGAGGATTGGATAACGGACAGGAAACTTAAAGAAAAAAGGTAAGCTACTTGTAAATTGAGTGGAGAAAATTGAATGGTGGGATGGGCACGAGGGATGTCAGTGAACTCAGAACTCAGGAAGCATGAGTAAAAGAGATTAGCCAGTGGAGACTGACCTTGAATCAAGGGTAGAATGTGACAGCTCTCTATAGAACATTGATGGTCAATGAAAATGGTGACATTGTAGGTGTTCAGGGTCTAAATTTGTAAAAAGATGGATAGACTCAGAAATAACTTTTCGTGGAAAGCCAAGTAGCCGAGTTTTCCAGAAGTCGTGAATGGAGAACAAAGGGTTAATAGAGTTCTTCTGTTCAGAGAACTATGACAAGTAAAAAATAGGAAGAAAAAAGAGGGTAGGTCAATCAGGAGATGTGTGACACAGAACACTGAACACAAGAACACAGAAATAAGTTAGCTTTTTAAGGAATTATTTGACATAAAATAGTGCATTCAAGCCTTAGGAAGAAAATTCTGGGTAAAAATAAAAATGCACAACAATCCCCAAAATATATAAAGAGTGGGTAGAGATATTTAAATTTAGGTTTCTGTTATATTAACAATTATTAAATCTGAACTATAAAATGAATAGAATCCCATGAAAGAAACTCATCAGTGTATAAATAATGAAAGGAGAAAAGATTAGCTTTGGATAAATATTACAATTATGAGTGTTTCAAGTTTTATCTCTTTTTATATCACCCAGAAAAATTGTTTCAAATTAAAAATATTGGGACTTCCCTGGCGGTCCAGTGGTTAAGACTCCACTCTCCCAATGCAGGGGGCACGTGTTGGATCCCTGGTCAGGGAACCAAAATCCCGTATGCCACATGGCACAGCCAAAATAAATAAATTAATTAATAATTAATTTACAAAATTAAAACCATTTATGAAGTCTTATGACTAAAGCACTGGCCAGCTTTAAAAAAAAAAAAAAAAGGTTGTCAAGTGTTTTTTTCATGACTAATGCTGACCTGTTTGTCCCCCTACCCACTAGAATCAGAGGCTCCTGCAATTATACCATAAAGCCAGCTTGGTGGGGGACTCAACAGGGTCCCTGCACACTGTGGGGAGATGTATTTCAAGGGAGGTAGTTTTATGGAAGTTCTGGTAGTTTTGGTAGTATGGTAGTTTTATGGCTACATTTTGTCAACTGCTGTCTCGGGGGCTCTGGCTCTGAGCTGGGGATCTGCATAATGTTATCAGCTGCTCTGGCCCTGCCGCTAACATCCTCTGCCTCGATTTGATAGCAGAAGATGGCATGCTTATACCCAATACCAGCAGTCGACTAGGAGGACGCAATTCCACTCACCTCCAAATTAATTAGGTCTCCCAGTTTATACACTCTCAGACTCATCCTATATTTCTTCATAATTATGTAATTTGTTTTCTATTTATTTGTGTAATGTCTCCCTAACCAGAATGTAAGGACAGGAACCTTTTACTTCGATCCTAATTGTCCCTTTGTGTGAACAGAACTCCTAGCACAGTGCCTGGCACAGAGTAGGTGCTTTAAATAATGTTGACTTCATGGCAGAATTCTCTCAGAGAGCCACTACAGCTATTAAAGGAAATGTTCCTTAATCTATGTCAAACAGGTAACTTGCCACATTTTTTAATCCTGGAAGATAGGTGCATTTCAAATATCTTTCAAGGCTTATTCTTATTTATTTTGCTTACTGCAACTCTCAGCATTAGTATTTTTGATTCATTGGGATGTACTCCAAAAATAGGAAATCAAATCTAAATACATAAATTGGACCAGGAAGTAGCCTCCTGGACATATTATTATTCTATGGATGATAAACTCTCTTCCCAATAGCTTCCCATCCTCCCTGGATTATTTCATACCAAAAAAGGCATGCTTCACAGAGCTCTTCGTCCTTTAAGTGTCAAGTTCTATTTAAATACATAGATAAGCCTTGTCACGCTGTGCTGTATTAAGAATGAAGTACTACTGTAAAGTAACATTGCAGTTAAAACAATAATTTTGGTAGCTTTCCATGCTTCTTCAATCCTTCCTCATCTTTTGGAGACCTTGTGAACTTCGGGCCTGCCTTAAAAGAAATTTTTAAAGCATCAAGAACTAAGCAACAGCTGGAAATGCCATTATGATATTAACATTGTCATAGATGCAAGCATACACAAGCAGTAAATATGTTTGATTTCCTAATTATTGCATGATCCTAGTATGACAGTGTCTCTGAGAAATCGTGGGGAACACTATATGTTCAAATCTTTGCTCAATCCTTACATTTTGTAGAGTTTTTTGTGATTTTTAGCTTGTGTCCAGCCTTTTAAGACGATAGGCTTATTCTATTAGGATCCATGGAAAATAACACATTTCATGAGAAAACAAGATCTTGCCCAGTCTTGAAGTACCAAGACAGTGCCTGCAAGAAATGATTTAACAAGATTTAACCTTAGGTGCCCTCACTTGAGTTACGATGATTCGTTTCAGATGTTATCTTCATTTTCCTGGTAGCACGGTAATATCTCAGAAAAGATGAGGTCACTAAGCTGCTCTACAAATACACCTTTCCAGTTGACGCAGTTTATATATATATCTTGCTGATTCTGTTTCTGCTACTAAATAGCTGGGAAACCTTGGGAATGTCATTTTTAATCTCCACCTGGCTTCATTTTCCTCGTTTACGAAGTAAAGGAGTTGCGTAAGATCAATGGTTTAAAATATTTGGCAACAAAACCCTTTCTTCAAATAAAATATTTTGTCAAAGCCTGAGGTATGGAATAGAATATGGCTGCAATTAACATAGCTTGAAAATCACTGATTCAAATACTATCTTATGTCGATTTGACTATGAAATATTATAATTCCCGTTAATAGATTCATGGTTCATATTAACAAATATTCACTGAATGTCTGCAGGTATTAAGCCCTGCAAGGATCTGCTGTATCATATGCAAGCCAGGCCATGACCTCTTTCTCCTAGTAGATTATTTTCCAGAGGGAGACCACATAATTCCACAAATAAAATAAAAAGTTATAATACAAATACAAAAGGATACACAAAATAGGGAGTGGTTACTTCTGGCCAGGGGATCAAAGAAGTTTTCATGAATGAGGGGTGGCATTTGACCAAGAGGTAGGATTTTTAACTGTTGAAGATATGTAAGGGTTTCCAGGTGGGGCAAACCTGGAAATAGTAAGTAAAATAGTAATAGTAAAATAGTAAGTGAAGGTTTGGAGGCAGGAAATTGAAAGGTACTTTAAGAGAAAGGCAAGTGTCCCAGATTGGTTGTGGTATAAATGGCATGATGGGGACTTTGAGCTAAAGCTGGGAAATTAGGTTGGAATCAGATTATCAGAGTCCTTGAATTTCATGATAATGAGGTTTGCTTTTATTCTCCAGGGTACAAAAAATCATTGGAAGATTTTTTTTTTTTTAGCAGAAAGGGACATAAACAGAAATGTATCCAGGAAAGATTTTTCAAAATAATGTGTAACAAGAAATGGGAAAAACTGGAGACAGGATGGTTAATTAGAAGACAGTTGGCTGGAAAGAAGTGACAAAGCCCCAGCCTGGCACAGTGCTATGGACTGAAATGTGTCACCCCAAAATATCTATGTTGAAGCCCTAACTCCCAGTGCGACTGTATTTGGAGACAGGGCTTTTAGGAGGTTATTAAGGTTAGATGAGGTCATGAGGATGGGGTCCTAATCCAATAGGATTGGTGGTCTTATAAGAAGAAGGAAAGAGAGATTATCCTCTTTCTCCAAGCACACAGACTGAGGAAAGGCCATGGGAGGGCTTGGTGAGGAGGTTGTCAACAAGCCAGAAGAGAGCTCTCACCAGAACCTGACCATGCTGGCACCCTGATCTCAGAGTTCCAGCCTCCAGAAGTGTGAGAAAACAAACTTCTCTTCTTTAAGCCACTCAGTCCATGGTATTTTGTTATGGCAGCCTGAGCATACTAAAACAGAGACATTAGGAACGGCAGAGAGAGGACAAATGGCAGCAAGACAGCATGGAAATAGAATCAACAGGATTTGACAACTAATCCAGTTTGTGATGTGGGAGGCAAAGGTCAACAGTGACTGTAAGCCAATGACTAGAAGGTGTTATGATGCCATTTATGGATATAGAGAACAAAGGGGAAAGAACAATTCTGTGGGGCCAGAGCTTAATTTTTGTTTCTGACAAGTTTGGTGATTGAATTTGAGGTGTTGGCAACATAGCCATGCAAAGTCTTCCAGCAGGTGAATAAAATTGTGGGTTTGCTGGTTAAAAGAGATGCCTGAATTAAAAATCTAATTCATTTTGGAGTCCTCTGCAGAGGGATAACATCAAGGACTGATTGCGGATGAACAAAAACATTCATGCACAAAAAGATCTGAATGACCCCGAGTCTATCAAAAATGAGAGCTCTCTCTATGTTTGCCATGTAGGCCTGGCTTATATGTGTTTTTACAAATTCTGGAACTTGGGTGGTAAAAGAGAGTTGGAAAATACAGAAGATCTATCTTTAAAATGGTAAATAAAATGTAATTTAAACACCTCCAAGTATCCCCTTCTGCTTTGATACATGTGTAATTTGTTTCTGTTGACAAGAAAAAGGCCAACTAGAATTTTCTTGACCATGCGGTTCGACAAACAAAAGATACTGTGACCCTGAAGCAGGGTAAAGGGTAAAACTTTTCTTCAAATAAAGCACACATTAGCTCTAAGAGGACTGAAAGCAAAAATGGAACATTCGATCCCAGAAGGATGCTGATTAGCAAGAGAATTCTATACCTGGGAACCTTGGTTCTTGAATTTCACAAGTGACAATGGAGTAACTAAATTGGAGACAGAACAACAAAAGGACATAACTGAAGTAGAATAAGATATTATAAAACAAAGGAAAATTTCATAAACATTCAACTCAGTGAGACAATAAATAGGACATTTAGAGAATGAATACCTTGAAGGTCCTTCCCTGTAAAAAGTAGCTACCTGTCTTAGGAGCAACTGATTTCTAAAATTCATGAAACTTGATGCAGGTTTGGGTTTTCCCATGAGATGTTCAGCCCACTAAATAAGGACTGGAAAACCACAGCTGTATGATCTCCTGAACCCAGAAAAAAAGAAAGAGTTATATGAAATGTGGGAATCCCTGTAACTTAGTACCTGCCATAGTAATTCATACTCTTTAGTTTAACAAAGTATCAATAGTATGTGTAGGTCATTCCCAGTTGCTGGAAACAACCACTTGCAGTTAAATTTAAGTTATTTCTTTTGCTACTTAATGACATATTTCTAAATAATATATATGTTAACTATTTCTTGATTCTCCCATTAGATATTTCTATTGACTTCCTGTTACAGAATGTCAGGATTTAGTGCAGTTATGCCATGCTTCCATAACACATAAACATACACGCAGATGCACTCTTCCCTTTTTTCTTTTTCTGCCCAGTATAGTCATACCACAGTTTTTGGTTGAATCAGTTCTCATTGTTATGACTACATAAATATTGCTCATGGCTAAGTCACATAGTGTTCTTTGATTTTATTTCCTTTCTTGTTCAACCTTCTGTTTTCCCTGGAGTAGATCTTGCTGTTTTCTTCAGTTGTAGTTTTCTCTTAAACTATTGTTCATTCATTTCCCGAACTCTCTGCCAGAGGTGTAGTTTTCTCAGTATAATCAAACACATTAGATAATTTGTCAGTGCCTTTCTTCTTCCTTGGGGATTTCCTTCTGTATGTCTCTGATTTCCTGCTTCAACTGGGCCTGGACGATCTCTAGACCTGCAAACAGCTGCTATCTCAGGGCTTCTTCACCATCATCCTAAGAATTCCCTTAGCCTTCCTTCTGTGTGCATTCCCCTCCCCCAAACAACTTCCTCCTTTCTTTTCCCTTTCCTTCTTCCTTTTTACTCAGTAAATATTGAGTACCCATAATGAGTTCAGTGTTGGACGTGGTGAGTTTGAGGTGCCTATTAGACATCTCGCTGCAGCTGGATATAGAGGTATTGGGTTCAGAGAGAGATTAGGACTGGAGATGGAAATTTGAGAATCATTCAGATATAAATGGTATTGAAAGCCACTGGGCTTGATCACCTGGGAAGTGAGTGTGGAGAAAGAAGCTATCTGGGGTGCCTCAACATTTAGAGGACAGAAGGATTAGACATATCCAGGAAAATAAGACTGAGAAGATATGGCCATGAGGGAGAAGGCGAACAAAGAAAAGTAGTGTCCTGAAAACTAAGTGAAGAGGACTTCCCTGGTGGCACAGTGGTTGAGAGTCCGCCTGCTGATGCAGGGGACACGGGTTCGTGCCCCGGTCCGGGAAGATCCCACATGCCGCAGAGCGGCTGGGCCCGTGAGCCATGGCCGCTGAGCCTGCGCGTCCGGAGCCTGTGCTCCGCAACGGGAGAGGCCCCAACAGTGAGAGGCCCGTGTACCGCTTTTATTCTACCTTTATTTTGCTGGATACAGAAATTCCGGGTTGAAAAATCATTTCCTTCAGCATTTTGAAGATGTTGTTCCATTGTTTTCTAGCATCCAGTGCTGCTGCTAACTAGTCTGATGATTTTCTTTGTTTTTATACTCTTCTGTTTTTGTTACTGTTCTGAAATTTCAGTATTATAGGCTTGGTGAGAGTGTTTTCATTTATTGTTCCATGGGCTTGTCTATTGGTCCTCTCCAGTCTAGAAATTCATATCTTTCAACTCTGGCAAATATTCCTATATGATTTCTTTAACAATTTTATCCATTTCTCATTGTTTTCTTTCTTGAATTCCTATTATTCAGATACTGAGTTTCCTGGATCAATCCTCTAACTTTCTTATTTTCCTCTGCCATTTTCTAGATTTTTTTCTTTGTGTTCTATTTTCTGATGTCTTCAACTTTATCTTGAACCCTTTTATAGATTATATTTTTGCTATCATAGTTTTAATTTCTGAGAGTTCTTTCTTATTCCTTTCAAATACAGAAGACTGGCTAAAGAGCCAGACTGCCTAGGGTCCCATCCCAGTACTATTTGTGAGCTGTGTGATCTGGGCAATGACTTAACCTCCTTCTGCCTTGGTTTATTCATCTGTAGTATAATAATATTTATATCTCATAGGGTCCTTGTGAATATTAAATGAGTTAATAGACTTAATATGCTTAGAACAGTATCTGATAAACAAATGTTAACAATTGTTATATTTTTATTATATCAGAAGACATGAAAGTGCTTCTTCATTTTTCTTCTGTTCACTGCAGCCTTCACCTCTCTGAGTTTATTTTTTTAGTTCATTTATTTTCATCTCAGTCTTTCATACTAAAAGTTTTCCCTGGAGATTGGGTGATTCCTACCTGAATTCATGTTTATGAGATGTGTAGGGGTGGGGGTGGTTATTGACTGGTGAACTTCACATAGGGTGGAAAGACAGAGAGCTAAGTTTTTCACCAAGGGAACCTCAAATGTCAGCATCTGTAGGTCTTGTTTCTTGGGTTGGTCAGTTCCCTAAAAAGGAATCCTCTGATTTCCTGCCTAGGAGGGTATCTGCAGAGTCCAAATCAGAATCTGCAGAGTCCAGTAGGGGAAGGAGGCCACTGATAAGTAGTTCACCAAATCAGAATCAGTCCCCTTCCTTTCAGTACAGAACTTTATCCCCACAATCAGCTGTGCCAACCTCTATAGAAAGTCAACGCCTCCATCTCCTGCTGGGAGTGAAGGAGAGCAGTTGCTCGCCTCTGTAGAGGAGGGGCCAGAGAGTGGAGAGTGTTGTCAACACCCGTTACAAACATTTCACTAACCCTTGCTCCTTCTCCCCCTTCAGGGGCACCCAGTGTCTTCAGATTCTCTGTTTCTGAGCCCTGGGACACAGAAGTGATCTTGCCTCTTGCTGGCTTCCTCTCACTGACCTCTCACCCAAGCTTGTGTTCCAGCATTCTCTAGTTTGTTCAGTTAGTTCCATAGTTCTGGTAGACAACTGTCACTTGCTCTCTTGTCTCTTCTCCTGTTTTTTTCTTTTAATTAAAAAAAATTTTTTTTAAGTTTTTAACTGTGGTAAAATACACAAAACGAAGTTTACCATCGTAACCATTCTTAAGTCTATAGTTCAGGAGTGCTAAATGTATTTGAGTCTATGTAGCGTCAAGTATATTCACATTGTTGTGCAACCAACCCCAGAATGTTTCCATCTTGCAAAACTGAAACTCTTTTGCAAATTAAACAACTCCTCATCTCCCTTTCCCCTAGGCTCCTGGAAACCACCATTCTACTTTCTGTTTTGAGGAATTTTGACTACTCTCGATACCTCATACAAGTGGAATCACACAGTGTTTGTCCTTTGTGACAGGCTTAGTTCCCTTAGCATAACGTCCTCAAGGTTCATCCATGTTGTAGCATGTGGCAGAATTTCCTTCCTTTTGAAAGCTGAATAATTAAAATTTTTTATTGTTATGTAAAATTTTTATTATGGTTCTTTTGTCCTTATGAGTTTATAGTTTTATTTTCCCCATTCCTTTAGCCATTATTTTAGTAGAGTTTCAGGAAGCAGAGATAAACTTGAGAGTTCACCCTAGTCCTTAACAGGAAACCCACATTCTATTTATGCAACGTAGCATTTGAGGATCCATCCTCTATTGCTTTTGAGAATCTCTTTAACTTTGCAAGAGCCCTTAAAGGAGAACAGAATAATTAAGTTGCTTTTAGTCCTCATTTAGCCAAAGAAAAACTTACGCTCTGACGTTAAGCAAAAAAGTTACTTCAAACAGTTGTTTTCTCAGAACGCACATGGTATGTGTATAAACCCTTCCCTGGGGAATCTGGTGTAGAGGATCTCAAAGTGTGGTCCCTAGACCCACAGTATAAGCATCACCTGGGAGTTTGAGAGAAAAGCAAATTCTCAGGCTCCTCCTCAGACTTACTGAATCTGAAAATCTGGGGTATGGGCCAGCCACTGTATTTGAACAAGTCCTGCAAGTGTTTCTGGTGCTCCCTAGAGTTGGAGAACCATTGGTCTTCTAGAGGCAATCCTTTGAAAAGCTGCATCTAGAGATTAAACATTTTATCTTGTCTCAGTGCAAATGTTTACAAGATTTTCAGGCTATGAGGTGACCATCTTTTAGCATATAAGTGTGTGGTGCCTATACCACCGACAGTGCCCATGTTTGGGACTTCACTCTCTACTGAAGAGGCGGGCTTTGTCATGTATTTGTACTACCTAACCACTTTCTTTATTTTTTAGTATTTATTTATTTTTTTCTGTTTCCATTATGGTTTATTACAGGATATTGAATATATTTCCCTGTGCTATACAGTAGGACCTTGTTGTTTATCCATTCTATATATAATAGTTTGCATCTGCTAATCCCAAACTCCCAATCCAACCCTCCCCACCCTTCCCCCTTGGCAACCACAAGTCTGTTTTCTATGTCTATGAGTCTGTTTCTGTTTTGTGGATAAGTTCATCTGTGTCATATTTTAGATTCAACATTAGATATCATATGGTATTTGTCTTTGTCTGACTTACTTTGCTTAGTATGATAATCTCTACTTGCATCCATGTAGCTGCACATGGCATTATTTCATTCTTTTTTATGGCTGAGTAATATTCCATTGTGTGTATATGTGTGTGTGTGTGTGTGTACATATATATATATATATATATATACACATATCACATCTTCTTTATCCATTCCTCTGTACCTGACCATTTTCTTATCCTGCACCCCACTGGCCACACTGACTGAACCAGGAGAGAACCTCTCACTCAGGCCAGCCAATCCCACTGGATTCTCTTGAGAATATGAACTAGAGACACCAAAACTGTAGTCAGTGCTGAACTGTTAAAGGTATATGAGACTAAGAGTGATAGCCACAGTGGGCCCTGCGCAAGCCCAGCCCCTGTGTCCTTTCAATTTGCCTACTTTTTTTTTCCTTGAGTGGGTATGTATTTCTTGCACCAAAGAGGTTTGATCAGGATATATCTATTGATGTATTACATAATCAATAGTTAATATATGAATTATTGAAGTGCTGTATAATTATAAGAAGTGCTGTATGATTGACTGGCCATAGTTATTATTATCCATTGTAAAGGTTGCCCAAACTATTGGCTTCTCCATGCTGTTGTCTTGTTTTAGCTGCAGCATATCAACAAACTGATGTCTCTGTCTAATATCTGTTTAATTTCCCATGTGCAAAAACAAATTTGGTAGCACTCTTATTTCATTCCAGTGCTGAACTCTGAGTCCTTTTGCAATTGCTTCTGATTCTCTGAGGAACTAGTGCAAATTGCTTTGTAAATCAACAACCAAAGAATCAATATCAATGATGTTCTTTTAAAGAAATCAAAGATAAATGGTCCTCATAAGTCACTGTCACTGTACTTCAACATTCAAAAGGAAATATTCTGAAAATGACAGCAAGGGAAATCATATAATATTACCAAAACAGTTATGGGATAGTGAATAAAGCCAGAATATGATTTGAGAAGTGAACGTTTGTTCTGAGAACAATATTAACATAATAGGAATATGAGGATCAAGCTTTACTTTTTCAGGCCATGGTTATTGATTTAAGAATGGACGCAAATAAAAATTGTTATCAGAGAGCTGTTTGCAAAGATGTTTTAAATCCAACATGTCTTCTTTTAATATTGTACTACTATAGAATATTCCAAGATGGAAGAGACCATATAGGTCATCTAATCCAATTATGCATTTCATGTTTGACTCACCTCTATACCCCTAAAAAAATGACAGCCACGTGACCCTGGCATTGTGGTTGATGACAGACCCATCTACCATGCTTCATACAGTAAATCTACGAAAAGGAATAATGGCATTTTGAAACACAAAATATAGGATGCTACTTTGAAATATGGCTCTTGTTAATGTTTGGGGAAGTAGTGCTTTTTCTTCTGTCATTCCTGGGGGAAAGGGTGTTAAGCATTGTGGCAGACACTGATTATTGCTCCCAGAATTGGTTCTCCTGCATCTCCAAATGTTTGCTTGGCACAGCACTGCTCAAAATAAAGCTCAAATTCCCAAGCTTTCCTTATAGCCATGCATTTGAGTTACTATTGTTGTGGAAAGTAACAAATTACCTCAAAATGTAGAGGCTGAAAACAAGCTTTTTATTATGCTCAAAGATTTGGGATGGGGCATCACATGGCTGGCTGCTTCTGTCATGCTGGCACGACTTCTATCCATGCAGTCACAAGCCCACCCAGATTCAAGAGGAGGGCAATTAAGGCTTCAACTCTTGATGGGGGAGTGGCAAGGTCACACTGTTGAAGAGCACATGGCACAGGTGAGATTTCTGAAGCCACCTTTGGAAAATGCAATCTGTCACACCATAGGTGTGGCCGTTGACTAAGTTCTGGCCAAGAGGATATAAGAGGAATTGGTGTGTTTAACTTCCTGGAAGTGTCCTTAGACAGGGGATGTGTATGTGGTAGGAGGGGAGGTTCCCTTCTCTTTTCCACTTTCCTCTTGGCTGAAATATGGATGTAGAAGGAAGGTAGAGCAGCAATTTGGACAACAAATTTAGGATTACATAGCAACAAGCTGGAAGGAGGCTGGGTGCCTAATGATCCTAGAACCACCATGCCAGCCCTGAGCTGCTTGCATTTACATTACAGAGAAATAAACTTCTATCTTGTTTAAGCTACTATATTTTGTATTTTCTTGTTAATCTTAATAAAAACATCATCATAAATGAAGAAAGATGATGCAAACTTGTCTTAAATTATTGGGTCTATAAAGATAATAATGTTTATATGGTCTATATAATATTTATATGGTTAGAGTTTGACTAATATCATGGGCCATGAAGTGAGGATCATAGTATTTCATAAAAGCTTAATTCTTAAAATGCTTGACCCTTGCCATTAGAAGTACCTTACTATATTTAAAAACAACATATTATTATGAAGTTAAAAATGGAAATAAAGAAAACATTCACTCATGGAGTGAATATAAGTTGTGTCATAAACAAAGGATTAATGTCAAAATGTATTTTTATTAAAGGGACTAGTTTGTTACATCTTGATTTCTAGTCTTTGACGTTTCTGAACCATGTATGTACTTTTTTCCTTTTTTTTGTGGGTAGAAAGATAAGCTAAGTGAGCTTGCTATTGAGATATTTTATTTTACAATGATGGTCATGGTAAAAAATGATGTGTTTTAAAATACCGTTTAATTGGCAAAAGACATTTTCTAATTCAAAACCGGAAACATTCGCAGAATAAGCCTCGTTTCAAAGTCCAGGACTTCTTTAAAGCACACATCTCGAATTCTATTTCTCTTTAGAGTGAAGTACATATTCCTATTTTTGGAGATATAATTCAAAACCACTGAAAGCGTAAGGGAACTTTTTAAAAATAAACAATAACAGTTTAATCAGGTAAAGGTTTTTTTGCTTGAGGGCCATCTGTCCTGACACTGACATTTTATTCAAATTGCTGCACCACCCTGTTTGAAGGGCATCGACTGACTTTAAGTGCCTCACAATAAATGGCACATTTGTCTTAACAAGTAGTAACTGCATAGAGTGGACAATGGGGTAGTATCAGTGAAGCAAAACAATAAAACAGGATGGATGGAGAAAGACTGGATAAAATGTGGCGAAAAAAAAAGAAAGGTGTCACAAAGATGGGGCATTATTTCTTTGTCCAAAAGATAACCAGTACCACTATACGACTTTAAACAAAAGACATCACCCACACTTATCAATCCAACTAGATTCTCGGAGGAAAATAAAATGCCGCTACCGAGGTGGAGGCCGAAGTTTCAGGGCAAATCGAGTGGCGCCAGCTCTGCGTGGACTCCGTTGGTGAATGACGCGTGGGAATTCTGCCGAGCGGCCCGCCCGCTCCGGGGCGTGCGGACAGGTGGACGGCCAGGCGCGCCTGGGCCGGGGGATGACCCGGGGGATGGCCCCCGCCCCCGCCCCGACCGCGCCCCTAGCAGCGCGCCCAGCCAGCCAGCCGGCGCCCGCCTGCGTTTTCAGCCCCTCAGCTGTCCAGGCACCCGGCGCCCGCAGGCGGAGGTTGCCATGGTTTCCTGGGGTCACGTGGGGCGCGCCGGCGCCCCCTCCCGCGCTCCGCGGCGGGGCGGGCGCGGGGGCGGGGCGGCCCAGGAAGGGGAAAGGAGCGGCCGCGGTGGGAGCGGGAGGAGCTGGAGATGCTTCCAGCTCTCCCGAGGCCGTGCTCGTTCAGCCGCCGCAGCCGCACGGAGCAGCCGCGCGACGGGAGCCGCGGGCCGGGCCAGCCGGGCCTCCGGGGCCCAGTGCGCCGCGTTCGCAGCGGGTAGCGCAGCCAGCGTCGTCTCCGCTCGCTCGGCGGCCGAGGGGCCCGAGACCGGTCCGGGGAGGGGGCGAGGGCGGCGCCCCGGCGCCCGTTGGCAGGGGAGGCAGGATGAGCATCGAGATTCCGGCGGGACTGACGGAGCTGCTGCAGGGCTTCACGGTGGAGGTGCTGAGGCACCAGCCCGCGGACCTGCTGGAGTTCGCGCTGCAGCACTTCACGCGCCTGCAGGAGGAGAACGAGCGCAAAGGCGCCGCGCGCTTCGGCCATGAGGGCAGGACCTGGGGGGACGTGGGCGCCGCCGGCGGGGGCGGTACCCCCAGCAGGGGGGTTAACTTCGCCGAGGAGCCCATGCACAGCGGCTCGGAGAACGGCGAGGAGGAGGAGGCCACAGACGCAGGGGCGTTCAACGGTAAGGAACCGACCCCCGCGCGCCCCGTCCCACCCCCGCCGCTCCCCCTCGGCTCTTCGATCCCGCAGCTCGGCTCAGCCACCTCTCCCCGCCTTCCCCACCTTCCCTACCTTCCCTTCGCGCCCACCCCCTCAGCATCCATTTCTGTCTCTCCCGCTCGCCCACCTTCCTACTCCGCGCTCTCGTTGTGCCCTCCCCCTCGTCCCCTCCTCTGGAGGTGGGGAGCCCAAAGGTGAGGCTTCTCTGCCCACCCGCCCCCTCTCGTCCTGGGCTCGGAGGCAGAGGCCGGCCGGTTTGGGGTGGGCATCTGAGAAACAACTTTCACTGGGGTTGGAGAAATTTCCCTTGACGGATGTCACTGTGCATAAATGAAGCTGGCCCACTTGGCATCCTCTTTCAGCCGTTATATTTATTAATGGAGTGTCCAAAGCGAAAAGGCGAGGGGTGTTCAATCGGATTGGCTTTACTGTTGTTAGGACGGCAGATTCACTAAAAGGAGCATGAAATTGGACCCATGGGGCAGAACAAAATTTATGGTGATAGCTTTGGCATTCTTGGAAACAGTCATCTATTATTTTCCAATTTAGCAATATCGCGTTGTACTATTTGGGGACACGCAACAAAGGATCCCGTTTAGCCTGCAGTCCGTGGGGTGTTTGGAATGAGGAAACGAGCTAATGGTTTGCTTTTTATTTGAAACAAATATTGAATGATTTGGTGCCTTAGGAAAAAAAAAAGTGTGTGAAAAACACTGTAGGAAGTTCTGTAAGCTTGTCGGTTGTCTTTAGAATGAAAAGCCAGTGAGTAGTTGTAAGGACTGTGCCAGATACTGAAGCTAGTAAGAATGAATGGGAAAGAAAAAGGGATTTTCTCAAATAATTGCTCCTGGCAGGTCCTACCTCTTCTGCTTATAACCCTCTTTCTCTGACACACGCAGACACACTTACACATTAATAGCCTTCTGTATTTACACAACGTGCCTAAATCCCATCTTTGTGGTATCCCAAGCTAAAATACCCGGGTGTGCAAATGTGCAAGTGCTTTTTCTTTGTGGTGTAAGGCAACCATGCATTCAGCATCGCACCAGCTTTTATTTATTTACACTTCTTGTGGTTTGTGTGTCCGCAGTGCATTTCATATAATGAAACCATTTTAAAGTGTCATTTCCTTATATATGTTCCTAGGAAGCTGTTTCTTTTCTTTGCAAAATTGTTGAAAAGTGTTATAAAATTAAGGTATTTTTAGTTTGTCTGAAGCAATCATAAAAAGCACTGGAAATTAGTGCTCTCTGAAGATAAAGGGAAGATTGTTACTTTAAAAATTTTAATTTTGGACTTTTTAGTGTTTTCAGGGGTAGGATAATCATAGTCTTCATTGTTCATTTTGCACAAGAATTTAATCGAATACTTTTCTTATTAGAAATGAGAAAAGGATAAAAGAGTACATATTTTAAACAGATGGGCAGGAGAAGCCAATGATGAATGACACAGAAGGGGTAGAGACATCTAATATATACTTCTTTTATGCTCCTGAGACACACATGTACACACGAGTACATTCACATGCACACGGACACACACAAAGAAAAAAAAAAGGACTAGTTTCCCAGATTGGAGAAAAGCAAAGACTAAGGGACTTGATAAAGAATGTATATTCGTTCAGTACAATATATTGTTAGTATAAGTAAAATATTTTGTTTGTATAATGTTTTTGAAGTACTTTGCATTTATGATTCTGTTTTCTCTTTACAACAATGTAGATTATACACAGAACAGATTCGATTTTTGTTTTGCAATGAAATAAGCTGTTAAGTTCTGAGTGGTAGGGATCATTTTATATGGTTTTATGGTCTCCAAAGCACCTTTATTGTAAAAATTACTCAGTGTGAGTTTTACTAAATATTTGTTAACCAATTGCTCTATTTATTCCCCATTCCTACCCGCCAAAGACTGTTCTGACTGCAACCAATTTGATCATTTTCCAGTGCACACATATGCATATACGTATAACAGAAACTTTGGTGATGTACTTACCTTTTCTAGGTGTAGTAAAAAATATCTGTTTAGAGTATTTTCTATTCTAATCAGTTCTCTCTTAATTTTCTTCAAGTAAATTGTGAGACCCCCAGTTTAAAGAGAATTTTAGACTACCAAGCGTTGGCAAACTGTTGGTAAAGGGCCAGAAAGTAAATATTTTAGGCTTTGTGAGCAATGTATGGTCTCCATCGCATATTCCTCTTCTTCTTCTTTTTTTTTTTTAACTGCCCTTTAAACACATATCCCTTCTGGAGGTTAAGGTTGTACAAAACTGGCCACAGACCAAGACCATAGTTTGCCAACCCTCGGTCAGAGGGGAAGAAAAAGTCAAAATAATGCCATTGCGGGGCGGGGAGGGGGGAAACAATAGGAATGAGCCTATCAGTTTAATGTCTAGGTCTAAAAAATTGCTAGAATGTAAAAAATACCAGATACTGGGTAATCCTCCTGTTATAGTAAAGAATTAGAAAAGTGAGTACTAAAGAAGAGTAAAGTACTAGAAGACAAGTCTTAATTTACTGAGACATAGCACAAGACCAAGTGGATCAATCATTCTTAAACTTTGTATACATCTCAAGGATGTTTGATTCAGAAATGAACATTACCTCGTACTATTCTTGGAGAGCTTTTTTGAATAGGTTTGGTTGGACATCGGGTTTCTTTTTTTTTTTTGCAGACATCCCAGCTCTTTCTGATATCTACAGTTCCCTGACCACACTTTGAGATATATTGGTCAACAGATAATGATGATTATAATATCACTTTCTCTTATTAACAGTTTAAAAATAGCTGCCATTTATTGACATTCACTGTGCTAGGCACTATCTGAATGTTTTAATTCATTATCCCAGCTTTATAAGAAAGATGAGACAGACTGTCACTTGCCCAGTGTTTCACAGCTAGTGTGCTGCAGGGATTGGAACACCTGTGGGCCTGGCTCCATCCCTGTGCTCTTAAGTTCCAGATTTTATCTCTGGAAGGGGGTGGGGCTGGCATCACTTGAGCATCCCTTGTATGTCAAGCTCTACTTGAGGTTCTTAATGTGTTTTATCCTTAAGGCTCAGAAAAATTAACTTGTCCAAGGTCACACATAGGACTAGTAAGCAGCAGAGCCTGGTTTCTTACTCACATCTCTCTGACCCACGACCATCAGAGGTTTCTTCCTTAATGGAATTTGTATGATGGGCTGACTCACAGGTCAGGTTTTCCTGGTTATTTTTCCAGTAATGGTGATAAATTTGCTTTGATTGATTCATACCCACTCTCATGAATCCCTTAGGACAATGTATTTGTCGATGGTATTTGTGAGAGGTTGGGCAAAAAGGCAAGTTTTTGACCGTGAAGCTGGTGCCCATTGACTCACATAGAGGGATCAAGCATATGACCTTGAACTCATAGTATGGTGGTTGAATCAAGCAAGTGAACCAGGGTTTGCGACCATGGCCACCGATGGCCCTAGGCCAAAAGTCAGATGGGTGAAGGTGGTCTTGACTTCTCTCCTACCTTTCCAAAGGATTCCTTCCTCTGCTGATTGCTTTCCAATTCCCCTTGTATTCTTTTCTAATTTTATCACTTCTAATGTTTACTTTCAGTTTGCTGTCAATTCTTGTTAAAAGGGCAACCGTTAGGTGTTAGAATGGCATATGGCGATCCCCTTTCTGGGGGAAAAAAGCTATAATGGAGTCTCTGCCTCCCTCTTCCCCATCCTACAGAAAGCGAATATAACATGACATGTCTCTTCTGCAAGGGCAGTGTCCCCAGGCTTGGAATTTATTAGGAGGGTTACAGTAAGCCAAAGAGTTGGAATCAGTTCCAATTTGGAGTGGAATCTGTGGTAATTAATACAGGCATCATAGTGAGATCTTGTGTTGCTCAATTATTTCTTCAGTGAAATGGCTGAAATTATAAAATGAAGTAAATAAAATTCTCAGTTGACAAGTAGTCAGTAACAAATTACATATGGACATATGAAGAGCAATCAAACTGGAAGAAAAATAAACAAGTATAAAATATGGAAGACCTATTGTTCTGTATTATGGAAGGCAAAGATCTGGAGTTCAAAGTGGGTACACAAGGCAAAAATATAGAACCATAGCTTATAAGCAAGCATGTCAAAGGTATATAAATAGAAATTTAGCATGTAAAATCTGTGACTTAATCCTCTTAACTCTGATTTACGTCAAATGTTTTTGGAGAACTTTATCTACCTTGGCATTTTTACATTTTAAGGGGATTGTGGAGACTGTACCAGAGATCCTGAAAATTATGCAAAATATTGGAAAGTTGGAGCTTATGGTGGGAGATTAAGGGAACAAAGGTATTTATCATGAGAGGAAATGGTTGAAAGAGAGTTAAGAGTAACATTCATGTGTCTGAAAATTTTTCTTAGAGGATTCTGAGCAAATATTCTTCATCTCTGTTATATACAGAATTAGAAGACCTAAGCTTCATTGTAACCTGAAGAATAAAAGTCAGAAATTCATCTGTCTGAAATGGCGTTTGTGGTCTTCCAAAAATGAGGTGGCAAAGCAGTCGGGGTAATAGATTGACTTTCCAAGAATCTGCTGTGAAAACGTTCTTAAGCTTGTTCATACTGGGAGTGAAAAAATAGATTGATCTGTATGTTGCATTCATGGCCTAATTGACAGCAGGAAACTGTAGAGAGTAATAATCATAGCTTTAAAGGAGTGTTGCTTTGGCCGATTTTTTAGGCCCACTTCTATGGGCCCTTATTTAAGAACTTGCTCTCTCGATGGCTATTAGAGACTGTTGTGGGACAAGGCAGCCAATCCTTAGCTCTTGCCTCCTACTTCATGTAGCTGTCAACATATGACTAAAGAAAGACATTTATTCTAGTGGTGGTACTTATGCAATGGACTGAAAGTTAAAATATCTTTTTAATATATTATGAAACTCTTAAATCCATTTAATCGGTTTGAAAAACGTGCATGGAAGTCAGTTTTGGGGGGTTAACTTTAAATTCAGACAACATCTATTTTCTTTTATGTATGAGGCACTGTGTGAGGCATGTTGACATGTTATCATAGTAACAGTGCCTGCCTCGTGAAGTTGTTAGCGAGGATAAATGGAGTAATATTGGCAAGGTCCTTACTGATAGCGCACCCAGCAAGCGCTGATTACCTGTTAAACAAATGATCTCATTCATAAGAAGTATTCCAGAAATGTGTTCTTTCTGAGTAGCAATTTCATTGTGCTTGGTGGAGATGAATCTAACGTTTGCACTTTATAGAAAGATGAAGTAGGAAATGAGCTTACTGGGCAGTTCCTCTTAGGATTTAATGTGAAGTTATGTTGCATAGTAATAAAACCAACATCCTTTCAGCTGATAATTTGTAGCTAAGCACACCAGGATTTTGTAATTAATGAGACTTTGTGGTCTTTGGCTATTACAAATTTATATAGTAGTTTTAAATCCTCCTGAAGTGGATTACATCCTTCATGACAATGGCTAAAATGTTGAAGCCATTATTTTAGTTATGAGCTTAAAACAGTAACGTTAGAGAAGATTTTAAAAATATTTTGAGTTATAGGTGGTAATTGTGATTTTTCAAAGAAGAACAGTTAAGAACATTATTCATTTTAATAGTAGTATTAAATGGATTGCTTTAGGAATTGAAATTGGGAAATCAAAGGATTTTGAAAGAGTGTCGTTTCTCAAACTCTTATCCATCTATTACTTTAAACTTTGGGAAGAGGGAGGGAGGGGAGGGATGGAGGGATGGGAAGAGAGAGAGAAGGCGGAAGAGAGGAGTAAAATTAGTTGGAACTTGTGAAGGGTTCTTTGAGTAACTTACACCTTTTCTGAAGGGATGGCAGAGAATGAAAATACCTAAACAAAAATTGAAGCACTGGATACTTTCATATCTTAAAAATCAAACTCTTTAGCTATTATTTAATGTAAGAGCATTATAAGCTTTCCATTTGAAGACATGTAAGTAAGCTTTCCATTTGAGGTCACACATAAAGTGATGTACTGTATCTGGGTGGGACAGAGTAAATATTTAATGGTTATTTATTGTTGCGAATCTCACTCCATGGATTCCAGTATATTTCCAGCTGTCAAGGTTTTGTTCATAGCTGTGTCAAAAAACAAATGTGTTTCTTTTTCAGCTGTACTAACAAGAGACCTTTGAAATTGTCAAGGAGGAGTTTATTTGTGATCCATTAAAAAAGCCACTTAATGAGAGTAGTAGCAATAGGGAAGGCCTGCGGTGGAGGTTGGGGTTGATGGGGGCGAGGGGTTCAGAGAATGTGATTGAATGACTGAGCTTGGGGTCTGCCTTAGCAGTATCAAGAGTCACAGAGTAAAGGGGCCAGAGACCTGGGTTAGCCCATGAGGAGGAGGAATGTGTATAAGTTGGGAAGTGGGATGCTGGGCTCATTCACTCACTGCAGACATATTTATAGAGAGCCAACTCCTTCCTTTTTTTTATTTTTAAGAAAAAAGAAATAATTATTCTCTTAAGTTTACTATCTCTAGACTTCTTAAGAAACAATCCTTTTGTCAGAGACTGTCTCATAGATAGAATATGTTGTCTATTTCGCTTAACAGATGGAGCAGCTGAAAGCCAGAGACGTTCCTTGCCCAGATTTAGTCTGCTTTGGTCTTTTTGTTCATAGAATTATCACAATTTGTGTGCTGTTTATATTAACTTACATACTATGAATCCTTTCTGTCTTCCATCAGGGTGATAGATAAGGTCTAAAAGTCTAGGCTAAGAGAAGTACTTTTGTTCTTTTGCCTTCAGAATTACCAATTTTTTTTTCTCTTTGATTTTTTTCATTGAGGTGAAATCTAGCATTAGGTTTTATTTTTGTATCAATTGCTTAAGAAGAGACAATGGAAAAGAAAAAAGAGTGCAGTGACTTTTCTGAGGTGGATGAGTTATTGTCATCGTGTTCTTGGTCCTGTTCTTATTGTCCTTCCGCCTTATCCTTGCCGTTTAGTTGTGGTTGGGTTGGTCCCAAAACCCCATGTAAAAACCTCACTGTGATACTGATCATTATCTTTATTTTATGGGAGTTTTTGTGTTTCGGAAATTCAAAATGACTCAGACTGTTCCATTATGTAATTATTTTGTGGAAAGAATTTGAGCTAAAATTTTCAGGTCATGGCTTACATGAAAACAAAACAATCTAAAAAAATCAGAAATATAAACACAGTTGGTGTAACATTTATAAATGTTTCAGCAATAGGCTCTGCCATGTGTAGCTTAATATGTTTGGAAACTAAAAAAAAAAACCATCATTCCAGTTGCTACTGTTTAAAAAATGTTTCTGTGTTTTACAAAAAGACAAAAGGTCAAAATATAAACACATGTTCTACATAAAAGTGAAGCCAAGAAGATACACTGAATGCAGTGATTCCGGTATCCGTTTGGCTGGGGACTGACACTGTTTAATTTACATTAGCTGTTCTAAGACAAAACAGTTCATGCGAGTGATATTGAGGGGAATTTATTCTTTTTTTTGGATAAAAAAGAAGGAAAAAGCTTCCATTCGTTTAAATACATTTTAGTTAGACTCAAAAAGCATCTTTCCAAAAGGTTCTGAATTAATACATGACTCAGCTGTTTCATTTCAGTTGCTATAGAAAGCTAATGTTTGTTAAATGATATTCTTTTTATTTAATCATTGTTAACTTTTTTGGCTGCTTAAGTGCCAGACGCTGAATAAGGCTATTTATACATATCATTCAGCTCTCCCCAAAGTAAGTGGTAGAGTCAGGATTTGAACCTGACAGTCTGAGTTCAGAGCCCATCTCCTTAACCATGGTACACAGACTTTATTTTTAGTAGCTCTTACAGCAGTAACATGGTTGAAAAGAACCACATATCAAAAAACAAGCTTCCAACTTTTCCCTCTAAAAATTTACAGACTAGCTCAGCATTGATCTTTCCCTTTTACAATTTGTTTTTTCCGTCTGTTCTACACAAATTAGCACTTGGCATACTTTTTTTTTTTTTAAAGAGAACCTTTATTTTATTTTATTTTGGCCGCGCCATGCAGCTTGCGGGATCTTAGTTCCCTGAGCAGGGATCAAACCCAGGCCCTCGGCGGTGGAAGTGCGGAGTCCTAACCACTGGACCGCAGGGGAAGTCCCAGCACTTCATATACTTTAGAAACTCAATAAAATGTTTATTTTAAAAATGAACACCTCATATACTGAGCTGTTTAATTCTCAAAACCTTTTTGATTATGTACAGTCATTAGCAAAATATATTTGAGTAGACATATCCCATGTATGTTTTTATAAATTTTGTGCATGTACCAGTATATTAGCTTACTATGTATATGAGAAAGCATCCCACAGTATAAATTTTGAAAGGGAGAAGTAACAAGTAATTGTAAGCAAGTTCTAATTTTTTACTACACCCTAAATGATTGCCTTATACTCTGCCTTGGGGTGCATGACCCCATTTTGGAGACCACAATCCTAACAGTAGAACTTAACCCATACTCTATTAATATGTAAGCTAGCTGTAGTAAACTTTGGCTTCCTCTTTTAAGCTCCTGGACTATAAAGGACCTGCAGGTAGGCAGGGTCCTAATGTGTGTGTGTGTCTTTTTTGATAGACATTCATTAGGTAATTGTTTGACTCAGCCAAACTTTGGCAGAATAAAGAGGAAAATTCTATCTTATGAAAAGGAAATAAAATCATGTTACCTGACAGGTAAGATCTAGGCTTTTTCTTTTAAATCTGTATTCCTGTCTGTACCTTGAACTTCAGACTCGATTATAGAGTACTCATGTCCTTGGTGCACATATTGGGGATGTGACAAACAGAATCATACCATGTTACAGGTGTTTAGTTAAGCTTAGTCATGGAAGTGCCAATCAGAATTAGAAGAAAATCTAAAGTTTAAAATAGTTTAAAAGATTAGGACCAGGCAACATCCTAAGGAAAAACATAAAATAAAATAGTTTAAAAGAAATGCAGTTACATAGGGTATCTGAGGAAGGCCATCTCTGGAGATGACAGTTCGTTAGGAGGTAGCCTTTTCACTATCTCCCTTTTCGTAACTTTTGAAAAAAGCTTGTCATATACTTGTATTACCTAGTAAATACATTTTAAGTGAAAAAAGACATGAAAGAAAGGCGATTCTTTTATAAACGTCTGGTGGGTAGTAGATAAAACACTATAGAGGCACACAGTATGGTTCGAAATTGATGTAGCCAAATATTCTTGCCTAAGTTATTCTCTTGGTCCTGGGTACCCAGTCCTCTTTCCTTAACTTTCTGCCAAAATCCCAGTTTTTCTCCAAAGGTTAGCTTACAGTTCACCCTACCAGAAAATCCTTACGAGATTCTCTGGTTGACATGAGTGGTGTCAAAATGGCAGGATGAACGTGCCCTACTTCAGAGTAAGCTTGGCGGATGTCACATGTTCCTGGCACAGGCAGGCAAGGAAACACAGGAATGAGCTCCCTCCCTCCAAGACCTTCCTGCACGCATCTCACTTGGCCCACAGAAGGTGCTCAAATACACTTTAAATTACCCTCAAGTTGAATACTGAATGTCTCATAATAGTAAATATCTGTAAGTGTATATTTCTAAAGTGATTGAAACCTTCTTGGGCGCATAAATATTAAAAATAGCCTCCTGATAATCCTTTATATTGTTGCATTTTAAAATGTTTTCATGAAATATAAAAGCCTTAGCCTGTGTTCAGTTTCATAGGTTTAGACTTCATTATATTAAAAAAAAAAAGGTGGCATATTATATTTTGGCCTGATATTTGATCACTCTGCCACAAGCAAAGAACACAAGTGCACAGGCTCGCCTTGCAGGTGAGGATTGCACATTCCCATCGAGGAGACGTTCTGACCCCCCTAAACTTCCCATGTCACTGCTTCTGCTTCTGTGAGCCCTGTGTTAAATCCCAAATGCCTCTATTGCCCTGAACCTGCTTTGTCCTGTTTTCTCTCTCCATCTTGCCTCATTCCTGCCACCTTGAAAGCAGGCTGTCTTCCTCCCTTTATTGCATGAATCCTGCTCACCACCACCCCCCGCCCCCCCCCCGCCCCGAGGTGAGCCCTCCAGTTTTAACTGTAGCTCCAGCGCAGACCTCTCGCCTTCAGATTTAGGTTGACATATCTCCCTGCTTACCAGCCACCTCTGCTTGCATCTTCTTCAGGCACCTCCAGATAATTTTGTCCTAAACTGAATGTGTTACCATCTACCTCTATTATTATTCTTTCCTACTCATGTTACTTTTTTCCCGCCACTGATTTGATAAACACAGTCAATAGAACCCCTTTTCTCTGCCTCCTACTTCTTAAACCTGGTAGTTTATGGAAAACAAACAAAACAGTTTGCTTTTATTGCTGAAAATTTTTAAGTAGTGCTGAAAAATCAGAAACACTGGAAACTTTTTACAAATATGACTTCACTTTGGCATAGGCTCTAGGTTTGAATCCTGACTCTGCCATTTATAACTTTTGGAACCTTAAACAAGTTACTTTATCATCTGTGCCTCAGTTTCCCCATCTGTGAAATGGGAATGATGGTAGTACTTACCTCAGAGGGTTCTGATAAGAAAAAATGAATTGACAGTGTGTGGCATATACTAAGCCTTATATATGGGTTTGTTAAAAAAAGAAGAGAGGAAGGAAGAAAGAGAGGAAGGCAGGTTTTAGAAGTTAGAACCTGATGGTTTTTTAAAATGAAGTTTGATTTGAAATGTAAGAAACTAGAGATTGTTTTCAAGGCAGTGTGATAATAGTCCTTAAAGAAAATGTTATTAATGAAAAATATAAAAGTAAAGTCTTCAGATCTTTCAGCTAAGTGTTTCAGACGTTTAAAAAAAACCCTGCTCTTTTAAGTCTCAAGTCCTCCTTTAATTCCTTTGAAATGCAAGGAAAATAGTCTGACTTAAAAAAAATAAGGTTAAAAAAAAGCAACGGGATAAAGCTTTGCTTTGTTTGCACACCATCTTCTCCCTTGAGAATCAGTGTTTAACTGGTAGAATAAATAAATTTGTGTGTGCAGAATCTCCAAGTTTATGGTTTTATTCAAGTTTTAATAAGTTATTTTAAAACAAACTTGGGAAAGAGTAAGTAGGGATATTGAAAATAGTTACTTAATTTAAATGAGGCAGATGCTTATAGTAAAAAACATGAATATGTGCCTGAAATATAAATTAATTGGAAAAAATTGGTTGTATTAACTTGACAGCTTGTTGCCATTTCCTCATATCATAATATTTATGAAAGTAAGCTCATGGTGGGAGAAACTTTTTTTTTTTTTTTTTTTTTTTTTTTGGCGGTACGCGGGCCCCTCACTGTTGTGGCCTCTCCCGTTGCGGAACACAGGCTCCGGACGTGCAGGCTCAGCGGCCATGGCTCACGGGCCCAGACGCTCCGCGGCATGTGGGATCTTCCCGGACCGGGGCACGAACCTGTGTCCCCTGCATCAGCAGGCGGACTCTCAACCACTGCGCCACCAGGGAAGCCCGGGAGAAACTTTTATACCTAAGTTTTACATTAGAATGTGGTTTTATTCTGAAAACCTATCATTCTGTACTTGCTCCACTACAAATTGCTATCTTAATAGATTTCAAAAAAAAAAAAAGACAGTTCTTTTGGATATCTTTGCTTTTACACAGAGTTATTCACAGGTCTTTGATTTTTTTTTTTTAAGGTGTCATTGATTTTTTAAACCCCACATTTGTTTATTTATTTATTTTTGGCTGTGTTGGGTCTTTGTTTCTGTGCGAGGGCTTTCTCTAGTTGTGGCAAGTGGGGGCCACTCTTCATCGTGGTGCATGGGCCTCTCACTATCACGGCCTCTCTTGTTGCAGAGCACAGGCTCCAGACGCGCAGGCTCAGTAGTTGTGGCGCACAGGCTTAGCTGCTCCGCGGCATGTGGGATCTTCCCAGACCAGGGCTCAAATCCGTGTCCCCTGCATTAGCAGGCAGATTCTTAACCACTGTGCCACCAAGGGAAGCCCTGTCATTGATTTTTTAACGTTAGTTGTTTTTTTTTAATTTTATTTTTGGCTGCATTGGGTCTTTTTGTTGCTGTGCATGGGCTTTCTCTAGTTGCAGCACACTGGTTTCTCATTGTGGTGGCTTCTTGTTGTGGACCACGGGCTCTAGGTGTGTGGGCTTCCGTAGTTGTGGCTCATGGGCTGTAGAGCGCAGGCTCAGTAGTTGTGACGCACGGGCGTAGTTGCTCTGTGGCGTGTGGGATCTTCCCGGACCAGGGCTCGACCACATGTCCCCTGCAATGGCAGGCAGACTCTTAACCACTGTGCCACCAGGGAAGTCCTTGATATCTTATTTTACTGTCATTAACAACAGTTTACCAACTAAGCAATATTATGATCTTTGATTCCTCATAATACCTTAAAATAATTTCCTTATAATTTCTTAAAAAGAATTCAGAAGGTATTTTAGTGTTCAGATTTTAAGAAAAATGCATTTGCAGAAAGGATATTTAGTGAAATATATTTTAGGAGCACATTTAGCATTAAAAGTGTACAAGACTTCAGTTATGCAAGATGAATGAGTTCTGGGATCTAATGTATATAGCGTGGTGACAGTTACCAATACTGTATTGTATACTTGAAATTTGCTGAGAGGATAGATCTTAAGTTAAATCTTCACACACACACACACACACACACACACACACACACACACACACAGAGTGGTGACTGTAGAGGTGACGGTTAAATTATTTAGCTTGATTGGGATGATCTTTTCACAGTGTATACATATATCAAAACATCAAGTTGTACACCTTAAATATATGTAATTTTTATATGTCAAAGATAATAAAGTAAAAAAAAAAAAAAAAAGCAATGTGAATTAATCTGGTTGGGCTGATAGTATTGAGTATACTGAGAGATTTTTATCTCCGAAACCAAGCAGAGCAGAAATTTTCTCTCTTTCCCTCTCTCCCTCTTCTTCCCTCTCCCTCCCTCCCTCCCTCCCTCTTCTCTTTTTTAAAAATTATGAAATATTTCCAATATACAGAAATGAACAGACACTAAATAAGGAACACTCACATGAGCCATCCCCTGTCTCTAACAGATTTTAACGCTTCAGTTTTTTTACTTTGAAGAAAATATCACATGTACAGTAGGAGTCTCCTTGGATACCCCTCTCTTATCCCGTTCTCTTAACTTCCTTCTCCATAGATAACCAGCACTATGATGAATTTGGTGTTTATATTTCCTATGTATGTTTTTGTATTCTTACTACAAAGGCATTTATTCATAGATTAGAAATAATATTTTGCATGTATTCAAAGTTCATATAAATTGTGCCACTTACGAAAGTTTCATTTATGTAAGTTATCATCCTTCAGCTTGTTTTTTTTTTTTTTTTTTTTCTTTTGCGGTACGCGGGCCTCTCACTGTTGTGGCCTCTCCCCGTTGCGGAGCACAGGCTCCGGATGCGCAGGCTCAGCGGCCATGGCCCACGGGCCCAGCCGCTCCGCAGCATGTGGGATCTTCCCGGACCGGGGCACGAACCCGCGTTCCCTGCATCGGGAGGCGGACTCTCAGCCACTGCGCTACCAGGGAAGCCCTAAGCAAATAATTTTTAAGAGTGTAAAGAGGTTTTGAGACCACAAAGTTTGAGGACTGCAGTTCTAGGGTATATACCTAAGCGTAGAAAGGCTGGTTGTAGGGAATGCCCAGCTTTCACTGCACGTCATATTGCCATATTTGCAAAGCTGTTATACAAGTTTATACTCTCAGCAGTAGTATAAGAGTTCTTGGTTCTCCACATTCAAGTGACCATTTGATATTGTCAGATCTTAACCATCTTTGCCAATGAGACAGATGTTAAATTGGAATCTCATTGTAAATTGAATATGCTTTTCCCTGCTTGCTAGTGATCTTGACCATCTTTTTTATCTTCATTGATCATACCTCTAGTTCATCTTCTGTGAAAAAAGTTTTTTTCTTATCATTTTTCCTGTCTGTGTTGTTCTTACTGATTTGTAGGAGTGTCTCCTCTCCTCTCCTCTCCTCTCCTTTCCCTTCTCTCCCTTCCATCCTGTCTCCCTGCCTCCCTCCTTCCCTTCCTTCCTTCCTTCCTTCCTTCCACATTCTGGTTACTAATCCTTTGTTGGTAACATGCATTGAAAAAAATTTTCTCCCAGTTTTGGGCTTGTCTTTTCATTTTGTTTATGTAGGTTGAACAGAATTTCCTTTGTTTTCTCTTCCAGTGTTATTGAGATATAATTGACATACAGCACTGTACAAGTTTAAGGTGTACAGCATAATGATCTGACTTAAGTACATCATGAAATGATGACCGCAATAGGTTTAGTGAACATCCATCATCTCATATAGATGTAAAAGAAAAAGAAAAATGTATTTTTTCCTTGTGATGAGAACTCTTAGGATTTACTCTCTTAACAGCTTACATATGTAGCACACAGCAGTGTTGATTATATTAATCACATTTTACATTACATTATTTATCCTATAACTGGAAATTTATACCATTTGACCATCTTCATCCAGTTGCCCATCCCCTCAACCCTTGCCTCTGGTAACCACAAATCTGATCTCTTTTTCTATGAGTTTATTTATTTGTTTGTTGAAGTATAATGGACCTACAACACTATGTTAGTTCCTGGTGCACAACATAGTGATTCAGTATTTGTATACACTGCAGAATGATTACCATGATAAGTCTAGTTACCATCCCTTGCCATACAAAGATATTACATTTTTATTGACTATATTCCCCATGCTGTACATTTCATCCCCATGTTCTGTAACTGGAAGCTTGTACCTCTTAATTTCCCTCACCTATTTCACTCTTTTCATTCATGTTCATACCATTTAACTCAAGAACAGAATTTCCTGATTTTATTGTAGCCTAACATTAATCCCTTCCTTTATACTTATACTTTTTTGTGCCTTAAGGAATCTATCTCTACCTCGAATTAAAAAGATAAGCTCTTCATTTTCTTGTAAAAATGAAAAAGTCTTGAGTTTCACACTTAAGGTTTTAATCCATCTATAATTTATTTTTGTGCCTGGCATGAGATGAGAATCTCATTTCATTTTTTAAAAATATGCATCATTTATTGACTTTTTTCCCCCACTGATTTTTAAACATCAATTTTCCATTTTTATGTGAAGGTACTTACAGTCTATTCTGTTCTGTTGGTTTGTCCATTCTTTCATTACTCTCTCTTTCTCCTAATATGACTTTATATGGTCCTGATATGTGGTAAGTAAGTACATCCACCTTATTTTTCTTCAGAATTGTTTAACTATTCATGGGCTTTTATTGTTCCACAGAACTTTTAGGATGAGCTTCTTCAATGATGTGAAAAACTTTATTAGGTGTTTGTTGGAATTCATAAACAAATTTGGAGACATAAATATTCCATATACATTGCATATCTCCATTTATCTGGTCTTCCTTTCATTTTTTCAGTGTTTTATCATTTTCTCCATAACGGATTTTCTTGTCTTTTCTTAGTTTAATTTCTAAGTAACATATTGTTTTTGTTGTTATTATAACTGGGAGATTTTTCTGTTATTCTAATTAGTTGTTACTGAGAATATATAAAAAGAACTGTTAAAACTCAATAACAAAAAGCCCATCAATCTGAGCAAAACCCAACTGAGCAAAAGGCCTAAACAGTTTAATGAAGAAAACATAAACGAAGATGGCCACGTGGGAAGACGTGGAGTTAGTGTCTCCCCACAACTAGGGCGCCTGCCAGCCCATGGTGGGGGACTCTGATGCCCAAGGAGTCGGGAAGAACCCCAAAGTGAACCGGTAGGATGTAGGGGGACTGAGGGGAAAGGAAAAGTGGAGGCCAGACAGGATCGGTGCCCCTGCGGCTGGGGAGATGAGGAGAGGCAGGTGGGGGGGACTCTCCAGGAAGAGCGGGAGAGGAGTGGAGGGCATTTGCCTGGCCCACTCGGGCCGGGGAGCCTGCTGAGCTCCGAGGCATATCCCCTGCCCTCCAAGTCCCCTCCAGGCTGCATGGGTCCTTGGGGGCACAGGAGGGAGGCAGGGGAGAGCAGGAGAGGCAGGTGGGAGGGGCCCTCCCAGACTGGAGGAGCAGGAGAGGAGAGGAGGGCATTTGCCCCACCCACTCGAGCCCAGGAAGCCTGCTGGACTCCCAGGTGAGGTCCGCTGCCCTCTGAGACCAGGGGTGAGGGACACGCCTGGGCCCCTTCTGTTCCTTGAGCCTAAGCCCTGCCCCCCACAGCCCCCAGAGCCTTTTCCAGACCTGTGGGTCCTGAGCATTGGCCCCGCCCACCACCCAAACCTCGCCCTTGCTTAGGCCCCGCCCTCCACAGCCAAGGCCTTCCCCACCCACCTTTTTTAAAATTTTCCCTCCTCCTCTTTTTTACTATTGTAGTACTGATGTACCTTCCAGTTGTTTATTCATCTATATTTTTATTTTTATATTCTTCCTAACATATCTATTAGTTTCCTAGTCTAATTTTATTTTTTTCTTTGTTGTGTGTTTTTTTGTTTGTTGTTTTTTGTTTGTTGTTTTTGCTGCCCCAGGTGGCTTGCAGGATCTTGGTTCACGAGCCCAGGGTCAGGCCGAAGCTCCTGTGGTGGGAGCTCCGAGTCTGAACCACTGGACTAACAGAGAACCTCAGACCCCAGGGAATATTCATCTGAGTGAGGTCTCATGGAGTTCCTCATCTCAGCACCAAGACCCAGCTCTACCCAATAGCCTACAAACCCTAGTGTTAGAAGCCTCAGGCCAAACAACCAGTAAGACAAGAACACAATCCCACTCATTAAAAAAAAAAAAAAAAAAGACACAGCAAAAAAATATATCACAGATGAAGGAGCAAGGTAAAAACCTACAAGACCAAATAAATGAAGAGGAAATAGGCAATCTGCCTGAAAAAGAATTCAGAGTAATGATAGTAAAGATGATCCATAATTGTGGAAATAGAATGGAGGCATGGATTGAGAAAATACAAAAAATGTTTAACAAAGATCTAGAAGAACAAACAGAGATGAACAACACTAGGAAAAATCAATAACAGAATAACTGAGGCAGAAGAACGATTAAGTGGGCTAGAAGACAAAATGGTGGAAATAACTGCTGAGGAGCAGAGAAAAGAATGAAAAGAACTGAAGACAGTCTCAGAGACCTCTGGGACAACACTAAACACACCAACATTAGAATTCTAGGGGTCCCAGAAGAAGAAGAGAAAAAGAAAGGGTCTGAGAAAATATTTGAAGAGATTATAGTTGAAAACTTCCCCAACATGGGAAAGGAAATAGTCAACCAAGTCCAGGAAGCACAGAGAGTCCCATACAGGATAAACCCTAGGAAAAACACACCAAGACACATATTAATCAAACTAACAAAAATTAAATTCAAACAAAACATATTAAAAGCAGCAAGGGAGAAACAAAAAATAACATACAAAGGAGTCCCCGTAAGGTTATCAGCTGATTTTTCAGCAGAAACTCTGCAGGCCAGAAGGGAGTGGCAGGATATACTTAAAGTGATGAAAGAGGAAAACCTACAACCAAGATTACTCTACCCAGCAAGGATCTCATTCAGATTCGACGGAGAAGTCAAAAGCTTTTCAGACAAGCAAAAGCTAAGAGAATTCAGCACCACCAAACCAGCTTTACAACAAATGCTAAAGAAACTTATCTAAGCAGGAAACACAAGAGAAGAAAAAGACCCACAAAAAACCCCCCGAAATTAAGAAAATGGTAATAGGAACATACATATCAATAATAACATTGAATGTAAATGGATTAAATGTCCCAACCAAAAGATACAGACTGGCTGAATGGATACAGAAACAAGACCCATATATATGCTGTCTACAAGAGACCCACTTCAGACCTAGGGACACATACAGACTGAAAGTGAGGGGATGGAAAAAGATATTCCATGCAAATGGAAACCAAAAGAAAGCTGGAGTAGCAATACTTGTATCAGGTAAAATAGACTTTAAAATAAAGACTGTTACAAGAGATAAGGAGGGACACTACATAATGATCAAAGGATCAATCCAAGAAGAAGGTATAACAATTATAAATGTTTATGCACCCAACATAGGAGCACCTGAATACATAAGGCAAATGCTAACAACCATGAAAGGAGAAATGGACAGTAACACAATAATAGTAGGGGATTTTAACACCCCACTTACACCAATGGACAGATCATCCAAACAGAAAATAAATAGAGAAACACAAGCTTTAAATGACACAATAGACCAGATAGATCTAATTGATATTTATAGAACATTCCAACCAAAAGTGCCAGAATACACTTTCTTCTCAAGTGCACATGGAACATTCTCCAGGATAGATCACATCTTGGGTCACTGATAATCAAGCCTTGGAAAATTTAAGAAAATGAAATCGTATCAAGCATCTTTTCTGACCACAGCGCTATGAGATTGGAAACCAATTACAGGGAAAAAACTGTAAAAAACACAAATACATGGAGGCTAAACAGTGCAAAACACAAATACATGGAGGCTAAATAACCAAGAGATCACTGAAGAAATCAAAGAAGAAATTAAAAAATACATAGAAACAAATGACAATGAAAACACGATGACCCAAAACCTATGGGACGCGGCAAAAGCAGTTCTAAGAGGGAAGTTTATAGCAATTCAGTCTCACCTCAAGAAACAAAAATCTCAAATAAACAATCTAACCCTACACTTAAAACAACTAGAGAAAGAAGAAATGTACAAATTCTTGGGTAGGTACAACTTTCCAAGACTGAACCAGGAAGAATTAGAAAATATAAACAGACGTATCACAAGTAATGAAATTGAAACTGTAATTAAAAATCTTCCAACAAACGAAAGTCCAGGACCAGATGGCTTCACAGGCAAATTCTATCAAACATTTAGAGAAGAGCTAACACCTATCCTTCTCAAACTCTCCCAAAGAATTGCAGAGGGAGAAACACTCCCAAATTCATTCTATGAAGCCACTATCACCCTGATAACAAAACCAGAAAAAGATATCACAAAAAAAGAAAATTATAGACCAATATCACTGATGAACATAGATGCAAAAATCCTGAACAAAATACTAGCAAACAGAATGCAACAGCACATTAAAAATATCATACACTATGATCAAGTGGGATTTATCCCAGGGATGCAAGAATTCTTCAATATATGCAAATCAATCAATGTGATACACCACATTAAGAAATTAAGGAATAAAAACTATATGATCATCTCAATAGATGCAGCAAAAGCTTTTGACAAAATTCAACATCCATTTATGATAAAAACTCTCCAGAAAATGGGCATAGAGGGCACCTACCTCAACATTATAGAGGCCATATATGACAAACCCACAGCAAGCATCATACTCAATGATGAAAAACTGAAAGCATTTCCACTAAGATCAGGAACAAGACAAGGATGTCCACTCTCGCCACTCTTATTCAGCATAGTTTTGGAAGTCCTATCCACAGCAATCAGAGAAGAAAAAGAGAGAAAAGGAATACAGATTGGAAAAGAATAAGTAAAACTGCCACTGTTTGCTGATGACATGATACTATATGTAGAAGATTCTAAAGATGACACCAGAAAACTACTGGAACTAATCAATGAATTTGGTAAGATTGTGGGATACAAAATTAATGCACAGAAATCTCTGGCATTCCTATACACTAATGGTGAAAAGTCTGAAAGAGAAATTAAGGAAACACTCCCATTTACCACTGCAACAAAAAGAATAAAATACCTAGGAATAAACCTGCCTAAGGAGGCAAAAGACTTGTGCTCAGAACACTATAAAACACTGATGAAAGAAATCAAAGATGACATAAACAGTTGGAGAAATATACCATGTTCTTGGATTGGAAGAATCAATATTGTGAAAATGACTGTACTACCCAATGCAATCTACAGATTCACTACAATTCCTATCAAACTACCAATGGCATTCTTCACAGAATTAGAACAAAAAATTTTCCAATTCGTATGGAAACACAGAAGACCCCAGATAGCCAAAGCAATCTTGAGAAAGAAAAATGGAGCTGGAGGAATCAGGCTCCCTGCCTTCACACTATACTACAAAGCTACAGTAATCAAGACAGTATGGTACTGGCACAAAAACAGAAATATAGATCAATGGAACAAGATAGAAAGCCCAGAGATAAACCCACACACCTATGGTCAACTAATCTATGACAAAGGAGGCAAGGATATACAATGGAGAAAAGACAGTCTCTTCACTAAGTGGTGCTGGGAAAACTGGACAGCTACATATAAAAGAATGAAATTAGAACACTCCCTAACACCATACACAAGAATAAACTCAAAATGGATTAATGACCTAAATGTAAGACTGGACACTATAAAACTCTTAGAGGAAATCATAGGAAGAATACTGTTTGACATAAATCACAGCAAGATCTTTTTTGGTCCACCTCCTACAGTAATGGCAATAAAAACCAAAAATAAATAAATGGGACCTAATGAAACTTAAAAGCTTTTGCACAGCAAAGGAAACTATAAACAAGACGAAAAGACAACCCTCAGAATGGCAGAAAGTATTTGCAAATGAAACAACAGGCAAAGGATTAATCTCCAAAATACACAAACAGGTCATGGAGCTCAATATCAAAAAAGCAAACACTCCAGTTAAAAAATGGGCAGAAGACCTACATAGGCATTTTACGAAGGAAGACATACAGATGGCCAAGAGACACATGAAAAGCTGCTCAACATCACTAATTATTAGAGAAATGCAAATCAAAACTACAGTGAGGTATCACCTCACACTTGTCAGAATGGCCATTATCAAAAAATCTAGAAACAATAAATTCTGGAAAGGGTGTGGTGAATAGGGAATCCTCCTGCACTGTTGGTGGGAATGTAAATTGATACAGCCACTATGGAGAACAGTATGGAGGTTCCTTAAAAAACTAAAAATAGAAGTACCATATGACCCAGCAATTCCACTACTAGGCATATACCCTGAGTAAACCATAATTCAAAAAGAGGCATGTACCACAATGTTCATTGCAGCTCTAGTTACGATAACCAGGACATGGAACCAACCTAAATGTCCATCGACAGATGAATGGATAGAGAAGATGTGGCACATATACACAATGGAATATTACTCAGCCATAAAAAGAAACGAAATTGAGTTATTTGTAGTGAGGTGAATGGACCTAGAGTCTGTCATACAGAGTGAAGTAAATCAGAAAGAGAAAAACAAATACCGTATGCTAACGCATATATATGGAATCTTAAAAAAAACAAAAAAATGGTACTGATGAACCTAGTTGCAGGGCAGGAATAAAGAAGTAGACATAGAAAATGGACTTGAGGACATGGGCTGGGAGGGCGAAGCTGGGGTGAAGTGAGAGTAGCATCGACATATATACGCTACTGAATGTAAAATAGTAGTGGGCTGGGGTAGGGAGGATGGGAGGGAGGCTCAAAAGGGAGGGGATATGGGAACATGTGTATGCATATGGCTGATCTGCTTTGTTGAGCAACAGAAACCAACACAGTATTGTGAAGCAATTATACTCCAACAAAGATCTATTAAAAAAAACCGAAAAGGGCTTCCCTGTTGGGGCAGTGGTTGAGAGTCTGCCTGCAGGGGACACGGGTTCGTGCCCCAGTCCGGGAAGATCCCGCATGCCGCAGAGCAACTGGGCCCGTGAGCCATGGCCGCTGAGCCTGCGCGTCCAGAGCCTGTGCTCCGCAACAGGAGAGGCCACAACAGTGAGAGACCCGCGTACCACAAAAAAACAGAAACAAAAAAACCCAAAAAACAAATGTCATTTGGAGTACTAAAGACTTGGGAAGTCCTTTAATTAATAAACCTGTTTTATTAAAAAAAAAAAGACTTAATGGCCAATAAGCCCATGGGAGGGTGCTCAGTATTTTTAGTTATTAAGGAAATTAACATTAAAACCACAGTGAGTTGCCACTAAACACAAGAATGGCTAAAATGACATACCTTATGTTAGCAAAGAGATAGAGCAGCTGGAAGTCTTGTTTATTTCCTATGAGAGTATGAAATGGTACAAAGCGTTAGGAAATCAGCAGGTTTTTATAAGGTTAAACATTCACTCACCTATGAACCAGCATTCCCACTCTAGGCATCTGCTTAAGAAAAGCAAATGTATATGTTCACAAAACGATTTGTATAAAAATATTTATAGAAGTTTTATTCACAGTAGCCCAAACTGGAAAAAAAAAAATCAACAGGAGAATGAATAAACAAATTGTAGTGCATTCACACAATGAAATACTACTCAGCAATAAAAAAGAACTATTGATCCTCTCAACAGTGAGAATAAATCTCACATTTATATGAAATTCACGGAACGGCAGAGCTAAGCTATGGTGGTAGAAATCCTAACAGTAGTTTCCTAAGGGATAGTGGGAATTGACGGTAAGGGGGCTTGTGGAACCTTTCCAGGGTGTTGGAAATGTTTTATATCTTGATTGGAGTGTTGGTTATATAGGTGTATGCATGTGTCAGAACTCGGCGAGTTGTGCATTTCATTGTATGTCAGTTTCACCTTGATTAAAAGTAAAACCGTTGGAAACATGGATGCTTTTGAAATTCTCTTTTCCACATTTTAATTGAGAAGTGTCATTGCTTTCTGCACTGATTATCTTGTGAAATTTTTCATTATTTTTGCTGGAAACTAGCATCTGGGTTACATTTTTGTAGTTTTGGGGCATAAGTGGGACTTATTTTTGCAGCTTGTACAAAAAGCCAAATGCCAGTCAGTCAAGGTCTACTGTTTTTTAAGTCTGTTTTACGTTTCAGCTGGTAATGTATTTTAATTTATGGGTTTCATAAATACAATATGTATATAAATTATCACTTACACTTGTCCAAATAATCTTTAAGTATTAGGGAATACCCTTATTGTACTAAGTTTTCATTAGCACTTTTCATTCAGTATTTGTTGAATCAAATACATATTATATCAAGCAGTGTTCTAGGCACTGGGGATACAGTAGTAAAACAGCCAAGGAAGGATACTGCCCTCTCAGTAGTGTACAAAAAAACACAGTAAACATAATGTACTAGATGTCTTCTGATAATGCTTGGAAGAAAAGAAGCAGGATGATGTGATTGAGAGGACCTGGAGAATGTTTAGAGAAAGGCTTCTTTAGGAGGAGACATTTGAGCTGAGCCTAGAATAGCAGGAACATCTTAATTCTGTGAAGACAAGGGGGAGGATTTGAATATGGTATTTTCTAAAACTGTACTTTTATGATTAGGCCAACCTTAATCACATTGCCCTGATTGTTTTCTCAGTCTTCATTTCAGAGCCCTTTATTTTCCTTAATTACCGTTTTCTGGGTCTGTTTTACTGTGACTTCAGGGATGTGTGACAGTTCAAACTCTCCGAGCTTTTGGTTTTCCTAGTATTGTTAGTGGTCTAGTCTGGAGTATTCACTCTTAAAACAAAACATTAGTTTCCATAAATCTGCTTCGCACATACATACTTGCACATACTTGATCCTATAAGTTTAGAAGAGACAGTTTTAGCATATGTGGAAGCAGAGATTGAATTGATGTAATTTTTTTTTAATTAATTAATTTATTTTTGGCTGTGTTGTGTCTTCGTTGCTGCACGCAGGCCCTCTCTAGTTGCAGCGAGCGGGGCTATTCTTTGTTGCGGTGCATGGGCTTCTCATTGCTGTGGCTTCTCTTGTTGCGGAGCACAGGCTCTAGGCATGCGGGCTCAGTAGTTGTGGAACGCAGGCTCTAGAGTGCAGGCTCAGTAGTTGTGGCGCACAGGCTTTAGTTGCTCCGTGGCATGTGAGATCTTCCTGGACCAGGGCTAGAACCCGTGTCCCCTGCATTGGCAGGTGGATTCTTAACCACTGTGCCACCAGGGAAGTCCCTGAATTGATGTAGTTTTGACAATGACCTTTCCCATCTCCTGCTTTTCTTCTGAGCCCACATTTTAAAATCCTAAAAGTATTTGGGAGCCCTTATCTCGACATTGGTCTTGCATCAGCTCTGTGTGTGGTTTTATATGCTTAGCTACCTTAGGACTCTGCTAGCTAAAGCTATATTTTTCTTCCTGTTCCTCAGAGGGTAGAATCCTCATGAATTCAAAAGTAAAGGTGGCTTCCCTGGTGGCGCAGTGGTTGAGAGTCCGCCTGCCGATGCAGGGGACACGGGTTTGTGCCCCGGTCCGGGAGGATCCCACATGCCGCGGAGCGGCTGGGCCCGTGAGCCATGGCCGCTGAGCCTGCGCGTCCGGAGCCTGTGCTCCGCAACGGGAGAGACCACAACAGTGAGAGGCCCGCATACCGCAAAAAAAAAAAAAAAAAAGGGACTTCTTAAGCCCGTGCGCCACAACTACTGAACCTGCGAGCCACAGCTACTGAGCCCACATGCCACAACTACTGAAGCCCACGTGCCCTAGAGCCCGTGCTCCCCGACAAGAGAAGCCACCACAATGAGAGGCCCATGCACCACAACGAAGAGTAGCACCAGCTCACCATGACTAGAGAAAGTCCGCGCACAGCAACGAAGACCCAACACAGCCAAAAAAAAAAAATTAATAAATTAAAAAAAAAAAAACAGTAGAGAATCAAGTTCCTTTGTAAGCAAAAGTAACTAGGAGTGTATTTTCCCCCTGTGGTAATAGTTATATTTTATGACCTCAGTATTTTAGAATATCAGTTATATTTTGAGGAGTTTGCTTTGTGAATAGAAAGAACAAAACTGCATCTTTTTAGTGGTCTTTAAAGCTGGCATTTTTTAAAAGCTGAATGTCTGTTTCATTTCATTCAGCCCTACCTGCAGCCATGCTCTGTGTGTAGGGTAGGTTGATGCCTGATCTCATGCTGTATAATCAAAAAGGAAGAAGAAAATTGGTCCCCCAAATGCCAGTCTCTCAAACAGTTCCCATCATGTCCAGTCAGAAGTACTGTGAGCAGATATGGCTTTAACAAAGACACAGAAAATATAGTCCTTTTCAATGTCAAAAATTAAACCTGTATAAAAAAGTTTGAAAATTATGCCTGTTACATTAATTAGCAAAATATTTCAGGTTTTGTTGTTGTTTATTTGCTTTCGTTGCTGTTGATATTTTAAAAAGTTAATTCTTCCTTGGTTCAAGGGTGAGCCTTATTTCAGTTTTAATTTTTGAAGCCCAGGCATAAGAGAAATTAATTTACTCTGAGCTAAGTATTTATTCTATCAAATATAATTAGTTAACATGGTTTCAATTGACATAATTTCTAGAATCTTTTATTTAGACAGCAGATTTGGAAAGTGTTTATTGCTAGAAAAGGCGACTCATAGGAGGCTAGGTGTGCTAATTATTGTGCTGACTCCAAGATTGCTGTGTACATCTCACTTCAGGGCATATGAAAACTCTTCTGCAAAAGTCCATTTAACCAGTGTGGCTCCAATATAGATAGGGTGGCTGTGTGTGTGTGTGTGTGTGTGTGTGTGTGTGTGTGTGTTTAATGACCATAAATCACAACTCAGCGCTCTTATTTCTTTAACCTGGAACTTCTCTCCCAGCATTATGCTCAGAGGTGCAAACTGTCTGCATGACTATCAACCTGGCTTTCCTTTCTGAAGGCCAAACTCATTGGTTCATGCTTTCAATTGACTGCTTTTGTTCTTATAGAATTTCTTAAGTTTTCTAGTTTTCTACGGAACTTCTCTTTTTACCTAAATTTTTCTGTTAGGGCAGCTGCGTGTGTGGCATAAGCCCTTGCAGTCATAGTATGTGAAAATACCCCCAACTTGGTCAAGCTCTTCAGAGGCAGGGACTCTGTCACATTCCCAGTGCCCGGCATCCACATCCAATAAACAGTGGAATAAGTGGGACAAGGAGACTTGCTCAGTTTACTTCACAGAGTTGATTGATTCACGCCACAGCTGTTTACTCAGTGCCTCTTATCTACCAGGCACTGCTTATCTTGGGCTTCAGGCATAAAGAGGTGAGAAGATAAGCAGGTCCTGCTGGCTCCGCGAAACTCCAGTCACAGGTGTGGGAGGCTGTTTTCACTGCTAGGAACAGAGAGGCTCATTCAGCTACCTCAAGTAGTAGAGAGTTTTTCCTGTAAGGATACTCCAGGATTAAAGAAGACTTGAATCAGTTATACTTCTGGGGGCTGAGGAATTAAGACCTGTCTAGTTTGGGAACTGATGGGATCTCTGGATAGACAAGCGCAAAGACATTCATAGGAACACAGGACTCTCCATATTGCGCTGGAATGGCGCTTGGGAGAAAGTCAAACCTACATAAACATTTCTGTATTTTTCCTTAGGATTCATTAAGATCTTAGGTTATATCTCCTTAAAATGTTAGGGGCGTTTAGTATATTCTTAAATCATATGTTTCTCCAGGCAGATAATACGTTTGCTATATTTTTCCTTCTATATTCTCCTAATGTGTGTGTGTGTGTGTGTGTGTGTGTGTGTGTGTGTGTAAATACACTTACAGAATATCTATAGAATAGGAAAATATAAAGGTGGAAACCAAGAGTCTGAGGAAACCTAACTTGACTTAGCACATTTTAAAGCATCATCTATTAACTTTTTTGTGAATTTGTGCTGCTGTTTACTTTGTATATGCAAAAAATGTAATGTTAAGATTGGTAATATTAGCTCATAGTAAACATCAGTCTCATATTTGAATAGGAATTTATAGTTTACGGGCACTTTCAAAGATGTTTATTTATTTTTTCATAAAACCCCCCTTGAATTACGGAGGGCAGATCTTACCTTGCATGTTTTTTAAATTGAGGATTTAGGTGAAAGTTATACGATTCATCCAAGCTTTCCGGGAAGGCGATGGGGCCAGCAGTGGAGCCCACGCCTCCTGACCCCCAGTCGGCGCCCGGTGGTGCGTCCTTCCTCACCTTCCTCCTGCTCCCCTTCCCTGTACTTGGGTTCCTGGGAGAGAAAACACCAGGCACCCCAAGCCCAGCTGCACATCGCTTTACTTACAGCAGAGTCTCCACCCTGAATCTCAATCTTCTTCCCCATTTTGGTAACTAAACTAAAAAGGCTAGAAAAATTGTGAAGGTTACTGTTAGCTTGCCAAGCGTTGGTACAGGAAACACTTGTGTTTCATCCCTGCAAGTGGATATGAAGGGATATGTTTTGAGGGATTGGAGTTTTGGTAATTTTGTCAAAACCCAGTGTTTACCTTAACTACTGGGTACCACATGCCTGGTGCCCCCATCTTCTTAACTGCCCAGTCCTGTGCCCCATTTACTATTGGGAAATGGAAGTCACAGTCATAGAACTCCTCTACGCACAATTTAAACATTGATATAATTTCTAGCAAAAATATAAAGGAGAAATGAGGCAATTTATAGTAAGTAAAATGTGTTTCAGCAGGTATGTGCTTACATGTACACAAGAAGACATAATGCACTTAGATTCTCCCACTTACACATAGAATCACTAAGAATATGAAAGCTGCAAATGTAGTCTGATCAGGTGTATTGTACCGGTTATTCAGATACCACAAGTGATACATCAGTGACATGATTTTTTGAAATGATGAGCATCTATTAGTAAAATTCCAAACAAAACAAAAATACCCCCCAAAACCCCCAAATTCCCCCCAACATTGATTTATGTTGTATTTGTGTTGTAGGAAATCTGATGTATATTAAAACTGCATATAATAATTGTATTTATGTATAAACAGTGTTAGAATTTAGGCTCAGGTGGTTATAAATTGACTCGTTTGCCAACATGAATGTCCAGTGGGATATGTGAAAGTAGTGCAGGACAAGAGTTTTGGGATTCATGACAGTTCTCTGTTGTATAGGATCGTCCTGTACGTGGTCTGTCAAATGCCAAGGATGTCTTCTGAATTATTGTGACAGTTGAAAAAATTGCTCCCACAACTTTAGAATACACCTCCTAGATGGTGATGCCACTTCGTTGAAAATCTCTGCCTTAAACACTTCAGAAAGACACAGGGAATTCGCCGGCAGTCCAGTGGTTAGGACTCCATGCTTTCACAGCTGAGGGCTGGGTTCAATCCCTGGTCAGGGAACTAAGATCCAACAAACCGTGCAGTGTGGCCAAAAAAAAAAAAAGGCACAGAAACCTAAGGGATCGCAAGGGAACAAAGATGTCCCAACATTTCAAACCAGAAGCTCACAGTGCTGTGATTTCATTGTCTAGAGAGACTAGAGGGGGAGGAGAGTGTCTGCTCTGTTTTTTGCCCCAAGGCTGAGATATGCTTTTTACCTTCATCTTGCCTTGGGCAGCCAGCACTATCTATTCTGCATTCCTGTGGTTGAAGTTTCCCCTGTCCTTGTAGCTTGCTGGGGAGGCTTTTTTTAGACTAGGTTCTGAAGGAGTTGTGCAAAAGGGGGTTGAAGGTGTCCAAGAAAACTGATGGAAGTTTTTTTGTGCGTGCGATATATAAAATATAACTACACTTTACCTGCTGAAAGGTTTTTATATAAGTAATTTGTGACTTTGCAGCTATATGGCTGAATTATTTTGGTATATAAGTAGTGGGAATTTTCTCTTGCTCAGTTTAGAGTATATAATTTTGCTATACATTATAGTGTTTTCATAATTGGGTTTGTGAATGATTTCACACAGTTAATCCTTAGTAACAATGGAGATCAATATGGAAGGAAATAATTACCTATTACGTGGTGATTTCAGGTGTCGGTATTTTTGCTTTCTGTTCTTGGTGGGGCAGCATTTTGGTGCTAGAAGTGCCTGCGTTGGAATTCTCAAGCTCTGCCACAGGGTGACTATGTGATCTAAAGCAAACTAATCCATATCTCTGAGCCTTACTGTAAAATGTTGTCATCAGTAATGTTGTGGTGCTGCTACTTAATAGAATGTTGCAAGGATTAGTGTGAAACATCTGACAGTTTTCTTCTAGTACTTATTCCTAAGCATCTGTATTTTTTGTGCTCTATAACCATAATGCTGACAAAAATTTTAAGTCTTCTTTTTTTACTTGACCTATTTCCATAGTGTAAACAGTCTTTATAATTACTGTTTTAAAAGTATTGAAGTATTAAAAAGTATCATAGTAGACCCATGACATCCTGCTACTAAAATATACAGTGTAATACATGATGTCCTTTCTGTATATAATATGAATTGTAAACTTACCTGCTTCTCTCAAGAAATAAAGTTTTTAAAAACCTAATGTCTTGAGATAACTGTAAGGTATCTATAAGCAAAACCAAGAAGAAACAACAGAGCTAAGTTGAATGCAGGGCGTGGGCCAAGGGTGGGCTTACCAGCTGAGCAATGCACTCCCATACACCAGCCTGAAATTGCAGCCTTCCACAGATAGATTTGTGTATCATAGACCTTTGGGTCGCACAAAAATTGTCAAAACCACAAATATACCATCCTTTACCTAATAATGATATCAGTATATGTGAGCATTTTTAGTTTTGTTTCCAAATATTTTCACTGTAAAAATGATGCTGTTGAATAGATGTGTGTGTGTGCGCACGGACGTGTGTGTATCTTTTTCCTTCTCTAGTAATACTTCTTTAGGATAAATCTCTTAAAAGTAGTTACTCTCTTAAAGGAGACACACCTTTTATGACACTAGATGTAATTGCCAAATTGTTTACAAAAATATTATATAGATTGGCACTGTCCCAGTTAAGTAGTTTCAGCCACACATAACTAGGGATTTTCATTTAAAGTGTGTTGGGGGGACTAATTTAACAGGTGAAATATTGATTTTAATTTATATTTCTTTGGCTACTAGTGAATTTAAACATTTAATTTTCATATATTAATGGTTTTTCTTCTTGCATTATTTATTCATTCATATCTTTCTCCTATTTAATTTATGGGATCACTTAACAATTTAGGTCATTTTCAGGGTTTTGGATAAATTAAAATTTTATCTAATCATATTATTCCGCTTTTCTCTTTCAGCTCCAGTAATAAACCGATTTACGAGGCGTGCCTCAGGTAAGTCTGATGATGGATTTTACTCACTAATGGTGACATTTTTAAAATGGATTGGATAAGAAGGTATGAAAAGAATAATTGCTATAGAGTAATAACTTACTTGTCAGTCATTTTCCCAGAAAACACAACCATCTGATAAAATCAAGAACTAGGAAATAATTGGAAATACACGCTGAGTGGCTAAACTTAAAACCACACTGTGCACTGAGGCTAATGGATGGAGACTCTTGCCCCAATTTGTTTATTTCTGCTCTTGATAAATTATTATCTACATGGTTATCTGGTTTGCCAGTCACAGTTTAGAAGAAGTAATTTAGAAGTTGGGTAAAGGACACTCTAGAAACAGGGAGGGATGGAGAGTTTTTAATAAAGGACAGGAAAACTCATAACACTCCGATATAAGACCTTGTCATCATGGGGTCCCATTCAGAATAGGAGCAAATTGCTTTATATTTGTTCCTGCCCCAGGGGCTATTGCTGTCCTAGAGATACCACAGTAACCTTCTGCATATTCACAGTGAGGGCGACCTTAACCATTGACAGGTGCTTAAATTTGGTTCACTATACTGGGCACCACCTGCATTACATTGGTGGGGAAGTAAAGCATTTCTATCCTAAATGAGTTTGGGAGCTGAAATGGATAAACTATTGTTTGGAAAATTCACTTCTGTGAAATACCTTCTTCTCTAAAGATAGAGGACAAGTGAAGTACTACCATGTTTGGTTTGAGAAAATGACTTTCTTTTATATATAACTGGAGTTTTTTGGTTGAAAAACACAAGAAATAATTTCAAACAGATCATCTTTGACATTTATATAATACAAATGAGTCATTTGTTTTATAAAATTACCTAATTTCCATCTGTGCTATATTATTAAATGTGTTTTAAGATTGAGTTTTATTTTTAATTTGTCAGCAGTTACTGGTATAATTTACTCTTATTATGTGGTGACCAGGTCTATAAGGAAAAAGACAGGGATTAGGATAATACGCTGTATTGTGATGGTACCTACTTTATCCTCCTGAGCTTTTTGTAATGTTGAGGCATATCTATTTTTAATGTTGAAAACAAAGTGTAGATTACAATGCCTTTCATGGAATGAGAGATTATGTCAGTAAGGCATCAATCAGACTTTATCCCAGAGTAGAGCTATCAAGAGTGATCATATTCTGGTGTAATATGTAGTCTTTCATGAGCAGTGGTGGAGACAGAGAGGAACAATAAGACAGAATCAGTAGTGAGATATCTTGTCTCTGTGATGTAAGATTCTTTCTGTAGGAACATAGTTAAGACTCTTAGAATAAATTGTCTCCCTTTCTGCCTCAAACTGACATGAGACATTTATTTCTGGGCAAATTCCATTAATATTTGTTTTTCAGTATACTTAGCATCAGTTGAAGGATCAGGGGCTCTAGTATATAGGTTCATTCTGAAACACCCTATTTCACTCCCCACCACCACTGTTGAATCTGTGTCCAGTGTATCTCAGCAAGATTGGCTGCAAATGTAGACAAGCTAGAATGCCGGCAAAGAAATACACGTTCAAGTCAAATGTTGCATTTATTCCAAGTGACAGGCAATAGGAAATGCCAGTGAAAACAACAGGGAGCAGTTCGATTTAAAGAAAAATGAAATGATACCACGTTCAGGAGTCATGTTGTAAAAGCCTTAAAAGGTGTAAATATTGTTACCCTAATAATATAACATGCTGGAAAGCACTATGAGAATGAATTTTGACATTAATTATTGGAAGGAAAAGAGAATTGACTTATGGAATACACCTGATGGGTCAGGCACTGTGGTAAGCATTTTATACACATTTTCAGTCTTTCAGGCAAGGGAAATAAAATTATATTTACTGCCTTGGATAAGAAGAACAATGGTCTTTGTCTAAAACTTTTTTAACAAAGAAAGCAGAAACTGTCTTAAGACATCTTGGGGAGGAAATTCTACAGTTCTCTTTGTTAATTTAATCTAGTGGTGAAAAGTAATTCAATGCAGTAGTAGACTTCAGTTTCTTTGGAAGTAGCATTTCCTGAACATAAAAATAGACATCTACTTAAAATAGGGAAATTCGTATCTGATAATTAAAAATATTTCTTAGGATATCTTTTTTTGATAAAGTTTTAATTCAGAAATACTTTTTCTTTTCAGAAGTAAATTGTAACTTTAAATTTGTAATGTGATACCTGTAATTTAAGGGGAAAAAAATAAGTCAACCAGATATGTAGGATACAAGAGTTTACTTCTTGATACAAGAGTTTATTTCTTACTCGTCTATTTTTTTTTAAATTTATTTTATTTATTTATTTATTTTTGGCTGCGTTGGGTCTTCCCTGTTGCGCGTGAGCTTTCTCTAGTTGCTGCAAGCGGGGGCGGCTCTTCACTGCGGTGCAGGCTTCTCATTGCTGTGGCTTCTCTTGTTGTGGAGCATGGGCTCTCGGTTCCCGGCATTCAGTAGTTGTGGCGTGCAGGCTCTAGAGCGCAGGCTCAGCAGTTGCGCAGGGCTTAGTTGCTTCGTCGCATGTAGGATCTTCCCGGACCAGGGATCGAACCTGTGTCCCCTGCATTGACAGGTGGATTCTTAACCGCTGTGCCACCAGGGAAGCCCCTTACTTGTCTATTTTTTAATAATAATTACAACAATAAGTACTGTATGTATACATTATAACAATAAATATACTATGTGTAGTGCTAGGTATTCAATCACTTTTGATTGAATGAAAATTTAAAAATAGTGTGTTACGATATATTCCTGATTTGACTGAGTTTCCTACATCTTTGAGGTTTTGGCTTTTGATATTCATACCGCACCTATCAAAAGTAAATATTTCAACCTGAATACTTCAAACAAAACATTTCTCCCTTTTATACATTTTTCTTTTGTTATGGTTCATGAGGATGAGGGCAATGTTTATATTAAGGATGTGTTTAACAAATACATAATTTCAGATCATTTTTATAAATAACACTGTTTCTGCTGAACTCTCTTCATGTGTTTTCAGTGCCTGCCCACAAACCTGTTGGTTTTTATTTCTATAAGTAAAAGGAATCAGTTTCACTCAGTATTTTCAAACAAAATTCATTCCTAGAATATTAAGAGTTTGTAGCGGTTTCAGGGTTTCATAAGTTAGTTTTCCACTTGGTTCAGGAATGAAAGGCATGTAGTGGAGTGTGATTAATGGATTAAAACAGGTGGGCATTTGGAACAGTAGGGTCTTGCTTTATATGGTAGAGAGGATAAGTTCTACAAAACTTATGATGATGAAACTGTCAGATTTTTTTTTTTTACATCTTTATTGGAGTATAATTGCTTTACAATGTTGTGTTAGTTTCTGCTTTATAACAAAGTGAATCAGCTATACGTATACATATATCCCCATATCTCTTCCCTCTTGGGTCTCCCTCCCTCCCGCCCTCCCTATCCCTCCCCTCTAGGTGGTCACAAAGCACCGAGCTGATCTCCCTGTGCTATGCAGCTGCTTCCCACTAGCTATCTATTTTACATTTGGTAGTGTATATATACACATGTCACTCTCTCACTTTGTCCCAGCTTACCCTTCCCCCTCCCCGTGTCCTCAAGTTCATTCTCTAGTAGATCTGCGTCTTTATTCCCATCCTGCCCCTAGGTTCTTCATGACCTTTTTTTTTTTAGATTCCATATATATGTGTTAGCATACAGTATTTGTTTTTCTCTTTCTGACTTACTTCACTCTGTAGGACAGACTCTAGGTCCATCCACCTCACTACACATAACTCAGTTTCCTTTCTTTTTATGGCTGAGTAATATTCCATTGTATATATGTGCCACATCTTCTTTATCCATTCATCTGTCGATGGACACTTAGGTTGCTTCTGTGTCCTGGCTATTGTAAATAGAGCTACAATGAACATTGTGGTACATGACACTTTTTGAATTATGGTTTTCTCAGGGTATATACCCAGTAGTGGAATTGCTGGGCCGTATGGTAGTTCTATTTTTAGTTTTTTAAGGAACCTCCATACTGTTTTCCATAGTGGCTGTATCAATTTACATTCCCGCCAACAGTGCAAGAGGGTTCCCTTTTCTCCACACCTTCTCCAGCATTTATTGTTTGTAGATTTTTTGATGATGGCCATTCTGACGGGTGTGAGGTGATATCTCATTGTAGTTTTGATTTGCATTTCTCTAGTGATTAATGATGTTGAGCATTCTTTCATGTGTTTGTTGAAAATCTGTATATATTCTCTGGAGAAATGTCTATTTAAGTCTTCTGCCCATTTTTGGATTGGGTTGTTTGTTTTTTTGATATTGAGCAGCATGAGCTGCTTGTAAATTTTGGAGGTTAATGCTTTGTCAGTTGCTTCGTTTTGTCAGATGTTTTTTGAAATCCAGGTAAATGTATCTCTGGTATCTTCCTGACAGTAGCCCATAACCTTTGTTTGCTTGTTTGTTTACTTATATTTTTATTGAGATATAATTGACATGTAACATTGTGTGTGTTTAAGGTATACAGCATGTTGATTTGATACATTTATATATTGCAGTATGATCATCCGTAACTTTACAGCACCCCATAATCCTATTGTTAAACAGAAGAAAAAGAAATACTGCTTTTGTTCTTTTTTAATCCATTTACACTCTGAGTAATCACTTGTTATCTTATGTCTTTTTAAATACACAGAAGTCATATACATAATCTATTTTAGAGTTTTGATAGAATTAGCACTGACAGTTTTGCATTTAATTTCTCTTAGAGCTTATTATGGACTTTCTGTTTTGGAAGATTATTCTTTTTGGTGGAAAAATGGGAAACATACCATTTATTGTTGTAATTATTATTAAAAATTATTGGTAGTAGTAGAGGTAGTAGCTGAATAAATCTTTGAAGAGTAAAACTTCAACCAAACCACAATTCTGTTGCTTTGTTGTTCATCTAGTATATTATATGGGAAAGACCCTAGGATGTAGAGTTATACAGACCTGAGTTCAAACCACCCATTTACTGTGTAAATTTGCTTGTAAGTTATTTACCTCATTGAGTGTTACTTCCTTATTTTCATTTTCTTTCATTTTGGGATCACAGCAGCTGTATTCACTTTTGTTATGATGGTTAAGTTAGATGGTTTTTATAAAGCAGAGTGTCTAGGCTCTCACAAATGTTAGTGGTCAGCTCTCTTGAACATAGTTTAAGACAAAACAGAACAATAAAATGCTCATCTCTGTGTCTTAGTCTGTCATAAAAAGACCTTAAAGAGTCATAACACTATTTGATGTTCATCCTTTAATATGGGCCTCTCTTTTTGTTGTTTGTACATTAAAGTTTTTTTTAAAAAAGAGTATAATGATTTTCCTCTGTGGTTTTGGCTCTGAATTGGAAAACAAATTGAAATGACCCATTAATCTTGAGCCAGTGCCTTCTCAGGAGGTCAGACCTCTCTCTGAATTTTTTTTAATCTCAGGATTTTATTTTGAAAAAATCAAGCTTATAGGAAAGTTTGAGGAATAGTTCAATGAACACCTTTATCTAGCTTTCCCAGCTGTTATTATTTTGCCACATTTGTATGCTCTTTTCTTTCCTTCCTTGCACATGCACTGACACACACTTTTAGTTTTTTAACTGAACCTTTTAGGAATCCTAAATACCTCACGCATGTCTCCTAAGAACAGGGACATTTTCTGAATAATATAATGTGCAGGGAATTTAACTTTGATACAATGCTGTTATCTAATCTATAGTCTAGACTCCAGTTCCTCAGTTGTCTTGCTGTGTCCTCTTTCCCTCTCTCTCTCTCTCTTTTCGTTCAAGCTCATCCAAGGATTTTATATTGCATTTAATTGTCATGACTCCGCTGTCATTGTCTTTCACAAAATGGCTCCCTGAAATTTTGAAATCTGCTTTTTTAGAGCTCTGATGGTTATCCCCAACAGTGGGGCAGTTCCCGGTTATCACCTGTTATGAGTTCTTACATTGTATGGGCATGTCCACTGTCTGGTCACGATGCCCCATTGATTGCCATGTATTGCTTTCACGGACTGCTGTTGAGCACTACTTGCTCTAATATGTCCTTATTTCTTATAATAGAAGTGAAAATGGAGCTCCAAATTATGGATTGGCTAATTTTCTTTTCACATGTAGATAATTAGCCACTCTTCTATTTTTAGCCATAACATGAGCATTGAATTTTATGGTATATTTTTAACAGATCTAAAATCTTCTAATTTTCTCTAAACTAGCATTTGGAATAATTCAGAGGTGAAATTAACTTTTGAATCTCACACACCCACTGTGTAAAATGGCACATTAAAAACTCAGTAAAATCACCCCAGACAGAAAATGATTAAGTCCCCAAGAAAAGTAGTGAAATAGCAGAAGTTCAGATCTTGTCTTGAATCTGATTCAGGGAACATATGCTTCCTTGATTCAGGGAACATATGCTTCCTTCTGTTTTGTTTTGGAAAGATTTTGTAGCCTTGGTATTAGTTTTTATTTTAAAGTTATTTGACAAGAGCTTTTAACCCCCAAATTATTTTTTCCCAGAGGTCATTCTCATACTTTCAAACCAATTTGCTAGTATGAATATATTTACATTTATATTTTGTTATTAGAAGCTCATTTCAAGCTTGGTAATCACCAACACTAGATAATGCATTCCAGGAGAATACTACTTTAATTCATTTACTAATCCGTTCAGCAGATGTTTACTGATTCTTTACTTTGTGCCAGATACAGTGCTAGGGATGCAAGAAGAGTAAGATAGGGCCCTTAGGAAGTTCACAGTCTAGCAGGGAAGCTGGCTGTGACTCAGAGCGTGCTAAATACCACAGTATCCACAAAGTGAAAAGCAGAAAATGTATAGTTCTTCCCCGGCATGGGGCTCACAGAAAGGGTGCCATTTGAGCTGGTCTTTAAGGCTTATGACATGGGTTTCAGCAGGAAGATAAGAGTATCTGTGTTTTATCACTAGTAGGGGCTGTTTTTATTTTAAGTCCTTTTTCATAGTATGCTGCTCTGCACTTGACCTCTGCCATCAGTCACCTGTGGCGTGGGTAAGCAGATGCCCAAGGCCATGGACAGCAGCGGCTGAAGGCCAGGAGTTATTTTTGCATTTAACTTAACCATTGCTTCAAAATGTTAGCATCTCTCTTATCAGGGGAGGCAGTTTAGGCTCTGGATTGAGACCTGGGTTGGAGTATTTGCTCTGCTACTCACATATCCACTTACTAAAAGTGTGTGTGTGTGTGTGTGTGTGTGTGTGTGTGTGTGTGTGTGTGTGTGTGTGTGTGTGTGTGTGTGTGTGTGTGTGTGTGTGTGTGTGTGTGTGTGTGTTGGTCTTAGTTGCCTTTGTTCTCCAGGTAGAATATGGAGATAATACCTATCTCACAGAATGATTGTACTGATTAAACAGAAGATAATCCATGAAAAACACTTCACACTATATTCTCCCCAGTTTAGTTTCACACTCTCAGCCTGTTGTCCACATGGGTCTCCTAGACGGGCAGGGGGCTTCAGGAGCCTGGACTGGATTTGAGGGGGTCAGAAGTAGCTCGTGGACTGCAAAGCTTGACACAGAGAATTCTTTAGAAAGGTGACACCCTGGGTGGGGCTGAGATCAAGAGTCAGACAGTTCCACTGAGACAGCTGGGTGAAACCAGAGGTGCCCGCGCTGGGCAGGGAGCTGCAGCTGGAGAGGGCCTCTGAGAGGCCAGAGCACAGGTCCCGGGGCTCTTTGTGGGGGGAGGGGTTCCAGACCACCTCCGTCCCTGTTCTCTTTCTGTCCCCAGGCTCCTGTTAAAACAGACTGTCCCCTGGGATTCATCACAAGTCAGAGCAGGTGAACAGATCAAGTGCTGCCCCCTTCGCACCCTCCGCCTCTTCCCCCCTCCTTCCTCTCTGGCAGTACTAGCTGACTGGGGCTTCTGGCGTGCAGTGCGAAACAGAGCCCAGTGGGCTCCACGGCGAGTGTTCAGTCTCTGGTTCTTTTTTGTTAGGCTCAGGAATGCTGATGAACTATCTCAAGGCCAGTGGGAGATGATCTCTTGAGCTTTATTGCATTTTCTGCAAAGTTCTCTCAGAGACCCCCGGGCAAGGGAAAGAGAGAGGCGGCAGTAAAACCTTGATCTACATAGAGATGAGGGCTGGGCAGGATGTCTCCTCTGCTCCCGTAGTGTCCTCAGACCAGAAGACGTGGAGGGATTTGAAAGATGGCACGGAGGCCTATGCAGCCCGCTCAGCCCCTTGTGTGCCCCGGTCCCTGGACACTGCCTGTGAAACAGACAGGAGGAGATAGAGTGGACATTTGAACTTATTGCAGCCGTCCTCTAAGTGTGATCAGAGTGGAGGTCACTGCTCTGCAAACTCTCCCTGTGAAGGCCCAGATCCTCCTGCGCCTTCGACCCCAGTCCACTGCAGGCCCTTCCTTTTGGAAACGGTAGTGAAATTGCCCCGGTGGTAACACATCGCTGTACCAGTTGTAATAGTACAACTATTGCTATTAGCTGCTCCCGCTCTCTGGACTTATCTCACTGTGTACACTGAGGTTTAGGTGACGTGACCTCAGTGTGATCTGTATGAGACATGAAAGTTCTCCTAAGAAGCTTTATAAAGGGAAAATGCACATTTATCTAAAGGAACTGATGATTAAAACAAAACCAAGAAACATATTTTACCACTTGGGCATTTTGTAAGAGCAGACTGCAGTGTGAGCGGTGCCCTTGGACAGGTAGGATGCTGGTGTGCGGGGGAGGGGAGGGGTGGGCCGGGCCGGCCCCAGGTTCGTGGCACACGTGTCCTTACCTCTGCTTCCGGCATGCATGTGCCTCCTCACGTTGGGAACGCCTCACGGGCTCCGCTTGTCTGGCCTTGGGACAACTCACCCCGCACCATGTTCCCCACCACTTAGCACTCTTTCTTTCTTTCTGGATGCCATCTGTGAATAGAGTATGCATCCATGCTGCTCTTACTGTTACACATCGTTTGATATTGTGGTTGTTCTCGTGTCTCTTTCCCTCTACTAAACCGTGAGCATCCTAATTAATGAACTGAGGGAAAAGGGCATTTCTGGATGAAGTCAAAGAAAAAAAAAGAATGGAAAGTAAGGAAATGGGCATCCTAGAAAAATGGGAAGAATTGGTCAGATGTGTTATAACGGGGTTTAAGATTCCAGAGGAGTCATGACCAGCGTGTATTAGTTGCGGGGTGAGACTGCTAAAGTGGATATTGGATGAAGCTTTATTGGAGTCAAGGAATTAAAATAAAAATTGAGGGTGGGCATGGACATTGATGTGTTCTGTGATGATGGCAAAACTGGAGTGGAAAGAACACAGAGCTACATGCCGGTCTGGAGGGTACTTGAATGCCACAAATCTAAGGGGAGCAGGGCATCGGCAAGGACTACCACGTCTGGTCTGGATGCCAGAGTGAGGAGCCAGGGGCACCCCTCTCTATTATTCGGATCCCACTGTGTGTAGGGGGTGGGACCTTCTGAGAGTAGTGGTTTACTTACAGTGGGGGGGGGCAGGGGGGTGTCCCACAGGTCAGCTGTTGAGCAGATATTTATTGAGCAGTTAGCATCACCAGGCACAGTGCTGGGCGCTGGGTAGAGCAGCAGTAAACATGCCCTGCCTTCTAGGACCAGTGGGGAAGCTTAAAGTGTGGAGATGAAATTGGGGAAAGGTGGTTGTCTGGAGGGTCTTGCATCTTGTGGATGACCAAGGATGACAGAGCAAAGAGGGCAGAGTTGGATGGAGGGTGTTTCGGTTATAATTTATTCACTATGAATGCTTGTTTAACTAAACTTTCTTTAAGGCTAACTCTGTCAGGTTCCCAGTGAGAGCACCTTAACCTTCTGATGTTTACCGTGAGTACGGAAGGCAGGAGGTGTAGAAGCGAAGAGCTTGGAATGGCCATTCTTCCATTTATTGATCAAATATTCAACGAGAGCCTACAGCGTGTCTTGCACTGGTTTGGGCCAGAGGCCAACAGACGTAGTTTAGGATTTTAGTTGCATCATTGTTTAGCTCTATGAACTTGGGCAACTTACTTAAACCCTCTTCTGTAAATTCATGAAGAGATGTAGGCAAAGTTTTCTTGGTTTGTTTGTTTCTTTGTTTTTTTAAGCACAGTGCTGACACACGAGTGCTAAATAAACTTTTATATATCATTAGGCTCAATTTGTCAAATTTTAATCTAATGAAAATGCCACAATATTAGTATCTATGATATTTTCTCCTGTAATCTCTCCCTCTTAATTTTAATTGGCCAAAGTGCATAATTCAGTGTATCTGTTATAGCTAATTCCCTTACTTCAAATTTGGATTAACTTAACACTGTATTGATATTTGTGGGGAGATGGGAGAGATTTCTCTCAAATGTAACATCCTTTAGCTTTTTAGATAAAAACAGAAAAGCAGCTTCAGTCTCCCCTAAATTATAAGCTGTATGATCTGCTTTTTAAGATTTAACCTTTCATTTTAAATGGGTGTATGTACAGCCCTCCCTTCCCCCACCTTAATCAGATTGAACCAGCTGCTTCTCGGAGCTGATTGCTGGAGAATGTTACTGTCATTGGATTCTGAGACTCTGAGAGGCCAACAGTGTCTAGCTAATCATTTGATCACGTTTTCTGAAAATTAATCGTACAGCTAAAAACCACAGAACGTATCCAAGTAATAAGCGGGTTTCACCACCACCACCATTTTTTCCTACCTTCAGTCTTGCATTATTAAAATCAGAGAACATTGATTTTGTTGTTGTTGTTTTACATAAGACTGTATAATCAAATTGCTAAAAAATGAAAATATAGATTAATGGTATATTGTTTTCAAGATGGTAGAAAAGAGGAGCCTTTCATTTGAAAGAGTAAACAGCTTATTGTATCATTATACATGTTTCATGGAATTATGAATGTTATCATCTTTACTGACCTTCATCAAAAAAGGTGGAACTGACCCTCTACTTAGATATTTTAAAGCAGAATTCTCAGTTATAGCTCCCATTTAAGAGCAGATGCACGTAGTTTGATATGCTCATTGCATAACATAAATAGGGTACCACGTGCAGAGTGCTCCAGAAAATGTACATGGCTTTCATGCTATAGGGTTCTTTTCACAGCTGAGTTTCAACAGGTTGCTGAGTAATGAGCTGCTGTAGTAACTGAAAACTTCAACTCTTGTGGCTTTCTAAAAATAAACCGCTACTTTCAAGTTACCTTTTTATTTGGCATTTTCACTTTATTCAGATTTTGTGGCCCTCTTATAGCGTTGCTTTTCTTTTCTTCAGCACATTTACGTGAAGGGGACGATTTAATCTATTTTAAGTAACTTTCTTAAATTTGAGAGCTATTCTGGGAATTAGAATAGTGAAAAGGCTTATAATCCAGAATTATTTTATTTATTTATTTATTTATGACTTATTTATTTATGACTTATTTATTTTATTTATTTTTATTGATTAAAAAAATAAACATTCATGTTGTATCACCTAGGCAGTTAAATTAGAAGTTAAATAAAACTGAAGTTTTTCTCTAGTTAAATCTTTCAGAAGGGATTCTTCTTGTTAAACTGTATAATCAGAGGGGCTGGTGTCTCTTGGTTTGTCGTTGTAGCCACAGGAGAATCACCCTGTATGTCTCATCCTGGACAGAGATTCAGAGGCAGAGACCATTACATATTCTGAAGGCAGCCTGTGAGTCCTGTTAAAAGATAAACTGAGGCATATTAAACACTTCAGGAGTTTACTTGAGCAAAAATTGTTTCGAATCAGGCAGCGTCCCATCTAGCAGATAGAAAGGGGCTCCAAGGAGCTGCCGAAAATGAAATAATTTAATGGGCAGGAGGGAGTGGGAACAAGGAAGTTACACTAGGAAAAAAGTGAGTTGGTTATTGCAAGGTCCCTTTCCTTTAGGGAGTAGCAGGGTCTATCAGGCAGATGACCTCCCTAGGGCTGACCAGGCAACTCCTGCTTGGCTGATTTAAGATTCAGTTTCTGGGAGAGCAGAAACTGTAATTAAGTCAAGTCTCAGTTTGGTGACCTGAGGCTTATTAGAGGCAACTCCATTTTGGGCCTGTAGTCTTGTTCTTAACAGTCATGAATGTTTTTCAGGAGTTTATAATTCCTAAAACTCTCCCCCTTGCTTTCATCCAAGAATAAATTTCTCTAACGAGAAGTTGCTCAAAAGCTTATTCAAAGGACCATTTATTTTGGTTATGAACCGTCGTAGTCTAATTTGTGAAGGTATTGTAGATGGTGATGATGATACTAAAATATATGCAGGATGGACCTGTGTGCCAGGCACTGCTTCTTAGCAGCCTTCCCCATGATAACCCACGAGAATCACTGCTGCCATCTTTGAAGGAGGGTTTCTTATTGTCTCCATTTTACAGGTGTGAAAACTGAGGCACAAAGAGTTTAGCATGCTTAAGGTCATGTTTTTATTTTTTTAATATGATTAATTTATTCTTTAAAATTGAATCAAAGTAGTTTTTAACAGTTTTATTAAATGGAATTCACAAGTTAGTAGTACCATCAAAATCTTGGATACTTCACAGCCAAATCAAGCCCTTGTTTGTGAAGATTCTGGAGTACACTACATCGAACAACTCCTAGCTATATTTCCATTACAATTTTCATCCTGAATTTTGAAATTATGTTATATATTTTATACACTAAATTCCAACAAAGTAAAGGAAAAGCACTGGTTTCTAGTACCATTCTAGCATTGTATTTCTACCCATACTCGTACAAATAAAGCATTTAATTTATTGTTGTTGTTTGCTAACAGCCAAGGTTTGTCAAGTTTTCTGTGCCCAGAATTACAGAATGGTTTACATTCTGATGCTTTTAGCCATCAGTTTGAGTGATTCAGATTTTTTTTTCTTATTTTTCTTTCTTAGTATCAGAAAAGGTTTATTAAAAAATCGTCACCCTGAACTGGTGTGGCATTTGATGCTACCATTTATTAAAACCAACTTTTCCAACTTTTATACAAAGTGTATAAAAAGCAGTTCCTGGTGTGACTTATGCTCTGCCTCTGCCCCTTGACATCTTGATTCAGATTAATTTTGATCTAAATTTAAGTATTATCCCCTTTCCTTTTCAGCTAGATATCTGAAAATACTGTGTTGGCACCCAAATTAATGGATAAGTATCTGGAAATATTATAAACCATGATACTACTTGTTTATACATAGAATTAACTACATTTTTAGAAACGATTTGCTTGCAGTTTAGTTAGGTTTATTATGTCTCTTTGTTTCTCCCTGGAGAAGGAAAAAAAACTATTAATATTGGGAAAAATCAATTTAGTTTATATTGTCATGACTACCATCTGTATGCTTTTCAGATGTCTGCAAATCGAACAGAAGATTAATGATGAAAGTATACCTAAGGAAGGTGCTTAGAACTGAATAAGTCATGTTTGCTTGGTTTATAGAATTGTATTATTGCAATTATGGATCCTCTAGAAAATAAAAAGACCTAGTTACATCTGTTTGTATAAACTAGGAACCACTGAGTCCAGCACTCTGAGCAGTCTAAAAACAGTATGTGAGATGCTCCATGGGGAGAAGGGAGAGGGTGAAGTGAGAAGCACCAGGGGAGGTAGGCATGGACGGAGGGGAGGGCCGAGAGGTGATGGTTGTTCATTTTCTCCGTGTTGATTTGAAATCATTTTCGGCTCTCCCTTATCTTCGGCAACAATAAGTCAGCATCTTTTTTTCTTTTCTTTTCTTTTTTTTGGCCTTTTTAATGATGAGGTCATTTCCCACTATATATTAAGTGCAACTTTTTTTTTTTTTTTTTTTTTTTGCGGTACACGGGCCTCTCACTGTTGTGGCCTCTCCCGTTGCGGAGCAACAGGCTCCGGACGCGCAGGCTCAGCGGCCATGGCTCACGGGCCCCGCCGCTCCGCGGCATGTGGGATCTTCCCGGACCGGGGCACGAACCCGCGTCCCCTGCATCGGCAGGCGGACTCTCAACCACTGCGCCACCAGGGAAGCCCAAGTGCAACTATTAATATGTTTCTAAAATGGAATCTTTGTGAATCAGTAGCCATGGGTTTTATAGCTGTAATCAGTGCATAATGTACCTTTTTTATCATTTAGAGATTTTTTTATTATAAAGTTGGTACATGCTCATAGTAGAAAGTCAAACGGTACAAAGGGTATAGAATGAACAGTATAGGTGCTTGTTTCTTCCATTGTTCCCAATCATTGTCCTGGAGGTAACCACAGTTAATGGTTTCTTGAGTACTTTTCTGGACTTTTTTATGCACATACATATTTAGTTAGAATTAAAATTATATCCAGATTTGCATATTGCCTTTTTCACTTAACAGTATGCCCTGTACTACTCTTCATGTCCTTACATCTAGAGGTATACCTCATTCTTATTTTAATGACTGAATGGTATTCTATTATATGGACACATTAAAATTTATATAACAGGCTGTTTACATTTTAGGTACATGTGTCTTTGCATGATTGTGCAAGTATATCCATTGGATATATTTCTAGAAGTGGAATTGCTTAGAGGTATGAGAATGTGAAATTTGTGTAGGCATTGTCCAATTGCCCTTTAAAATAGTATACTAATTTATACTCTTATGTTTAACATATAATTGCAGAATTTTAAAATTTGTATCAATTCGATAGATCAGTATGTTTTAGTTGGCATTTAAAAAGTTTATGAGTGAGGCATGGCATCTTTTCATTAATTTTGGCCATTTGTATTTATTTTTCTGTTAACTGCCTGTTCAAAAAATTTTTTTTTTTCCCTTACTGATCTAAGTGTTTGAGCTCTGAGGTCAGAGGGCTTTGGGTTCAAATTTGGGCTTTGCCATTCACTAACTGCTTGACCTTGAGGGGGTTGTTTAGTCTCTTTGAACTTTAGTTCATTTTCTGTGGTGGTAAGAGGACCTAATTCATGGGGTATTCTCAACTAATTGATGAGATAATCAATGTAAAATATTTAACCCATTTTCTAAAGAATAGTAAGAATATAATATGTTTCCTAGGAGCATTACTAGTACTACTGAGATTTATTTTTTTTAATTAAGAATAGAATTTGTCAAATACCTTCATGGCATTCATACAAGCATTTGTTTTTTTCCCTTTTAACATAATGGTATGGTAAGTTGTATTAACAGATTTTCTAATATTGAACTATCCTTATATTCCTAGAATGAATCTGCTCGATCATAACATCAATTATTAATTGTGTTCTTAAAATATAACTGACACACATCAACCATTATTTTAGTACAAGTCAAAACACATTTTGTAACACAGAATTCAGCTCTGAATTTTAGGTATATTTCAGAGAACATTGTTGAATACGCTTTCCTGTTTTAGGTGAATAATGAGGGATCAGAACTAGGAATGATCTATTTAGAAACTGTTGGTTGAAGCACCTCATAAGCCCAACAAGAGGCATTAATTATGATTCAGATGTACTAGTCAGTATATATAACAAGCAACCATTGTTCTATCCAAACCATAGAGCAAGAAATGGCTTAGGGAAATGACATTTTGTTTCTGCATCATATTTTCATGTTCTTTGAGATTATATATACTTCAGGGCTTTTAAAAGAATAATCACAGTGTAGTTTTATAAAACTGCAAGAACAGTTTTTCATACATAGGAAGTTAGTATATGTTCTAATTTGTGCCTTTTAAGGACATGTGCAGCTCTGAAATAGTATGTTGTATTGTTTCGATGACTCAAATTCGGTTACTTAAGGTTAATTTTAGACTGGGAATCTAGCAGAGAAATGAAATAAATACATGAGGAACATTTGTGTAAACCACTTCTCATGGTTTTCCTTCCAAAACCATTTTCATCCATAAAATACTGACTTTTTTTTTTAATTCTTCCTTTTTAACTTCAGAAGTACTAAGGGCATTAGAAATATGGTATGCATGAGGTAAAGATATTTTATACTGAAAAGTTAGAATTTTAGTTCCATGCTATGGGTCCATTCTGTATACAAACTTGTATATAATTAGAACCTGGAATTCCACTGAGAAACCCTTTGAATAATCATAATAGTTACCATTTATTGAGGGCTTACCTTAAGCCAGGAACTGTACTGAGTGCTTTGCATGTAGTAATTAATTTTATTCGTAAAGCACCTCTATAGAACAGGTAGTGTATTGTCCTAACATTACAGGTAAGGAAACTGATACACAGAGGTTAAGCCCTTGTCCAGGGTAACAGCAACAGAGGCGCAGGACAGGATTCAAATTCAGACCTTCTGTCTGCCAACCCTGTGCTCTTTAAAATACTCCATTCTGCTGACGAAGATGGAGCTACTGCCATTCAACAAATATTTATTGAGTGTCTTCAGTGTGCTGGAAATTCTTAATTGTAGATCTGAGGCATTGCCATGGTGAGCAATATACACAAGCTCCCTGCTGTCATGAAGAGTACTTTCTTGTGGAAACAAAATAAAGGCATAAACTCCATAGTTTATGAAGGTCCTTCATAGGTATAGCCAGTTGTGTTTTGCAAAGGTATTTTATAATAACGATGAATGTTGTTCCCCTTTTCTCCATTTACCTAGTTGGTTCATGAAATCCCTGTCTTGGCTATCCGTGATATGTTTTGTTTTTATGTAGACTCAGGAGACTGGGCATTGTAGGGGAAAATTCCTGTGCTTTGGCATCTGAAGACGTGGGTAAGAATCCAAGCGCTCCATAGTGTGCTAGCTGTGTGTGAACTCTGGCTTTGGTGTCTTCATTTATAAACTGGGCATTGGGTGCCCTACCCCCTACAGTGGTTGCTGGGATTAGGTGAGCTCAGGTCCCTAGCACAGTGTATGACATAGAAGGATCATCTATTAGTTTCCTACTTTCTATACCTTTTCTAGTCTTAATAATTTTCAGTGAAAGATACAAATGCAGGTAGAGGGAATAAATTGAGTTCCCTGTAAATGATGTTTAACTTTTTTCTCACCAGAATGCTATATTTGTTCAAGTAATTTTTGTTTGAAGTCATCATTTAGGCAGATGTTGAAGAAAGTTGATGTTGCAGAATAACAGAATATTCAAAAAAATATCTTCTTGAAAGAGTTAAGTATAAAAAATGCATCTTAACAGACTGCTTTCTCAAAATGTTCATTGGTATATTATATTACTGTGCTAGAATTTACTTCTTGTTCTGTACCATAAAAATAATACGTTTTAATTTCATATTGCTTCTTTTTTTTTTTTTTTTTTTTTTGCGGTACGCGGGCCTCTCACTGCTGTCGCCTCTCCCGTTGCGGAGCACAGGCTCCGGACGTGCAGGCTCAGCGGCCATGGCTCACGGGCCCAGAACGGGGCACGAACCCTTGTCCCCCGCATGGGCAGGCGGACTCCCAACCACCGCACCATCAGGGAAGCCCCATATTGCTTCTTATTTGCTTATACTTAGTAATACCCATATTCGTTTCATTAGAAACATTTGTTTCTGATATTCAGTAACTCAGTGTAATGTGATAATCAGATTTGGTTGTACTGTAGTGAGTTCTTGATAGAAACCATACCTGTTAATTAAATTATTCATGTGTACACTTAATAACCTTGACCCTGTATCTAGTCTGTCGCTGGATTAGTGCTGACTTTCACTGTGGCTTTTCCTTTCTTTCTATTTCTATTGGCACCGTACCACTTACAACACACATAGGTCGCTGTAACAAGGCTAAGTAATCTCTCTTGCTTTAGTCTTCCTTCTTTTTCCTAATTCGTCTGGCACATCTTTGTCATAATATGCTACATATCACATGTCGTAAATTCTATACATTTTAAATTGATATTCGACTCAAGGCCCTGAAGAACTTAGACTCAGTTACCCTGTAACCCTGTTTTCTGTTACCCCTAACTCAAACCTCCCCATCCAGTCTAGCTGTGGCTGCCTACTGTATTGTAAACATGCTTTGATTTAAAATATGCCATGTAATCCTCTCCTCAACTTTTTGAGTAAGTTATTATTTTTATCCCCATTTTGTAAACAAGGAAACTGAAGCACAGAGAAGTTAAATAACTGGTCCAGAATCCTTCAGCTTGTCTGGGGAGTAAAGCTTGAACCCAGTGAGTTTCCCTATGGATGTGTGCTCTTCAGCCCAGACTTTCTTAGGGACTAAAGCCCCACTTAGGTGTCATCCTGAATAAGAATCTATGGGGTGACTCAGTTCTTCGCTGAGTGACTCATGACACCTGTTGACATGGGGGAGAATGCCTCTCCCAGGAGGTGACATTTGGGCCAACAGGTCGGAAGCACAGGGTGGCAGGGCTTGGGGGGGAGCGTTCCAGGGGAACTGTGTGTGCAAAGGACCGCAGCTTAGTCTCATTCATAGGCAAGTGTGAATGTTTATGTAGTCTACTCCGTCCTTATGTCTTTTGATAGCTTAAGCCAAATATGTCAGTCTCTTTTTCAAGGTTTACACCTCATGTGATTCTTATACAGCTGGCATTTACTTAATCACAGCAACTCTGTGAGGTAGGTCTCAATAGCCGCATTTTACTGCTGAGAAAAGTTGAGACTCATAATGCTTAGTGATGTCAAGAGGTCACACAATAAGTGGCAGGAAGAAAGTGGTAGAGCTGGGATACACCTCAGGTTTTTGTAAATCCCATGCCCTTTCCCCACACTGTAGATCAGTCACTCTGTATAACCACGGATAATAATTTATACTCCTGTCTTAGATGAATCAACGTCCCTAAGCAGGATATAAGCTAGTAGGGTGCAGGGACCCTTTTTAGTACTTTATTGTCATAAATACCAAGCACAGCTTTACAAATAGTCAGCAATGAAAGGTCGTTTGCGTGTGTTAGTTTTAGAGGCATTTTGCATATGGTAAAACAAAACTTTAATAGTTAAAAAATGAGTTGTTTGCAGAGTGCATGTGTCATTTTCATAAAAATAATAAAACTATTAAAAATACCAGTCAATGGTTCTGAAATCCATGGAACATAAAAACTAAATTGAAGACCTAAGGCCAACCTTATTTGTTCTGCAAGACAGCAAAACTTGGTGGAAGAGAAGAGTTTCAGTTTTGCAGACTACCTTTATCATTTGCGTTCTCTGACTAATATCATAGATAAAGAATCATGGGTACTTCTGTCAGAACCATACATGGTCCCCGAGTTACGTATCACCCACTTTTGTTGTTAGAATTCCATTGAATAGTCATGAGATTTTGAACGTGTTATTTTGCAAATACTATCAAATACTGTCAATGACTTTTGCAAATACTTATCAATGACTGCTGTATGGTTTTATTTTTAGTTATTTTTGGTATTGGTTGGACCTTTATTATCTTGTTTTCCTTATTGTCCTGATCTTTCTGAACCAGTGTTCCCCTTAATTTCTGAGGTCACCATGATTGTGAGTGACTGAAATGCACGTTGAATTCCATCAAGTGAAATTGGAAGGTTTATTGAAATAATGGTGGCGGTGGGGTTCTCTCAAAGTCATCCAGCCACAGGGAGGGCAGGAATGCAGCTGGGCACCTGGACTTTGAACAGTGGTAGGGACCTCCCCATCTCTTGTCTCTGATTCTCTCCCCTGCTGTAGGCTGCTTTCTCCACATGATGGGAATATGACCACCACAGCTCCCCACTTTACAGCAGTAGCCACCAGAAAGAGTCCCACCTGGCATTCCCTCTGGTTCAAGCCCCCCAAAGATCCCAGGAAAGGGTTCTAATTAATTAGGCCAACCATCCTGGATTGACCTGGAAGTTGTCTCGTTTTCCTGTCAGGGGTCTGCTAGGACACAGGGCTTGGAAACCCTGACCTCCCCAGGGAGTAATTTTATCTGCCCTATTTTGGGTTATTAGGATCCTGTCCGCTAGCTGATTCCTAGGTTAGAATGGCTGCCCTGAAGAAGCCCTCTGTGTTTGTGGAAGGCAGCTTCTCCCATGGCTCGTGAACTTCCTTTCCAGCCTAAGGGGACATCTGCAGTGTGCTCAGTACCTTTGTGAATCAGAGACAGTTGATGAGCCCTGAGCTCTGGGTGTGAGGGACGCTCCTGTCACTTGTTTCACCACCTGCCTGTATGACTACAGGTGACCCATTTGGATTTGTCTTTTTCTGTTGAGAAACAGTACCGTTTCATGATAGAATAATGCTTTACACGCAGAGTGACAGTAAATAACAATACCAGACAAATGTCGCTTCTCTTTAGAAGAATGGAACTATTATCAAAAATATCAATTCATCTGGCTACCAATGGAAAACGCCTCAAAGAAGAAATAATACTTTACATTTATGCAAGTTTTTCTAAGAGATAAAATGGGAGGCTAAAGGTCACTGTAATTTTCCTTTCACAAACTTTTTTTATGTTATTTTCTTCTGAACATTAAGAGCAGCCAACCACCTGGCTCCTTCGTATTTTGCAGTTATTGAATTTTTAAATCAGATTGGATTTTTTTTTCTAGACTTGCAAGGGTTTGTAATTTGTGAGAGAACTGCTTTTTTTGTGCAAAAAAATGTTTGTTTTTGGAGTGTTTATACTCTGATAACTGTAGAAGAGATGGCTTTGTATCTGGTTGGTTGTGCTGTCCCTTCAGTTAAGTTAAAAAGCATTGACCATTAACTCACTATTTGCAAGACACTGTTCAGTGAGATTGCTAAAGTTGTGTAGGATTTCGCTTGTGCCCAAGCCTTTGGAAGAGCTGACCTTGTACCCATGACTGCCCTACCAGACAGCTGTAGGACGGCACAGCAGAGCTGGGTTATGGTGCCACCGCTCTGATTCCATAGTACACACTCTACAGGGAGCTTGTGCACAAAGGAACAGAGGGACAGTCCACTCAGTGAGTTTGTGCCCTCAGTGGGTGAGGCGGAGATGGGGATCTCCCCTTCTTGCTGGCTTGCTCAGTTCCTGTATGCCTCTCAGAGTAAGAGCACCTCTAGGGTTCAAAGGAATCCATTTTCCACACAACATGGCTTCTTAATGTAAGCCAGCAACAACTGCTGCTGCTCAACAGAAAAAGAAGCAATCTGTTTTAATGCTGGAGAGAAAACGCATTGCTGTGGACTTAGAACTATATGGCCATCTTCAGCAATGGCTTCCTGTGGCATTTTCAAGAATAACATTGACTGTTGGAGATTTTGCCTCATATATTGTTTGGAATTTAGCCCCCCACATGATTCCACTGAAATGAAGATACAGATAAGGTGCATTCTGTGTTCCCACCTAGAAGGGAACCTTTAATTCTAACTTTCGTGCTTGGGGAAAGTGTCAGGGAGGATGTGGCATTTGTGCAGAGCTTTGAGGAGAGAGTAGGATTTTGATAGGTGGGAATGGGGAGTGGAAGGGATACATTTCCAGTGGGGAAACCATGTGAAATAATGTGTTGAGATAATAGTGAATAGTCTAATAAGGTTAGAAATATATGGGCTTTATTATAGTAGGAGGAAAGTCTTGAAAAATAGGTTAGAATCAGATCATGGTTTGGGGAGGGGTCCTTGAAAGACTTGGTAAGAATTTGGGCTTTATTCTGTATGTTGTGGGAAGCATTAAACATTTTGGTCAGAGATATCATGCCCAAGAATGGTCAAGATGGATTCCTGATGTTTCAAAATAAGTCCATATTGTCCCCCCCGACCCCTTTCACCTCAGTTATTACCCAGGAACAAACTGAGGAGAGGTGATCTCTTCCTGGGGATAGTCACATGGAACAATCAGACTGCCTTACTCAGGTGTGTGAAGTAGGAGTGGAAGTAGGAAGGGTTAGACTGTCAGCTCGCTGTTCTGTTATTGACATATGTATTATATATGTTACAAACCCAACCAGTTTGGTGTTATAATTATTGCTTTATGCAATCCTGTCTTTTAAAGTAAAAATTAAGAGAAAAAAAAGCAAATGTGTGCATTTATACAGTCTTTTATATTTACTCAAATGTTTATCTTTCCTGGTGCTCTTCGTTTCTTCCTGCTGATTTGAGTTAGCCTCTGGTGTCATTTCCTTTCAGCCTAAAGGGCATCCTTTAATATTTCTTATAGGGCACATCTGCTAGCAACACATTTTCTTAGTCTTTGTTTATCTGAGAATGAATTCATTTCACCTTCATTTTTAAAGGATAGTTTTGCTGGATACAGAAGTCTTGTGAGAATCTTTTTCTTTCAGCAATTTGAATATGTTATCAGTGCCTTCTGATCTCCATTGTTTCTGATAAGGTAACCATTAATTATTTTATTTTTCCCTTATATATGATAAATCTTTTTTTAGCTGTTTTGAAGATTTTGTTTTTGACTTTCAACAGTTTAACTAAAATGTGCCTAGGTATGAATTCGTTTGTGTTTATTCTAGGCTATGGTTCATTGAGCATCTTGGGTCTGTAAGTTAACAGTTTTCATAAAGTTTGAGAGTTTTTTGGCCATAATTCTTTCCTGTTTTTCCTACGTCTTTCTCTCTTTTTGTGGAACTGCCATTATGTGCAGGTTAGTATGCTTGATGTTATCTTACAGGTCTCTGAGGCTTTCTTCATTTTTATTCATTCTTTTTAATCTGTTCTTTAGATTGAATTATTTCTGTTGATCTTTCTTCACGTTTCTTGATTCTTTTTTCTGCCAGCTCAAACATGGTGAACCCATCTAGTGAGTTTTCCCATCTCAGTTATTGTGCTTTTCTATTTCAGAATTTCATTTGTTTCTTTATCATAATTTCTACCTCTTTAGTGAGATTCTTTGTTGAGTTATTGTCATCATACTTTAATTTTTAAACATGGCTTCCTTTAGTGCCAAAGCATTATGGTTTGCTTTGAGGTCTTTGTCTGAGAAGGCCAACAGCTGGGCCCAGTCAGAGACAATATCTATTGACTGCCTATTTTCCTGAGTATGGAACACACTTTCGTGTTTCTTTGCATGCCTTACAAGTTTGCTGAGAGCTGGCATTTTAGATTATATTTTGTAGCAATTCTAAATTCTGATTTACTCCATCTCAGGCTTGTTTCTGCTGGTTTTTTTGTTTAGCAGCTTTGCTGGGGTAAATCTATGGACTCTGTCTCCACCATGGTATGTAGATGCTAATGTCTCTGCTTTTTAAATAAATTTTATTTACTTATTTATTTATTTTTGGCTGCGTTGGGTCTTCGTTGCTGCGCGCCGGTTTTCTCTAGGTGCGGCAAGCGGGGGCTATTCTTCATTGTGGTGCATGGACTTCTCGTTGCAGTGGCTTCTCTTGTTGCGGAGCACGGGCTCTAGGCGCGCGGGCTTCAGTAGTTGTGGCTCGTGGGCTCTAGAGCGCAGGCTCAGTAGTTGTGGCGCACGGGCTGAGTTACTCCACGGCATGTGGGATCTTCCCGGACCAGGGATTGAACCCATGTCCCCTGCATTGGCAGGTGGGTTCTTAACTGCTGCGCCACCAGGGAAGTCCCTTAAATTTTTTAATTAAAAAAATTTTAGCCCTGGCTCTCCAGGGTTAGCCCCTGTGTCTGCATGGCTTAGTGGTCAGTCCATGATTGGTTAGAAGTTATAGTCAAATGCCTTTAGCTGAAGGATCTCTGTGTGAGTTGGGGAGCATGTTCAAATTTCAGGTAGCATTTTTTCCCCTCTGACAGCCATCAATCTGTTCTCTTTGTCTGTGAGTTGGATTATTTTGTTTGTTTGTTTAAAGATTCTCTACATGTGAGATCATACAGCATTTGTCTTTCTTTGCCTTATTTCACTTAGCATAATGGTCTCAAGGTCCATCCATGTTGTTGCAAATGGCAAGATTTCCTTCTTTGATGCTGAATAGTATTCCATTGTATGTAAATACCACATTGGCTTTATCCATATTCACCCGTGGATGGACATTTAGGTTGCTGCCACGTCTTGGCTATTATAAATAATCAAGACAGTGATTTTGTTTTCTTCAGATAAATACCCAGAAGTGGAATTGCTGGATTGTATGGTAGTTCTATTTTTTATTTTTTGAGAAACTTCCATACTGTTTTCCGTAGTGCTTGCACCAATTTAATAATGCAGAACGGTTCCGTTTTCTCCACATTCTCACCATAGCTTGTTATTTCTTGTCCTTTTGATAATTAATAGCCATTCAGACAGATGTGAAGTGACATCTCATTGTGGTTTTGATTTGCATTTCCCTGGTGCTTAGTGATGTTGAGCATCTTTTCATGTACCTGTTGGCCATTTGTATGCCTTCTTTGGAAAAATGTCTCTTTGGATCCTATGCCCATATTTTAATTGGATTGTTTGGGGTTTTTTTCTCTTGAATTGTTTGGGGTTTTTTCTCTTGAATTGTTTCAGGTAGTTTTAAAGTGTATCCTAACATCTGACTGCCATCTCTGTGTTCCCTGCATGTGCTACAGTCTCATGTACAGCCGGGGATATTTGGATAGCTTGGGCCCTGTCTGGTTTCTCCTGTGTGCCCACACAGCCTTCCATTGGGCCCTGGTTGCTTGGAGAGCTTTTGAAGCTCTTCTGTGGTTGTCTCATTTTTAAAAATTTCTGGTTAGTCTGTTAGTGTGATGTTTGCTGCAGCCAGGACCACAACCTCCAGCTACGTAACCTGATAGCCTTGCTGTTTGTCTGCCACCGTGATCACCATTGCCAACTGTGTTGCTGGGCGTGGAGTTTTTTGCACTTTACTCTTAAGTTAGCCTTCTCCAGCGGCAAAGCTGGTGAAACTATGCTGCTGACCATCCTGGGGCTGGGACATTTGGGGTAGCAGTCCTAAGCAGCAATGCCATAGACTCCCTGTGAAATAATGGAAAAAATGTATACCAGTCTCTGTCCGCAGTTCCTGGTACAGGGCTCCTAAAACCCTTGTGATTTTCTAAGAGCGGTAGAAGCCTCTTTTGTCCTAATGTTTGGTCTTTGATCCTTGTTCCTAACACAGAGCTCCCAAATCCTTTGAAATTTCCTGGGTGATAGGAATGACTTTGTTCTAATGAGGAGACTTCTGGTGGGCTTGGGGATAGCTTCAGGATGGGGTGGTGGGCTGGTCACCAGGAAGACCAAGCCGTGATTAGAAGCTTGGGACTTTCAGCCCTACCTGCCATTCTCTGGGAAAGGGAGAGGGGCTGGAGATTGCATTAATCATCATCAATCATGTGATGATGATCAGGCTATGTGAGGAAGCCTCCATAAGAATCCCCAAAGTACAGGGTTCAGTGAGCACATCTACATGCTGGGAGGGTGATGCACCCCAACTCCACGGGGACAGAAGCTCCTGCACTCGGGGCCCTTCCAGCCCGTGTCCTATGTATCTCTTCATCTGACTGTTCATCTGTACCCTTTATCATATCCTTTATTATATAATAAACTGGTTAACATGTTCCCCTGAGTTTTGTGAGCTGTTCTTGCAAATGATCAAATCCAAGGAGGGGACCTTGGAGACCTAAAATATATAGCCACGTTGGACATAAGTTGTGGGTAACCTGGGGACCTACTACTTGTGATTGGCATCTCAAGTTGGGGGGGGTCTTGTGGAACTAAACCCTTGACTTGTGGGATCTGATGCTAACTCCAGGTAGATAGTGTCAGAACTGAATGCAATTGTGGACATCGGCTATTGAAGAAGGATTGGTCAGCGTGGGAATCAGCTCTCTCTCACGTGTGGTGTCAGAAGTGTTGTGAATGTGGTAGTAGCTGGGGGTAAAGGAAGAGCGCAGGAGTGTTTTTACAGTCCCGCTGTTCTAACTTGAGGTTCAGTAGTTTTTCATGAATAAATGCTTTTCAATTTGTATGCCTTCGGTTGATTTCCAGAGTCCTGAAATGTTTTTGTTTTACTTTTTTTGTGAAAATTGTATTTTGTTTTATCACGGATTTTGGGGTGAGGAGTTGCCATACTCCTCACTCCGCTGTTCTGAACACCTGAAGATGATTTTCTAGTATTCAAGATGTAGAGGAAGCCATATTATTAGAAGATTAAGGTAGACATCAAGTCAGTATTTTTATTTTATGTGAAAAGTTCTATTAGAAAGAGTTCAGTTTTACAATAATATCCTTAATGAGATTTTTTTTTCCTAACTACTTTCTGATAAGTTTTTGTACCTTGATTCTGCCAATTGAAGAAGCTATATGTTTTTAGGAAGTATTAAATTATAAAAGTAATTTTGAAAAAGGATTAGATGCATTTAAAAGAAAGATTTTTAGCAAGGTAACATTTATTATGTTTTTAAGAAGCCCTTTTATGTTTGAGATATGAATGTTTCAAAGAGTTTTACAATCATCTCTTTTTGGAAAAAAAAAACCCTTTACTTCTGATTATAAACACAGCACATTGAAAAAGAGGAAAACCTAGGAAGGCACAAATAGGAAAATTAGAATCATCACAATCACACCTTGAAGAAAAAAACCACCATATGCACTCTGGTATCTCCTCTGCAGACTTCATGCATACTGTCTGTGGGCTCAGGTCATTTATCTGTCTTGAAACCTGTTTTTTTAAACAAACGAACAAAAAAAAAAACGACCTAATTCAGATTTGGTGAACATCTTCCTATGTTATTAGATATTTTTGTAAAACACAGTCTTTAAATGGATGTAGAGTATATCAGTAGTATGTATGGATATCTATCATAATTCATTTGTTTATTGTTGGGAATTTACATTTCTTCTGTTTTCAGCTGTCAGGATGTCTTCAGATTAGATTACTTGCAGAGCACTTGCTGAATTGAGCACGAACATTTTCAAGGCTTTTAATAACTATTTTCAGACTGACCCCTCCATCTCCACCCCACCCCCTGCTTAGAGTTTCACAGCAGCATATGAAAAAGTTCACTCTAAGCTGTGCACCCTCTCCAAAATGAAATTTGGGTAAAATCATGTCATTTTGCTAATTTTATTAGATTTTAAATGCTTAATTGCTATTTTGTTTCTGTATCTCCTATCTTATCTTTATATCATTTTTTAAATTAAAAATTCTTTTAAATTCATTATCATTCATTGCCTCACAAATCTTGACTTTTTTTTTGAAGTTTTCCTTTAAAAAATTAGAAATGGATTTTTTCTTTGCTCAGAGAAGAAAATCCTACTAAGCTGTTTATTAGGATTAATTTCTTTTGACTTTAAATAATGAATAAGCTAGACTGACTTGCTTTTACTTGTATATATATATTATATATTATAAGTGTTTGGATGTTAGTATGCATTGTCTTGTCACGGTTAGATGATATTTTTCTAAAATAGCATCGAAATTCTTACTAGACTTCTGATAATCACATAGAGAGACTTAACTGAAAGATATTCCTGTAATGCTTACATTTAGTTTTATTACTAAATCTGGAAGCTGGGAATTGACTAAACTATTTTCCTGTAACTCTGGCTATATTTAAATCCAAATATCACATCCAAGAATCATCTTGACAAATGATACTGGTTCTGAAAGTTTATTAATAAATTAGAAGAATCTGTAGTTTTTCTGTTCCTGTAATCCTCTCATAGGCATGTTAGGCAGTGTTAGTCTCAAACAGTAAACAAAATTATTTTCAAGCTTTAAGTAGCTCTGCTGTGTCAGAAGGACAAAATTCTATTTTGATAAATATATCATTCATTATCAGCTAGAACTTGTATTCATATTACTTTAATGTGATTCAAGGTCTCAGACCAATGCCAAGAGGTGATCACATTATCTGAACAATAGAGCATTTGCACAAACTCTTAGGAAACTGTTTGCTGGCCTTTTAATCAAAGAATTAGAAATCTTTTTTGATTTCTCCTTGGCTATTAATTTCTGAAAACCCACACTATGCATCAAATATAATTCTCAGAAGTTTTTCAGCAAAGCATTAACTATAATTTCTATTATACCACTGTCCTCTAGTACAAACAGATCCACTTGCTGTCTGCCACTTAATAGTTCTGGAGAATATCTTTGAGGAATTGTAGTGACTAGTAGCAAGCACATACAAGGGCTTTGAAGTATTAATGGTTATCAAAATATGTTCTCAGACTTATTCTTAAGTCTCTTTTATTGCATCTATTTGTCTTACTCTTGGTCATTTGTAAGTTTTTATACTTTTACTTAAAGAACATTTGTTTGGAATATATGATCTGGAAAATACCCAGAAATTGGGTCCTTTGATTACATGCACTTGACCTTTCTTGGATCTTCATATTGTTCATTTTCTTAAATCCTTACTGATGGAAGGAATGTCAGTAGCTACAGGGGGACCATTGTTCCATGTGAGAGGGAGTGAGGGCACATATGGTGTTTCCTCCATTCTCTGAATCCCACAGGCTACTCATAGCCTATGAACAGTGGTATTCTGTAGAGTATTTGAGCCTATCCTATTCTGGATTCCTCCTCACAGAAACACTTCATGTTGATTGACATGCTTCTTTTTATAAACCTGTTGAATTCTTTGTCCTCTTAATTGTGCCATACTCCTTATAAACGAGTTAATTATTAAAAGAGGTGGTGGGGCTTCCCTGGTGGCGCAGTGGTTGAGAGTCCGCCTGCCGATGCAGGGGACAAGGGTTCGTGCCCCGGTCCGGGAGGATCCCACATGCCGTGGAGCGGCTGGGCCCGTGAGCCATGGCCGCTGAGCCTGCGCGTCCGGAGCCTGTGCTCCGCAGCGGGAGAGGCTGCAGCAGCGAGAGGCCCGTGTATCACCAAAAAAAAAAAAAAAAAAAAGAGGTGATGGATATTTTATAGACTGAATGTATACGGGTTGAACATGTGGTGGAAAGAAAATGGATTGGGGATAGATTCAATGATTGAGTCCATGTACTTCATAACTAAAGTTTTTCATTGATTTGGAACCCAAGTCTAGAATAAAAATTTACTTGCCATGTGTATATGGGTTGTGACATAGTTAGTCCTTTGATTTTCCTTGGGAGGCATTTTTGAAGAAAAATTTACACTTAAAAAAATAGTTTATATACAATATTATGTTAGTGTCAGGTTTACTACATAATGATTTGATGTTTATATACATTATGAAATGATCACCAGGATAAGTCTAGTAATACCTGTCCGCATACAGAGTTCTTGCAATACTATTGACCATATTCCTTATGCTGTGTATTATATCCCTGTGACTTATTATATAACTGGAGGTTTGTACCTCTTAATCCCCTTCACTTATTTCATCCGCCCTAACACCTCCCTTCTGGCAACCACTTGTTTTGTTCTCTGTGTCTATTAGTCTGTTTTTGTTTTGGCTTGGTTTGGTTGTTTTGCTTCTTAGATTCTGCATGTAAGTCAAATCATGCAGTATTTGTCTTTATTTGTATGGCTTATCTCACTTAGCATAATACTGTCTAGATCCTTCCATGTTGTCACAAATGGCAATATTCCATTTTTTATGGCTGTGTAATACTTCACTGTGTATATATAAATGTATGTATATATATATTTATATATATACCATATCTTCTTTATCCATTTGTCTATCGATGGACATTTAGGTTGCTTCCTACATGTTTTTTAAAAAACAGATTAAAGAATGTTTTGGTTTCTGTAGCTTTAATAATAGGAAAATAGCAAGTGATGGGCAAATTCTCATTTGTTTGAAGCTCTCTGTTGCTGCTTATTTATGTATCTTAGTGACACTGATCCAGTAGTGTCCTGAACATGGTGGTTTACTTGTGAGGTATGAATGGTTCTTGATAAATATAACTAAATCACTTTGCTGTACACCTGAAACTAACACAACATTGTAAATCAACTGTATTCCAATATAAAATAAAAAAAAAATTTTATAGAGAACCAGAAGATGGTTTTGAGGGGCTGATTCTTAAAGCCCCATTGATAACCTTGGGGAGAGGTAAAACCAGCTAGATTAAGTGGAAGCTGTATTTCTTTCATTTCACCAAGACAGGATTATACAGTTAAGTAGCTTTGCTAAAATCTTTAAAATTTTTCTGACATGAACATAACTGATTTGGGAATTAAATATTCGCTTAAGTACTATTTAATGAAGCCTGCTAACATTCCTGCAAGATAAGTTCAGGATGTGTTTATATTGCTCTTTTTGTATTATAGCTGAAATATAGGCAGTAACATAGTAGATTATAATGAGTTTTTAAAAATTTATTTATTTTATTTTTGGCTGCATTGGGTCTTCATTGCTGCACGTGGGCTTCCTCTAGTTGCAGCAAGTGGGGGCTACTCTTCGTTGGGGTACTCAGGCTTCTCATTGAGGTAGCTTCTCTTGTTGCAGAGCATGGGCTCTAGGCACGTGGGCTTCAGTAGTTGTGGCTCGTGGGCTCTAGAGCACAGGCTCAGTAGTTGTGGCGCACTGGCTTAGTTGCTCTGCGGCATGTGGGATCTTCCCAGACCAGGGATTGAACCCGTGTCCCCTGTGTTGGCAGGCGGGTTCTTAACCACTGCACCACCAAGGAAGCCCCTATAATGACTTTTAATGTTTTGATGCAGGAGATAGTAAAATGTTAAGTTATATATTGAATAACTGAATAGTAAATTAATATTTGAATGGCAGTTTTAAGGAAATGGTAATGATTCTGCTCAGAGTTTATGAGGCTTACTCTGTAGATTATTTATTTATTTATTTATTTATTTATGGCTGAGTTGGGTCTTTGTTGCTGTGCACAGGCTTTCTCTAGTTGCGGCGAGCGGGTGCTACTCTTCGTTGCGGTGCGCGGGCTTCTCGTTGCAGTGGCCTCTCTTGTTGCGGAGCATGGGCTCTAGGCGCGCAGGCTCCAGTAGTTGTGGCTCGCAGGCTCTAGAGCGCAGGCTCAGTAGTTGTGGGTCATGGGCTCTAGAGCACAGGCTCAGTAGTTGTGGCACACAGGTTTAGTTGCTCTGAGGCATGTGGGATCTTCCCGAACCAGGGCTTGAACCCACGTCCCTTGCATTGGCAAGCGGGTTCTTAACCACTGCGCCACCCTTACCCTGTAGATTTTTAAATTAAGTTTTTTTTCACTGTTTGTAAGTAAACTGTAAGGTTGATTTCAATACTCTCTCTCTCCCTCCCCTTCTAAGCCCCTAATAGAGAGAGAAGGAGGGAGAGGAATCCTTGGGTTTAGGGCCATCAGATGGTGTTCTTTCCTCTGGGCACATGGTAAGATCACACTTCCATGTCTCCGTGACATTAGGAAAGATCATGTCACTTGTCCTATGAAATGTGATGTACATTCCTTATTGGCAGAGGTGACATGCATCACTTCCACGCTGAAGCTTTGGGAGCAGAGGGGAGGAAAAATTCTCCAGTACCCTCTTTGGGTCTCTGGCTGGGCTTAACAATTAAACTGACAAGACTAAGAGAAGAAAAGCATACACATTTTATTGAAGTTTTACATATACACGGGAGCCTTCACGAGAAAATGAAGACCCAAAGAAGTGACCAGAGCAGGAGGCTTTTACACCTTTTAGACAAAAAAACTGTAAATTTGTGAATAGTTGACAAGACAAAGGATTTGGGCTGTGGGTAATTAAATGGTGAAGGAGTAACAAGGTTTGTTTATACAGCGTTCTCTGCCCTGGTGATAAGAATGTCTCCCTTCCTCCTGGTACAGGGAGAAGGTATCTTTCACATGGGAGGTTTATCTCCTACTTTCAGAGAAGAAAGGCAGGGGAAGGGGATGAAGGTCAGAGTGACCTCCCTGCTTCTGACATTTTCTCAAACTCCCTCAGCCTAAGATAGTATGCCAGTGTGCCATGTTTTGGGGTACCATGTTTTGGGGTGCTGTGTCTTGAGCCCCATCAGGAGCCAGTGAGTAATTTGCCACTGTCTTGGGGACTGGTGACATTCTAAATGGTGGCAGCTCTGTCAGCCTGCATCCCTCTGTAAAGAACACATGGGGCAGAGTACCCACTGTCCTGAGATGGACATATAGTGTAGGCAAGATGTAAACTTCTGTTGTTTTCACGACGATTTGGGGATGCTTGTTACTGTAGCATAAGCCAGTCTACCCTGACAGATGCAGTTTCCATAGGTCTAAGGGGCAATGAAGAGATATTAAAATAACTATTCATTTCTTCAGCCATTTTTGTTAACATTTACTGTGTCCCATTCACTCTTCCAAGTGCTAGAAATACAGCAGTGAACAAAACGATCTCCTCTTTTCTCAGGAAACTTCTTCCCATTCTTCATTAACTATTTAGGGAGTCTGTTTTTCTGCAAAGCCTTGTTCTCTGAGCAGCAGGTCACCCCTTTCTCTTCTGTACTCCTACATACTTTGTACACACCTCCATCGTGGTACTAATGTTATTGTGGTTATTCTATTTCTATTTTCTTGTTTTCTAGTCTGTGATCGCCTAGAGAACAAATGGTTTATACGTGGTACATAGTTCTATATAATATTTGTCAACAAGTACCTACTGTATAGCACAGGGAACTATACTCAATATCTTATAATAACTATAATGGAAAAGAATCTAAAAAAAGACACATGTATGTATAACTGAATCACTTTGCTGTATACCTGAAACTAACACAATGTTATAAATCAACTATATTTCAATAAAAATTAAAAAAATAAAGTGATATAAAATACATAGATGTAACAACTTACATAGTATAATACATAGTATAATACATAGTGATAATATAGGTACTTTGCATAGTTCTTTTTTGCATCACCTCCCACATTTCAAAAACTATTTTTTTGAATGAATAAATCAGATTTCCTGTGGGTCCTTTCGCTTGAATGTGATTGGGGATCTAAATGTGAACTTCTGTATTTTGACATATTGTCCAAATGCTTTTGCTTTGTGAATTACACTCTAAGGTGATCACTGATACGTCACAGCGGATAGGTACCAAGTTACCTGGGCAAAAATGTGAGTGAAGCGGGGAGGGGGAAAGTTTATGGCTTGTCATTGTGCCTCTTCCCTTGACTTACTTATAACTAGTAGACCGTGTTGCACAATCTTATTTGTATCGTTGCATCTACCCCAAGTCTTCTTAGACTTTTTCTCCCTAACTGCCACACCCACCATGAGACTTTAATACAACAGATATACTATATATCTGGTTAAGAATTGCATGTATATCTGTGTTTTACATTGAAAAAAAAGGGTTGTTGTTTTTTTTGCCCCTTCCTCCAGCTAATCTTCTTGTTGGAATATGCATGCCTTAAACTAGTATTTGTAAAAGGTACATTTATTTCCCTTTGTAGGAGGACATTTCCACTTCAGTGAGCTAAGTTTAACCATATTGAATCAGAACTCTGTTGTCTAATACACCTGTGCTTTTATAATAGCTTTATTTTAATCTGATTATCATTTAAATAAGTGTGCTGGAATCTTAGTGTATTGAGAACATTGGGAAAGTAAATTTCATATATTTTGTAGAAGTCCATTTTTCCCTAGGTTTTAGGCCTCTAAACCATGCAGTCTTTCTGTACAGGCCACATTTGCTTTTGATTCCTTCAGCAAATATTTATTGAGGGTATACTGTGTGCAAGGCTCCGTGCCAGGTGCTGAGGCCCAGTGACTCATGGGGCTCCGTCTGCTTCCTTTATTCTTTGTTAGCTTTGTCAGAGCGCACAAGGTTATGTAAACTTGTCCAGGTCACAGTTGTTTTGACTGTACTGATTTTTATACATTCCTGACAAAGTATAGTGGGCACTTGGTGAAAAACCCTGGGAGTTGGTGTAATCCCTTGTGCGGTATAATAAGAGGGCTAACTTGGTCTTTGTCCCAGCGCCTGGCACAGAGCTTCCAAAACCCTGGGGATCTCCTGAGTTTCTTTGGTGTGCTAACCAGTGATTCTTGGCTCAGGGGCTCCTGGATAACTTCAGAATGGGGGCGGGTCCCGGAAAGACCAAACTTTGATTGGAAGCTTGGAGCTTTCAGCCCAGCCTCGGAGAAGGGGAGAGAGAGTGGAGATGGGTTTAATCAGCAAAGGCCAATGATTTAACGCTTGGTGCCCATGTAATAAAACCTCCATAGAAACCTCTAAATGACAGGGTGCAGAGAGCTTGCACAATGGGGAGCACGTCAAAGAGCTGGGAGAGTGGCACACCCAGAAAGGGCATTGACCCCCACCCACTATATCTTGCTCTGTGCCTCTCATCCATTTGGCTGTACTTGAGTTGTATCCTTTATAATAAACCAGTAAGAGTAAGGAAAGCACTTCCTGAGTCCTGTGAGTCATTCTAGTGAATTATCAAACCTGAGGAGGGTGTCGTGGGAACCCCCAGTTTACAGCTGGTCGGTCAGAAGTATGGGTAGCTTGGGAATTGTGATTGGTGTCTGAAGTGGGGGCACTCTTGTGGGACTGAGCCCTTTAATGTGTGGGATCTGATGCTAACTGCGGGTAGGTAGTGTCAGAATTGAATTGAATTGTTGGACATTCGGTTGGTGTCAGAGAGTTGGAGAAATGGTGTTGGAAAAGACAACATGTATTTGGCACCAGGAGGAAAAAAACCCTTGTCCCTTGTCTACAGTTGTCTGGCTGCACCAGTGCACATTACACTGTCTGCAATGTGGGAAACTACTTAAATTCTTGGAGCATTCTAGATGACTAATGTATTATCGAAATACATGTATGCACAACATGACAGGAAAAACTCAATGTAGGGTTCACATAAAGAAAAAGACTCTGCTCTTCATTACTGTGTAATTGCCAAACAAAGAATAGAATATATAGCTTCAGCTCAATTTCAGATAGCCCAGGAGGGAGGGGGTGCAATTCAGAAAAACATTCGAGGCAGCTCAGGTTATCTGGAGGCTTTGGTTTGAGGGTCCATCTAGACATAGTCTTTCATCCATTCATTCCTTGTATAGATATTTACTGAACTCCTAATCTCTGTGCTTGGCCCCTTGGTGAACAAGACAAAAGGTCCTCATTTTCACTCAACCTCTCTGTCCCCATTTTTTTGGACATATGGTGTAGGATATTTTAACAAAAAAGAACAACTTTTTATTCATTCATTCATTCATTCTACGTGTGTTTGTTTGAGAGTGTATAATACAGGTAGACTACTGGGAGATGTTTAAAAGAGACATTGTGTTTGCCTTCAAGGACTGTCAAGCTTATTTGTTCATCAATCAGTCATTCATTCAGAAAAATGCATTGAGCCAGGCACTGTGCCAGGTCAGTGCCAGGGAAATATAGAAATGAACAAAGCACACAGCCAGTCCCTGAAGGGCTGCAGTTCCAGCCTGAAGAGGCAACAGGTGGTAATGTCTTTGGTAGAGTGAAGTGTGGTAGGTGAGGGTAATGAGCTGTGCCCACACTCTAGGGACAGTGCAAAGGGAGCACAGCAGTGGGGTATCCTGAGTTAGCCCTGTGTAGGTGAGAGGTCAACAGGTGACTCTTAATCTGACTTTTTAGTTGGGGCTGGAGAGAAGGGATGGCTTGGAGAGGAGGAGACTGTGTCAGTGAAGATAAGGAGGTGTGAGCCACCATGGCTGTGCACAAAACTGCAGGTGCTGTATTTTGATTTGGGTGTAGGAGGTGGCAGTAGGTGAATTTTAATATAGTGAAACAATTGCACATCAGTGCCAAGAACTAAACCTTGTAATATTGGCACAATAAATGGTTCAATGAAATGGATAGCCCAGAAATAAACAAACATGTGATAAGGTAGGTATCACAGATCAGAAGGGTGTTAAGTAATAAATAATACTGGGGCAATTGATAAGTTATTTAGAAAGAAAATAGATTCTTACTAGTGATGATTTTTAGTCAGCATTTAGGGGCTTGAAACTTAGAAATTAGAGGATTAAGATTTCATTCTGTGAATTAAAACTTAAGATCAACACTAATGGATCAAGGCTCTATATAACAGGTTACCTCGAAGAACATAGTATCTTATCGACGCTATCACCTCACTGAACATACAGATCCTATGACAGTGGTTGACTTCACGGACCCCACCCTCACAAGGGCCTCTAATTTGGTTTAGTGTTCTGCTCTTGCCCTCTTAAAAATCTTAACTTTTGAAAACGGGCGTATATTTTCATTTTGCACTGAGCCCTGCAAATTATGTGTCAGTCCTGCCAGTGAGGTTGGTCAAACATGGAAACAGAAAGTTATGGAGCCAAGCTTTAGAGGTAGATGCTGTCCTGCTTTTAGGAAAGTTGCAGCAACACAGTTCAAGAGTCTGGGCCACAGGAGCAGGACCATGTGTACTGTGTATGGATGCCTTGGGCTGTCCCAGACTGACGCATTCAATAGTCAATTTATTTGACAGACTCTCTCTTCCTCCCATCTCCTTCTCACCAAGGAACCTTTTACTTGTGATTTGGCTTCTCCTGTGGTCTTCCTGCAGGGACAGAGCTGGCTGGTCACGCTGACTCCATACTGATTCGGGAAGTTAGTTACTAAGCTGCCATTCTGGTGATATGCGTCAGTGAGGTTCTTTAATGGGAGCCTGTCCCGGGAAGACGGTCCCCTTCTGTTAGGTTTCTGAGGCGGAACGCTGATGTCCAGGCATTGAGCTGGTGAATTCACCAAAGCCGTCATGCACAGAACAGGGGTTAAGGACAAGGCCTTTGCATAAAAAGGAATGAGATTCTAACGCCTGCTACAACATGGATGAACCTGGAAGCCATCATGCTAAATGAAATAAGCCAGCCACAAAGGACAAATATTATATGATTCCACTTACGTGAGGCACCTAGAATAGTCAAATTCATAGAGTCTGAAAGAAGATTAGAGGTTACCAGGGGTGGGGGACAGGAGGAATGGGGAGTTGTTGCCTTATGGTTTCAGAGTTTTTGCTTAGGGTAATGAAAAAGTCTTGGATATAAATAGTGGTGGTGGTTATACAACATTGTGCATGTACTTAATGCCACTGAATTGTATATTTAAAAATGGCAAATTTTGTGTTATATATATTCTGCCACAGTTTTTAAAAGTTATAATGTAGTATACCAAAACGCATTGAATGCACGCTTTTCATGGGTGAATTGTATGGCATGTGAATTATATCTCAATAAAGCCGCTTTCTAAAACATTAAGAAAAAGAAAAGAACAAGGCCTTTGGAGTCAGCCAGACAGCCCTAGGGTCAAGTCCTGTGGTGCTACAAGATGATGTACGATGTTGTGTGATGTTGGCCAAGATACATAACTGTGCCCTGTTCTTTCATCTGCCAGGTGGTGATAAGACACCTATCTTAGGGTTGTTGCGAGATTGAAGGGGAAAATGTACACCAGGTCAGGGGTTCTCAGCTTCAGCACCCTTGACATTTTGGACCAGGTCATTCTTTCTTGGGGAGGCGGGGGAGGGAGCTGTACTGTGCGGGGCGGGGCGTCTAGCAGCATCCCTAGCCTCCCCCAGCAGCTTCCTCTTAACCTCCCACAACTGTGACAACCAAAATGTCTCCAGACATTGCCTAAATGTCATGCTGGGGGGCAGAATAGGCCCTGGTTAAGAAGCACTCACCGGCTTAGGTGTATAGAGCAATGCCTGGAGAAAAGAAAGCTACTGGCAGGTTTTGTAATAGTAATGACAGTCGTTGAGCTAAAGATGACAATACTCCTGGGACCATCCTGAGGCCCCTGGAAAGACATTTGTCAGCCTTTCACCTGTCCTCTGCTCTTACTTCTACATCCATGCCAGAGTCAAGTCCACACGGATTAAAGGGTAAATGTAAAAAGGTCTACATTTACAAACTGAAAGAAGAGAACTTACAGATCTGTAGATTTGCAAATAAAGAAGATTTACAAATACCCAACTCAAAAGCAGTGGTACTTTTGTGATGTTTAAAATTGGGTTTAAATCATATTGGGGAATTTTCTTCCCTGATGTCATTACATTAAAAACAAACAGCATGCATAATTGATCAAAAAGACAAAAAAAAATTGGTAATTATAGTTAAAAAGCAAACTGGAGGGAATTCCCTGGTCGTCCCCTGGTTAGGACTCCGTGCTTTCACTGCCATGGCCCTGGATCAGTCCTTGGTCGGGTACCTAAGATCTTGAAAGGCACATGGTGTGGCCAAAAAAAAAAGCAAACTGGATAAAATGATTATAAGAAATATGACAAAGTGGTACTGAGAAACTGGTATAAGTCAAAAAGAAAACCAAATACAAAAATAAATGCCTCAGACATAGGGACAAAAGAGGAAATACAGTCAGCTTACAATCATTTGAACATTGTTCAAATTCAGTAATACTTAAAAATTTAGATCTTTTTTTCATTTAAATTGGCAGAGAGTTTAAGCATTAATATCTAAGTCTGCGGTACCATTTAGAGGAGTCTCCTTACACATTGCTTATAGGACACTGGATGGGTATAATCCCATTGGGAGGAAACATGGTGATAAATATGCCTTAAAAGTTGTCATACCTTTTAGCCCCCAAAATAACATTTGGGAATAATTCCACAGCATAATCTGAAATGTAGACAAATGTTTATGCATGAAGATGTTTATTGCAAGGTTGTTTTAACAGAAGCCAGCTTTGTGTCTAGCATTAGGGGTGTGGTAAATTATAGCTTATGGTAACTAGTTAGCAATCCTTAAAACAATATTTACAAAATGTTTCTAATGACATACAGAATTCTTAAGTGTTAAATGAAACAGCAGGTTTTAAAATTGTGGATGCGGTATGAACTCAGCTCAGAATAAAGACTGGAAAGGAATATGCAAAATATTAATAGCATTTGTTCCTGGAAGATTGAGTTATGATAATTTATGAAAGTTACTCATAACTGCTTGATTAAATTGATCATTTCAAAGCAAACTTAGACTTTGTGTGTGTTCTTTCAGGTAATTTTTTGATCTTACGCATTTCTGTAGGTTGGAAATGAAGGTGAAAGAGGTTAGCTATGTTTCTCTGAATAAGAGAAAGGAAGCAGTTATCAGTGTCTTAAAGTGCAGCTTTATATTTTAGTAAATTCCTTATAAATTGCAATAGCAAACTGGCTTTGGGGGGTAGACTGCTTGCCCTGGATGAGGTGAATTAATGGTTTTTTACACCACAGCCCTCTTTTTGTTCACTAATTTTTCAAGATATATTTATTGTAGCATGTTTCTTGGTGAAGGAATCTTTAAAATGTCCATTTTTATTTTTATAGTATGTGCAGAAGCTTATAATCCTGATGAAGAAGAAGACGATGCTGAGTCCAGGGTATGTAATTTACTGAATGCGTTAATTTTAAATTATACTCCCGTATTGGATAAAGAATATAATAATAGAAAAGATGTTAACAGGCATATAGGTTAACAGGGGGCATAATGGAAGTATCTTGACTGTTTCTTTTCCTAGTCTTATCTCCTGATAGTTTACTTCTTCTTCATGTTCTGTATAATTACTTCAATCCAAAGCATCTCTCTCTTTGGATAAGAGGAAAGATGAACATAAAAACTCACTGAAGTTGTGGTTTTATTTCTCTTGCAAAAATATAGTCTGTGATGAAAAGTGTTTTTAGCTATCTTTCCCAAAGTGATAATGTTATTTTTCTTAGACAAGTAAGTATTTCTGGGAAAGAAAAACGCTGGGAAAAGCCTTCTGCTCCTACTGTTTTATCACAACAGAAGCTTACTCTGAAACAACAACAAAAAATCACAGTAAAATTACATCTAAAATGTCAGTACAGCAGTTACTGTGTTTTAAAATCTGTGAGTCTGATAGTTTGCTCAGAAGCTGATTTCTTGGAGGTCTTAAAGTTTTCGCAAGACTTTGTCCAGTTTGGTTTGAAACAGTTTTTAAGCTGTGTCCTTTAGCTCCATTCTCCTATTATTTATTTAGTAGAAAGTAAACTCAATAGGAGATTACTGAGCCTGGAAATGGAAAGTAATCATGTACTTTTTTTTTTTTTGAGTACATACTTTGCAAAAGTTTGTTTTCTTCTATTTGGCCTTAAATAAAAACAAAAATCTGTTTCTGTAGCTCTGAAAAATACTAAAGTAAGATTGAGTTTTAATATAGAAAAGCAGATACTGGATCCCTAAGTCATTACATCATTAAGCTCCCTGAAATATAAATAAAATCCAGTGGTAGAAAGATCAGGAGCTTTAAATGACACAGAAGATTTTGGAGAAAAATCCCATTTCACTCCTGTCCCCATGAGGATTTGCAGCACCAGACTTGCAGTGTTCATTTCTCAGTATATAACTTACATATTTTGATCAGGTCTATAAATTCCAGTCTGAAAATTATGTTGCCTTAGGATCACGGTATCGTCTCTAATGTGTAATGTGCTGTTACCCCTCCATGTAGTCTGAAAAACCCTCCCCTCTCCTACACTTTATTTATGTATCTCGCAGAAACATTAGTGGGTGACTTCGAAGACAATGTTCTTTGTGTATAAATGTATATGATAAAACTTGATAATTGAGATGTTTGATGAGCTTGTTTAGCTTAGTAAAAATCTAAATTGGAAAGAACATTTAAAAATACAGTTTGAAAACAATATACAGTATCTCATAGACTCGAAAACTGTTAGCTACCATTTGGTCCACGTGATTGATAAGGTGTTTGGCTGGATCACTCCAACTAATTTCTAACAGTCTTGTTGGGGAGGCTATACCAGTTAAAATTCATTTGGCTGTGGGAATAAAACAATCACATTGAGATTAAATACAAAAGAAAACATTGGGGAATTATTGGACATATGCTTGGAAATCTTGTAGAATTCCTGAAAGTGTTAAAGAAAACCCTAGGCTGTGGCTAGCAGGCAGGAGCCAGCCCCCTCTGGGGTCCTTCCACAGCATTTGTGCAGCACCTAAGAGTATCGACATTGAAAGGGACTCAGCTGCCCGTCACTCTTATCGTGTCTCTCTCAGTTCAAAATCCCAGCTTCCCCGTGGAGAGTTTCTCACAGACTTGACTTTGGCTGGGGGACCCCACTTATAAATGAGGGCATCCTGCAAGCCTACTCTTGGGCATATACCCAGAGAAAACTCTTAATTCAAAAAGACACATGCACCCTTATGTTCATAGCAGCACTATTTACGACAGCCAAGACATGGAAGCCACCTAAATGTCCACTGACAAAGGAATGGATAAAGAAGGTGTGGTACATATATACAAGGGAATATTACTCAGCCATAAAAAAGAATGAAATAATGACATTTGCAGCAACATGGATGGACCTAGAGATTATTCTATTAAGTGAAGTAAGTCAGACAGAGAGAGACAAGTATCATATGATATCACTTACATGTGGAATCTAAAATGATGTAAATGAACTTATTTACAAAACAGAAATAGACTCACAGACATAGAAACAAACTTAGGGTTACCAAATGGGAAGAACGGGGTGGGGTGGAGATAAATTAGGAGTTTGGGATTAACATATACACAGTACTATCTATATATAAAATAGATAACCAACAAGAACCTACTGTATAGCACAGGGAACTATGTTCAATATCCTGTAATAATCTATAATGGAAAAGAATCTGAAAAAAAATATATATGTATATGTATGTATATATAACTGAATCGCTTTGCTGTATACCCGAAACTAACATAACATTGTAAATTAACCATACTTAAATTTTTTTTTAATGCTTAAATTTTAAAAAAATGTTTAAAAAAATAAATGAGGGCAGTTCCTAGAGAAGGAGGCATCTTTGTGGGTTGGGCATTCACCCTGAGTGGTCCCTGTAACACCCTTCAATGTTACTTTAATTTTTTAAATTAATTTATTAATGATATATTAATCATTATAATGAAGTGTCTTGGGTTCTCCATTAGGTTGACTCTTCTCTACTAAAAATTGTAATTTTTTTTTACATACTAAAATAAAATATTAAACATTTTAATAAATATTAAAATATTTTAATATTTTTTGTCTTAGATACTATAAGGCACTTGTACCATAGCCCTTGGAAATGATTATTACAGATTTCAAAATTTAATTGGCTCTAAACTGATACTGGAAAATGTCTGTAAGGAAAACATGAAGTGTATTTTGATAAACTAACATTTCATTTGGACATTTTGTCTTATTTTAGAGACCCTATTTATATTATCAAATCCCAAAATCTCAGAGTAGTATAAATAGATACTTATTCTTTGATGTGTATTCAAAGAAAATTCAAACACTTAAGACTGATTTTGGAAAACAACAAATTAGATTTTGGTTGGAATACCTTTAGCAAATCAAAATATAAGGGTTCTATACATCTAGCATGTAGAAACTGGCAGGGAAGAGCTGGTAAATTTAAGAGTGGAGCATTTCTTTCTTCTGTTATTCCCTGAAGTGTTTTGGGAGTGCCTTCTGCATATCTGGCCGGGTGCTGGGTATACAGTGGTGAGCACGATGGAGTTCTTGCCATCTTGGAGCTTAGAGTCTTAATAGCAGAAGCCGACCACAAGCTAGTAGATTAACAGTCACAAAATACGAAGTGCTAAAAAGACAGTGTAACAGGGTGTAGGAATTAAAACCAAACCAAACCCCCCAGATCAACAGCGTCCCTAATGAAATGGAATAGTTGGAGAAGGGCTCCTTGAAGTGAGACCAGAGGATGTACGTGGAGAGTGTCTTGCCAGAAGCCCAGGAGTGCACTTTGGGTTGACCCAAGCCCATCAGAGTGGGAGGAGTCGGAGGCTCTGAATAAAGGCAGCTGTGGCCGAGGCTGAGTGGCTGAGGTGAGAGTGGAGAAGGAGTGGGGATTGATTCTCTGTGAATGTGATGGACTCCATTGAGGTTTTAATCTGGAGAATGCGGTGTTCTGATTTAAAGTTTTAAAAGATTACTTTCACCTCTGTGTGGAGAATAGATTGGACAGGTATGAGAATAGATTGGACAGATATGAAAATATCTTGTACAGACTTGCCTTGCTTAACAAAATAGATGCACGGTGTTTCCTTTAAAGAAAACATGTAAGTCAGTGTTCCTTATTGTTTTGCTAGTTTTTTTTTAATTGAAAGGCAACAGAGGTTATGGCAGGAGTTGACAGACTTTTCCTGTAAAGCTTTTTTTGGGGGGAATTTTACTATTTTCAGAGAATAAATACTTTAGGCTCTGGGGGCCGTGCTGTTTCTGTCACAACTATTCAGCTCTGCTGTTATAGCAGGAAAACAGACATAGACAACACATAAATGAACGGCTGTGGCTGTGACCCATGAAAACTTTATTTCTGGACGTTTGAATTTCATATAATTTTCATGTGTCAGGAAACATTCTTTTGATTTTTTCCCCCAATCATTAAAAAATGTAAAATCATTCTTAGCATAGGGGTCATGCAAAAAGAAGTTTGGCCTTCAGGCCATGGTCTGCTGACCCTGGTTTCTAGTATGAACTCTGTGGCCAGCCTACAGCTGCGCTGAATCCCAGCTCTACAGCTTCTGAACTGTGTGACATGGAAGAAGTTACCTGGGCCAGTTAATTTTCTTACTTTTTTTCTCTTGAGAGATCACACGGTATTTGTCTTTCTCTGTCTGACTCATTTCACTTAGCATTCACCTGCTTCATGGGGTCTCTTACTGGGATAAAGCTAGTAATAAAGCCCCTTTTAAATTTTTAAAGCCCTTAAAACAGTGCTCGGCACATAGTAAGTGCTACATCAGTATTTGTTTAACCAATAAGGTTTTTATCCTGAAATCAGAAATAAATTTTAATAAAAAACAAAGTGGCCTCTAGTATAATAAAAATCACATTCGGGCACATTGCCGAGGCCTTAGTTATCCAGATGCAGATCTTGTATGTCGGATCACACCAAACCCAACAGAAGGAAATGAGTCTGTAGAAGTAGGAGAGCGTCTTCTGAGCAGTTGGTACAGGGCAGGGGAGCCAGAGCTTCAAAGATTCACCCGATTTCTGACTGTGTGCTTTCCAGGACGCAGAGCAGGATTTTCATGGCCGGGGGTGGAGGCTATGATAGATGACGGACTCTGGGCACTGAGGAGTGATGGCAGGTAGACGGAAGAAAGGAAAAAGGGAAACAAAGAGAAGAGCAGTAGACAGTAGTAGGGGTGGCAGGATGGAGAAACAAGATTTGGACATATGAATTCATAAGAAGAGAAGTAGCTGGAGAGAGAAAGAAGAGGAAAAAGGTGGGTTTTTAAAAAATTTTTATTGACGTATAGTTGATTTACAACGTTTCAGGTGTACAGCAGTGATTCAATTATATATATAATTTTTTCAGATTCTTTTCCATTATATATATGTATATATTTTTTACATCTTTATTGGAGTATAATTGCTTTACAATGGTGTGTTAGTTGCTGCTGTATAACAAAGTGAATCAGCTATACGTATACATATATCCCCACATCCCCTCCCTCTTGCGTCTCCCTCCCACTCTCCCTATCCCACCCCTCTAGGTGGCCGCAAAGCAGAAGGTGGGGTTTTGTGTGAGGTGTTAATACAAAGTGAATGGGTCAGGAGAGAAAGACAAATTGATGACAAGGGTAAAGCAGGTACAAGCTGGTGTTAAAAATGATTTAAAAAGACAGTTTAAGTGATACAAACATTATTTAACACTGCACGAAGTGGGCAGTCTCCATTCCCAAGGGTCCAGAGAGCTGCAAAATGGGGTGGAGGGTAGGAAGCTTTTGTAGGATAAAGAGTAAGGAACAAGGAAGTAAGCGTAGAGCCCAGATTTGGCTTGGCTTTGGGGGATTGGCTGACTGGATATACTGTGTTTCTGGCAAAGCGGGGCATTTATAGGGACACGAGAGTTATCTAAGCTTTGGTTTGCTGACGTGGCACCCCGGGCAGAGGTGGCTCCCTCTTGGGCCTAGGAGGTCATTTCAGCATCAGCGACACGTCATCCCCAACCTTTTCTCTCTGAGGATAGAGCTGCTCAGCAGGCAAACGTTTATGATTGCTTCAGTTCGAAGTTCCAGATGGCTTTTGTGAAGTGAGAAATAACTTTTTGTTTTATTGTGTTAGCCTTCCTTATTTGAAGTAGGCACGTGTGAATTTTGGTTGGCATGATTTAGTTCGTATCCAAAATTTTAAAGTTTTTTGTATAGCAGTGAGTTCTTAGGCAGGAGGATCTGCTTTTTCTGGGCCCACGTGCCGTCGTAGAATCTAGGTTGAGGTGAATATTGATTGGATAGGAATCAAAAGTTTGCATATCCCTTACCCTTAGAGGAAAAACGGCAGGTCCTCTCTCACTGGCTAATAGTATGTAGCAGTATCCTGTGTATACTGCTTTTTTGTGTGTGTATAGTATATAAGCAGTACACACATAAATAGTACACATATACTGTACATTTCCTCAGTTGTTCTTGGGCCTCTGATTTTTAGCCATGTGAGATGGGTTTGAAATGCCGATTTTACTTTCCCGTCGCGCGTTTTGATGCATTCACGGGCACAGAGCTCACCGCCGCCTGATCCTGGTTGCTGTGATGGTGGGGCTCCTGCTCTTCAGCATCTCTTCCAGTCACTCTGTGTGTCAACGTTAGGATAGGAAAAGGTGGTGTATGGGTCTCCAGGAGACCAACTCGATGTCTTCTGCTTTTAGGACCACCTCTTGCCTCGCAGACTCATCTTACAGTTACACAGTACCCGCGTTCGCAGAAGAATGGGCCTTCGGGGCCCAGTCCGTGAGCCTTCTGCTGGTCGGAAGGGACTCAGGAGAGTTGGCCGGCCGCACTTACAGAAGGCGTTCTGTTGGCCTTTACCCTCAGGAATGAAAGTTTCCGAGCAAATAGTACACTGCTTTTCTTTGAACTCGTTCTCAGATGAGCGCACCAGGACTGTTGGATTCATTCTCCCTCAGATCCATAGTCTCCTTGGTGTGACAGCGCGTGATTGCTTGCTCCCTGTGGAAAAGCAATCTCCGTGGGCGTAGTTATTTTATATACATTGTGCATAAAAATGTATTTAACATCTAAGGCAATATACAGGTAAGAATTTACTCACTTCTAGAGACTTTATCAAGTCTTGAAGGAAAGAGCTACATCCTGAAAGAGCATTAAGTTCAATGGTAAAGAGTATGAAACAGTATTAAAGAGTATTAAGCAGAATAAAGGCAGTGTGTAGATTTTCAACATAGCTGTTACAACATGTTGTCCTTTTGTATGTTCCCGCTGGCTGGAGCCTTGGTGTCTTTAGTGATTAGCCAATGCAGACCCTCACAGAATGAACTTGCTAACCTGGGGGAAACGCTCCTTTGAAAAACTTTCAAGTACTGTATTGATGAATGTACACCACCTCCCTGAGACGAACTGTATTACTTTCCCCTATTTAGCAGGCTGGTAGTTAATGTCTAGTCACCTAAAGTGAACCTCAGCACTAACCGTTCTTCCTTCTAATATCCTGCTAGGAAATTTTATCCCTTAAGAGCAAGGTGAGTAGACTAATTGTTAATTTGGTGTCCTTTTAGATTATACATCCCAAAACTGACGATCAAAGAAATCGATTGCAAGAAGCTTGCAAAGACATCCTGCTGTTTAAGAACCTGGATCCGGTAAGATAAAATCTCAATAGTAGCAACGGTTTCTTTTTCAGTGTCCCTGTGGAGAACCGTGCAGGATCTTGGATTTCACCCTCTTTACAAGCTAACATCACCCAGGGTGATGTAAAGGCCCCACTGCAGATGTCTGCACAGGAAGTGGGTTGTGTTCTAGGAGCTGGGGAGGTCACTGCTGTCATAGCAAGGAGTGAGCGCCTGTTTCTCGGCGGAAGGCTTCTCATCCCTCAAGGTTACTTGCTGCAAACACAGCCCTGAGAAGTGGCCCAGGTGAAGAGAGGTTAAGACTTTGCATTCTTCGCCCACTCAACAGGAACACGTAGGGATGTGCAGGGCCCATGGGGGAATGCCTCTTTCACCAGTCAGTAATAGTCATTATTTTAATGTATGACTTTCATATTATACATATTTTTAAAGTAAAGTTTTACTTGGCTTTAAAGGTAGAGGGATTTTTTTTTTTTTTCTTTGTAAAGATTTTGAAATCTCTAATCTTTGGTTTGGGGTGTATTTCTAGAGTGACCGTACTGTTCAGACTTTGCCCTTCACCCTGACCTAAATGCTCTGCTTCCTTTATCATGGATTATGCTTATTCACTGCTATGTGGTCATTTGGGAAAGAGCCCCTGCTGCCATGTTCCCCATGTGAAACCTGAGTCAACTTTGGTAAATTACCTCGATTCTTTTTTCGGTCAAACTCAACATCTTAATAGTTTTCGGATTGATGCCCTAGAGAAGAATGCATTAATCAAGACCCACTCTTTTAAGATGACGTCTTTTTAAAAAGGCCATTTTTATAAAGAGGAAAGTACTGCTTTATACAGTGTCTTCTATGCTGGGTTATATTATACCTTGAAATTATTTTTAAAAGCTCTTTTGTTTCTAATACCATTTATGCTAATGTTATGTCCTCCAGGATCACATATTATATTGTGTGACTTTGGAGATTTTGTTTTAGGGCCACATAACACAAGTTTTGTCCACTTTGATCCACGTCCTCTAGAGTTATCACCAAGTCTGCAAAACTAGGAGCTCTAAAGAAAGGGTTGCTGGTGGTTCTCTCTCATAATGGAAGAATAAGAAATGGGATTAAGATAGAAAATTTAGGAATTTCATTTATGAATGGAAAATCTTCCTGGTAGTATTAAATAGTAGAATAAGTGACTAAAAGGAACTTGTGAAATTTTGATGGGCTTCCAAATAAATCTCCGATTTATTTCTGTGAAATAAAGGACATGAAACTATGATCTCTAATGATGTCCCACCAGAATGAGACCAAATAATTATTAGTGGAAAGATACAACTTTATGTGTGTGTATAAGATGATAATTTTGCTATTGGAACTAAACTGAGTATTTAATTCTTTTGCTTCAGATACACACGGAAGGCAGCTGTGAAATCAATCCTTAGTTTTATCCTTAGGGGTAGGCTTCAGCCAAGAAGGTTCTGTATTTTCAGGCCAGAGCTTTGCATGGGAGAATTTCAGGGTCACCAAAAACAGGGCTTCTCAAGCTTTAATATGCCTATATATCATCAGAGGATCTTGTGAAAAATGCAGATTCTGGTTGAGTAGATCAGTAGTGGAGCCTGAGAGTCTGCATTTCTCACAAGGTCTCAGGTGATGGCAACGCTGTCAGCCCACAACCATACTTTGAGTAGGAAGGACCAGAGCCCAATGTGAAAATGTTCGAGGTCAGTATTTTGGTACTATCATATGTTATTTTGTTTGCATGCTTCCCTATTCAATTCAACCAGTATTTTAATGCTTCAGCAGTGACCGAACAGTGATACTGTGGAGTCAAACACTGAGTGATGAACAGGCATGAGTGAAATCACTGCCAGTTATAATTTCCTGGCATGCTGCCTATTCTATTCCATCCTCTACATTAAATTGATTTTTCTTCCATTTCAACTTTAACTCTTTTAAAGCATTGTGAAAATTTTGGTTGCATTTAAAATAATAAAAAAAAAAACTTTTCCTGGTATATTCTGGCAGGGAGCATCTTTAACTAAAATGGTTATTTTTATAAACATAGGTGTTTTTTAAGCCTTTTTTTAGATTTTGCTGCTCTGATGAAGGTCTTCAATATATATATTTTAAAGGCCACAGTTCATAGGGACAAAAAAGAAAAAGCCCGTTGATGGAATTACAAAGTTCATAAGTTATCATTATTGAAAGTTTTATAGGGAGGAAGTAAATATATTTACATAGTTGTTTACAAAAGACCTTTTTTGAATTTGAGCTCATACCATCTTGATTTATTTCCCTACTATCTTAAATCCTTCTAAGAATGATACAAAATATAAATAAGTAACAATTAACTCTTCTCAGCAAATAACCACCTGGAATAAGAAATTTTTCCCCAAACATAGCAGATTGAAGATTTTAAGTTAAGTTCATATTTTAAGCAGCTTTCTAGTTTTTTATTGTATACATTTTTTGTCATAACCCAAATGCATTTAAATTGAATTATATATTCCACTTATATAATCTGCCTATCATATAGCAGCTCCTTTCAGGTCAATTCCTTGACCAACCACTGTGTTCCAAGGCCTGTATGAAGGCGTAGGATGCCACAAAAATACTTAGACATGGTTCTTGTGCTCTTGGAACTTATCATTTAGTGAGGGATTCAAATACACATACAAAGCAATTTGGTAAAACATGATAAATGCTGTAATACGGTCAGGGCGCTATGAGAGGATGAGGGTCTCTCAGCCCCACGTGAGGATCCAGGAAGCTGGAGAGGCCACCTGAGACGAGCCTCAGAAAATGAGTGGGAAATCGCCAGTTGAACTAAAAGCACAGAGCGCGTTAACGCTGGAGTCTAAAGTGAAAGACATCCAGTGGCGGGGCTCAGACGTGCGCGTCGTGTCAGGAAGGAGCACCGTAGCAGTGGACACACACTATAGGCAGTAGCATTTTAAGCAGAGAAAGTAACAGTCAGGTGTGTCTGAGGTCACTGTGGCGGCAGGGTAGGGCGTGGAGTTAAAGGCGAGAGACGGATAGGTCAGGAACAAAGGAAAGGAGCTCAGTGAGGAGACTGCACTGCCCTCCGTGCCAGGAGATGGATCCAGGAAAGAGCCGTGCTGCGGTCCAGGGAGAAGAAACGCGCCCAACTAAGGAGAAGGGGGGAAGGGATGGTTTCATAAAATACTCAGGACGAGCAGAAGTTGGTACCTGCTGACTGAATGAATCGAGACCTGACAGAAATAGTCTCGGATGACCCCCAGTGTCTGGCAGCGGAGGTGGTACCGTTTCCTGAAATGGAAAAACTTGGAAGGAGGAAGGGGAAGCCGTAATTACTAACCAGCAAGAAGAACAGTCTTGGCTTTGCATCCACTCTCTCACTTGACTTTCCTCAAGGCGTTGTTTAGCTTGAAAATCTAGCACCTCCTAGACCTCAGAACAGTTTTCCTTAGAGTTCTGTATATTCATACACTGAGCACAGCATTTATAATTATTAACCTCTTTGAAGATATTCTTTTCATGAATATTTTAATGCTCAACTCAGCAGGCCATTTTTCTTCTGAAATATTTCTAATTTTAGGCAAACTGAAATAATCTTCTTATGCTATATGATAGGCTCTTTGATTAATGGAGAGTAAATTGTTATTTTTTAAGGGAGTCAAAGCCCTTTTACTGAGCTCAGTCTCTAATTTACATTCTGTAGGCGAATAAGATGTGGATTTCCTACAGTAGCTGTCAGTCACCGAGATAAGCCTCTGCATATTGAATATTTCCTACGTTCTTTTCACTCTGTGCATAATTATGGGGAAATTACATTTTGATTGACTAGAAGAGACACCTGTCACATAGAGAAGTTCTAAAAGAAATAGATGTTCTGTATTTTATCAGGGATTACTTTTTCATTTATCCATGTACAAATTCTTAAGCGTGATAACGTTTTAAAATGCAGCTAATTCCAAGATAACAAAAAAAACTTTACTATAGCGCTATATTTCATCTTTTTCTCCACTTGACATTCAGGGCTAGAGCTAGCTAATCAATAAAGCCGATAGTCCCCCTCCATCTGCTCTAAACGAGTTGAAATATAAATAATAAGCAAAATAAAATGTTAGTAAACCATTTAATCAAACTTCATAATTTTAATAGGTGACCGTATGTCGCCTGGGTTGGTGAACTCCCAATTAGCAGCACATCGAGAAGGCACTGTCTTACTGCCCCCCCGTTGGCTTCGTCTTCAGCCCTGGCTGCTGTTTCACACATAGGTGCCAGAGCTTACACGGGAATCCAGGGAGGGGATGAAAGCCACGTCCTGCAAACCCATCACCATCTTTCTTCTCAAAGTTTTTCTTACCCACATAAAGATGTAATGTTATATTCTCTGTTTAAATGGAGAGTTTGGTTTTTCAGTTAATTAAAAAATTTAAATCAGTATGCATATAGAATTTACAAAAATTCAAAAGGAACAAAAGAGTAGTCAGTGAAAGGAGATCTCCCTTCCATCCCAGTCTCCCAGCAATCCAGTTTCTCAGGAGCCAGGTTCTTTTAGCACTATCGTGCATATTTTTCTAGGGTTACTCTATGTATATACAAGTATATTCTTTTTAAAATTTCGGTGGCAGCAAACTCTACACGTAGAGTTCTTACCCAGTTCTTTTTTTTTTCTAACAGGTAAGCTGTATTTATAGAGTTTTCATATTCTTTCTTAAAATTATTTTTATCAGTATTTATTTTTATAAAAGTTTAAATTGGTAGCATTTATGTATTATAAAGCTAAACCATGAAAACACATTGCGTTTTGCTGTTGTCTAATGTATTAATATTGTATATACAAGAAGAGGCATCCCAAATAATACTGAAAAAGAAGAACAAAGTTGAAGGACTCACACTTGGCCAATGTCAAAACTTATACCTCAAAGCTGCAGTAATCAAAGCAGTGTGTTGGGCTTCCCTGGTGGCGCAGTGGTTGAGAGTCCGCCTCCCGATGCAGGGGACACGGGTTCGTGCCCCGGTCTGGGAAGATCACACGTGCCGCAGAGCGGCTGGGCCCGTGAGCCATGGCCACTGAGCCTGCGCGTCCGGAGCCTGTGCTCTGCAACGGGAGAGGCCACAGCAGTGAGAGGGCCACGCACCGCAAAAAAAAAAACAAAAAACAGTGTGTTACTGGCATAGGGATAGACATACAGAACAATGGATTAGCGTTGAGAGTCGAGAAACAAACCCATACATCTATGGCCATTTGATTTCAACAAAAATGTCAAGATCATTCACTGGGGAAAGAATAGTCTTTTCAATAAATGGTGCTGGGACAACTGGGTATCCACACACAAAAGAACAAGGTTGGACTCCTACTTCACACCAAGTACAAGAATTAACTCAAAATGGATCAAAGACCTAAATGTAAGCTGTAAAACTATAAAACTCTTAGAAGAGCTTTATAGAAGGGCCTCGTATTCAGAATATAGAAAGAACACTTAGAACTCAACCACAAAAGGACAGACAACCCAACTTTAAAATGTGCAGAGTTCTTGAATAATAGACATTTCTCTAGAGAAGATATTACAGGTAACCAATAAGCACATGAAAAGATTCTCAGCATGGTTAGTCACTAGGGAAATACAAGTCAGAACCACAGTGAAATACCACTTCACCCCCACTAGGATGGGTATCGTTTTTTTAAAAAGGAAAATAACAGGTGTTGGCAAGGATGTGGAGAAATCGGAACCTGGTACATCACTGGTGGTAAAGTAAAATGGTCCAAGCACTGTGGAAAACAGCCTGGCCGTTTCTCAAAAAGTTAAACATAGAATTACCATATGACTCAGCAATTTCACTCCCAGGTGTAGGTCCAAAAGAATTGAAACAGGTGTGCCAATAAATAGTTGTATATGAATGTTCATAGTCGCACTATGCACAATAGCCAAAAGGTGGAAAGAACCCAAGTGTCCATCGACAGGTGAATGGGTAAGTAAATTGTGGTGTGTGTTCGTATATAGATATAGTGGAATATTATTCATCCGTAAAAAGGAATGAAGTATGATATATGCTATAACGTAGGTGAACCTTGAAAACATTATAATGAGTGAAGTAAGCCAGACACAAAAGATCATGTATTGTGTGATTCCATTATATGAAATATCCAGAAGAGGTAAATCCACAGAGACAGAAAACACATTGGTGGCTGCCAGGGCCTAGTGGCGGGGAGAGTGGGGAATGACTGCTTAATGGGCGCACGGTTTCCTTTTGCGGAAACGTTTTGAAAGTAGGTACAGGTGGTGGTTGCACAACTTTGTGGCCACTAGTCCACTTTAAAATGGTTAATTTTATGTGACATGAAATTTTACTTCATAAAAAATGTATATGTAATCCATCCGAACATGTTGATTTACTTTAGTTTTAATATTTAGTGGTTAGAACACACTTTAAGGATGAGCTTGGGATTAACATATACACACTACTATATATAAAATAGATAATCAACAAGGACCTACTATATAGCACAGGGAACTATATTCAATATCTTGTAATTACCTATAAGGGGAAAAAAATCTGAAATGTATGTGTATAAGTGTATCAGTTTGCTGTACACCTGAAACTAACACAACATTGTAAATTAACTGTACTTCAATTCTAAAAAATGGTTTAAAAAAATCAGCTGTTTACAGAATCGATCACTGAAGCACCTTCTCAAAATCTCTGGCTTCCAGAAAACAGTTTGAAAACCACTGAGCCCTTTTGACAGCATGTGGAAGGTGGAGAGCCTGTCTTGACAGGAACAGGGAGCTCATCTCTTTGCCCTGTCACTGCTAGAGAGCTCTCCTTCTTAGACAGGTCTTTACATTGTTCCAAAATCTCCAGAAACTTCCACCCAGCAGTCCCAGTCCTGGCCTCTGGAATCACCGACGACATCATTGTGGCTGCAGATAGCATGCGTTCGCTGAAGTTCCTCCTACATCAGGGTTTCAGATTTCCTGATTGCCCTTCTTTGAGTGTTCTCGTGCTTGTCAGCAACTCCAGTAAAAGATAGGCGTCTTAAAATCCATACTTTTTTTTTTAATAGCTGCATAGCTTTCCAATGCATGGATGTATCAAACTGATTTATCCAGAGACCTGTAGATAAACTTGAGTTGTCAATTCTTTGCTATTACAATGCACATTTTGCAGTGAAAAATGCCCATGCACATGTCATTTCACAAATGTGTTATAGAATAACGTCCTAGACAAGGAATAGTGAGGTGACGGGTAGCGTGTTTGAAGTGATACCGACTGTTGACAGTGCACCCTGTGAGACCCGTTCCCATCAGCCGTCTGCCGGAGGAACCCTCCTTCCCACACCATCTCCACCAGTGTGTTAGTCTAACATTTTTATGTTTCTGAATCTGGCAGGTGAAAAAGGGTCTCTCCTTTCAATTTTGATTTGCATTCCTCTTTATTTTGAAAGAAGTTGAACATCTTTTTGTGTTTTTAAGAGCCCCTTCCCCCTTTTCTGGAAGCTTTGCAGGTCAGATCTGTATCTTTGATGTTCTAAAACCACACTGTCGTGTGTGTGTGGAGGTTCTGGTCCTTGATTGTGCCGGGCCCTTGAGTGAGCCCTTTCGGTCTGAAAACTTACATCCTGTGGTTCTGGAAAATTCATTGCGTATTTCTTTGATGATTTTCTCCCCTTTGTTATCTCTAATATCACTTTGTCTGGAGCTTCTGTCTTTTCATCTGTTGACTTTCTTTGAAGTTTTTATTTTAATTTACCTTCTTAGTTCTTTTACAAGAAAATTCTGTAATGGGGGGTACATGTCACACATTTGTCAAAACGCACCAGGTGTACAGCACCGCACCAAGGGTGAACCCAGATGTCAGCTGCGGACTTTGTGTGATAATGATGGCGGTGTAGGTTCATCACTTGTAATAAATGTACCTGCTGGTGGGGATGTTGACAGTGGGGGAGAGGCTGGGTGGAGGCAGGGGGTTTATGGAACTCTTTATGCTTTTCGCTCCATTTTGCTGTGAACCTAAAACTGCTCTCAAAAATCAAATATTTAAAAGGCAGAAAAAAATGTGGTAATCATGTTTTCAGTTTTCAACTTACCCATTTTTCTCTGATTGGCTCTTTTTCTAAATAGCCTGTTTTTCATCTCATGGATATAACATTGTGTGAACATCTCTGGGTATACAAAGTAGAACTTGCTGAAAGCTCATCACTGTTGTTGAATTTTCTAGCTCATTTGGTGTCATACTGCTGTTTATCTTAGTCTTGTAGGCTCCCAGAGGGGCCACGGAAAGCTGATGTGGAGCCCTGAGTAAGCATGCCAGGGCTGTCCACCAGTGTCCTGCTGGTTGAGTGACAGGGGGCCAGCTGTTAACATGGGGGAACCCCTCATCCCAGCAAGTGAAGGTCCTTGTTCCAGGGCACCAATCTTCACAGTAGCTGTTCTAGTTCTCTCTTATTTATTTAGTTTCTCCCAAGAACCTGACTCTGATCTTTTGTCTGGGAAGAATTGGGGTTACTATTTGGTTGCCAGGTGTTCTGTGTTCAGGGTTGAGGCATTTGGAAGGAAGGTATCAACGGATCGTGGAGGATTTGAATCGGTCTACCTGTTTCAGCTGTGTCTCAGTCCCGTTCTGACCAGACCGGGTGTTTCCCAGCCTGGAGCCTCTGGAGCTCTGGTAGGTGGTCAGTCCCTCCACACTGCAGGCCCACCTGCCCTTCTCTGGGCTGCATGCTCTCTCTGCCCCCATTTAACTTCCCTTTGCTCTAGAAATCTCCCCTCCAGTTTCCCCTTCCCATTCTCATGGTTGTGGAGTCGTACCTTGATAGTCTCTATGAAATGTTAATGGCGTCTCAAAAAGAAGAGAATCACACATGGTCTGTTCATGCTCTGATCCAGAATATTTTGTTTCTTCAACCTGTGTTTTCCACTTGCATCTTTTTCACCCTCTAATCTGTCTTCAGCTCCTTAATTTGTTTATAATACTAATTGATTTTGGCCTGGGAGTTACTTGAAGCCTTCTTATGACTTCTGACTTTCCTGTGACTGTGCACCATACTGTTTCTCCATATCCATTTGTTTTTAACTATTCAGAGGTTTTTGAATTGTTCCTGTATTTGTTCTGAGGAAAGATTTCTTTTGCCTCCTAGTTTATTCTCACTAGGTAAGGTTTATCCTTAAGCCTTGACAAGCACACTTTAGCAGAATAAAAATTTTTAAATAGTTGTTGACTGATAGGTTTGATGTTTCTGGCTTCAGTTTTAATAAATCTGTCCTAGGGTGGTATATGGTTGCTTCTTGAAGAGAACCTTAGTGACAAAAGATAGTGGTGGAATATTGGCTACAATCTTTTTTGGTTTTGCTTTTGTTGGTTTGGTTTCTATTTTGTTTTTAGTGCTAAACCAAGAAGGATTGGAGTCAGGATTTAAATTCACTAAATATTTAGGTAATCTCTATATAAATTCTAGTGATGACTAAAATAGGGAAGTGTTTTAAAAGTTTAGGTATCTTTAAAAGACATTTGCAGTAGTTCTTTATTAACTTGATCATTTTAGTTGCTAAGGTTATATTTCACAAGGTATATGATGGCTTGGTGGTTAATTTTTCATAGTAAAGTAGTGATAGTTGCAAATATTCTGAAATAGGCTAATTATAATTACTTTTATTCAGGTACTGAATATGAGAGTAAATATATAATCATCTGGTTTGTATGTGGCGAGGAGGACTATTCTATTTTTTTTTTTTTGCCGTACGCAGGCCTCTCACGGTTGTGGCCTCTCCCGTTGCAGAGCACAGGCTCTGGACGCGCAGGCTCAGTGGCCACGGCTCACGGGCCCAGCCGCTCTGCGGCATGTGGGATCCTCCCGGACTGGGGCATGAACCCGCGTCCCCTGCATCGGCAGGCGGACTCTCAACCACTGCGCCACTAGGGAAGCCCTCTGTGTATTTTTTTTTGACAAGACTTAATGGCAGTGATGATATTTCCATTTCTTTGAGCTTGTTCACAGAAGTATAAGCTAATTATGGTTCTTTAAATATAAAGCTAAACATGTTCTAGATAAACCAAGATTGTCTTTTCTTTTTTGAAAAATAGGAGCAGATGTCTCAAGTATTAGATGCCATGTTTGAAAAATTGGTCAAAGAAGGGGAACATGTAATTGATCAAGGTGATGATGGCGACAACTTTTATGTAATCGATAGGTAAGTTTTGTGTAACTTCACTGCTGAAAGGTAATGAACCTTTTGTGGAAATCTCAGTGGCTATTATAACGCCTGACAGATTAATGTACGACAATTGCTCTTCCCTCCTTACCCTTATTCCTGTGTAACTGGCCCTACACACCTACAGTGAACCCATGCAGTGAAACCGTGCTACATCATGGAAAGAGGCATAGTGTATGGAAGACTGGTGACTTTTGGTTAATCTAGAAATCTGTCATTTACTGGGAGCCTCCTCATTTGTTAACTTCTAATGGAGAGGCAGTGATGCCTGTTACAGAGTTAGAGATGGCTGTTACTGTGAGAATAGCAGCATAATACAACATCTGGGATATTGAATCCATATAACTCAATCTGTTATTATGTTTTCTAAAAAGTTTCTTCTGTTATTACTTAATGAAGTAAAACATGCTAATGGTTTAAAAGATTCAGATATTTCAGAGGGGCCTAAGGTGAAAAGTTAGTCTCTCTTCCTACTGCTTTAGCATCATCTAACCCGCAGAGTGAGTAATTGCGTGTCTTTCCAGAAGTTGTTCATGCATTATCGTATTTGTCTGTTAAAAACTCTGTAGAGAAGTTATTTAAGTGAGAAGGCCTGCATTTATATTGAAAATCTAATTTCAGAAAGTTTAAGTTGTGCTTGACTTCATCCAAGAGCAGTGTGCTTTTCAGATGTAGAGAACAAACGTATGGACAACAGGCGGGGAAAGCGGGGTGGCTGCGGGGGATGAATTGGGAGATTGGGATTGACATGTACACTCTGATGTGTATAAACTAATAAGAACCTGCTGTATCAAAAAATAAAATTAAAATCAGCTATAAAAAATTAAAGTAACATAAAAAAAAAGAACAGTGTGCTTTTAGCAATACTTAGGTAACAATCCTAAGATGTAAAAGGTGCGCAGCCTGGACTGAGTCTTCATTTCTGCACTTCTGTAACATGGTGATGAGGTGTTGATGAGACGTTTGGATTCCCCAAGCACCCCACCACCACCAACGCCCGCCCTGTTTGCATGGAACACAAATCATCTCCCAGCCTGATTTGTCGGATTACATTTGCTTCTCTGGGCCAAGTTGTGTTCTACTCAGAGGCTCCGCAGAAAATCGCCCCCCCCCCCCGCCCCCGTCTGCTTAGCACTTGTTCCCTGATCTGGGCTCTGTGGGTGGTACCTTTCATGCATCAGTAGCACATGCTCTCTGAGTCCCTCAGTCCCTCACCCCTAAGTCCGTGGTGAGCCGGGAGAGCTGCACTAGCCAGGGCTGGGGCTAGACTCTATGATTTTAGAATTGTCCCACATGTAAATTAAAGTCATGATTCTTGTACCATTAACAGCTTTCATCAACGAAACACCTCAGAAATTCTCTCAGCTGTTTAATCGTATTGAATCGTAGGGGTCTATGCGAACCCCAAAGGTAGTACAGGAATAATTTTCTTTTAGTAGGTATTTTGACTATAAAAACGCCTTACGTTTGTATATAGCACCTTCCCTTTTCAGTTAGATCCTCGTCACCCTTTCGACAGATGACAATTTTCAGGCCCACAGAAGTGATGCGAGTCGGCGAAGGTCACCCAGATGATGAGTGTGGAGCAGACCCAGCATCTGGGTCTCTTGGCCACTGTGTGTGCTCTTTTCGTGGCTCTGCCCTGCCCAGGGCTTCATGTTCTCAGGGGAGAAATCTATATGAAAATGCAGCACACGGTATTTTAGCAGATTTTTAGACTGATACGATTTCAACTGGACTAGTAGCTCACTATACTTCTCGTCAACACGTTTGTTGTGTATTTTATCCTATTCAAAGTAGAAAACATAGAAAACAGTTTTCGTGCAAACGTGTAAAGAGTATAAATAGAAAAATTAATCTGTACTTGAAAAATAACTATTCATGAAACAAATTCTGGAGGGTATCCCTGAAACAGCCATTCTAGCTGTGGATTATATTAAAAGCCAGTTATTCTTATTCATGAATATCTTTTGTCTCTAATATCTTATGTGTTTGCTTTTGTGGTATCTTTACTATTCATAATCCTTTCTTAACCTTAAAAGCACTCCCTGTTTTGTCTTTGCTAGAGTTTAGCCAACAAAATAAAGCCAAAGAATTTCTCCTGTCTGCCCTCACAGGTGTTTCAGCAAGCCTTGAAACCGTGTTCTCTGATAAGATATAGTACATGGAAAACCAGTTCTCCACAACAAGAATGCAGTTTCCAGAAATATAGGGTCTGGATAATATGCAGCGCAGTGACTGTTTTACTTGCCTAGAAGAAGAAACCCAATTAAAAGATAAGCACAGAAAGACTATAAAAAGACCAGGATCAGATATTTAGCCTGAATTTCTACCACTTTTAGATTGTGGGGTCAGTCTAACATGAAGGACCAGATGGTATAAAGAGCCAGAGAGTAAATTTTGCAGGCTTTCTGGGCCATGAGGTCTATGTTGCAGCTACTCAGCTCTGCTGTCATAGCACAAGTCAGCTACAGAGAATGCAGAAACCGCCGGTGTGTTTGTCTTTCCAATAAAACTTGATTTACAGAAGCAGGCAGCCAGTCTTGGGCCTCAGCTTGCCGGCCCCTCCTGTAGGTTATAAAGGACCCTGTAAGTACTGTACAGAAGTGCCTGACCAGATTGTTAGAGCTATATTCTGTTTAAAAATTATTTTCTTCTGATCTCAAAAGTAATACATACTCATTTTAGAAACGAAAACTCTTTAATTACACAGTGAATGTCCCTAGAATCCTCCCCAATTCTTATACTCAGAGGTCACTGCAGTCAGCAGACTCACACACATTCCTTCAGGTGGTTGTCTTGGCATATTGCATTTGGTTGCAGTCTTAGTTACATTTTAATCATTTATTTCCATACCTTAAATATTTGTTGTTTAGTCTCATTTGCCCCAGACGATGAGACAACAGACACATGGATGGGCCTTACCCTCGTCCCGTGGATGCTCTCTTCTTCCTGCTTGTCCGGAACTGGTGGTGTCTTTTTCACATATTGATGCCCTTTTATTCCTTGTTGTCATTAGAGGGGAAAGGAAACTAAGAGCCCATCCTCAGCTGCCACCCTTGGGTGTGTCCTACATCTCAGGGAGGACCCCTGTTGCCTTACTGTGCCTGCGGAAGGCTCCCAGTGCACCCAGCCAGCTCCTTCCTGCTTCTCCCCGATGTAAAGACCTCTTCAAGGATGTAGAAGAAGCTGAGGGCAGTGGCGGATCTGGGAGGAAACTGAATGGCTGGGCCAGGGCACTATTCACCCTTCTAGACATTTAAATTTTAACTGGGTGAATGTGTTATGATGTCCCAGCAATAAGACTGAGCAATAAATGATTTTTTTTTAAAAAAAGAATGAGGTTGTATTTCCCAGGGCTCATGTTTCATCGTGATGAGATTTTACTTGAATTACTTTTACGTCTTCTTTTTCACATGTGCAACAGAGGAACATTTGATATCTACGTGAAATGTGATGGTGTTGGAAGGTGTGTTGGCAACTATGACAATCGTGGGAGTTTTGGCGAACTGGCCTTAATGTACAATACGCCCAGAGCAGCTACAATCACTGCTACCTCTCCCGGTGCTCTGTGGGGCTTGGTGAGTGAAGTATTTATTTGACCTGAATGTCATTTGTAAAAATCATTATGACAGAAGCCAGGTGGCTACAGTATTTTAGTTCTAATAGGTAGATTTATTTGGGATCATCATCAGTCATCAGGGAATTTATTAAGCAACTACTAGATGCTGAACTCTTGGACACTAGGACTGTGCTGAGTTAAATCTTCATGTTCTTTTCCCAAATTGAGTCAGGAGTTTAACCTACTGGCCGTGGGAAAGACACTCAGATCCAAAATGTTCCTCTTTTACTCACTCTTAAAAACCAACCAGCCACACAAAGGCTTCAGTGCTTTTTTTTCAGATAGCTATCTGTGGTAAATATCATCATCTGTGGTTCCCAGAGTGTGGGCCCCTGACCTGTAGCATCTCTATCACCTGGGAACTTGCTAGAAATGCAAGTTGACGCCCCACTCACTGATTCAGGCCCGTTGACTCAGAAACTCTGGCGATGGGACCGAGCAGTCTGTATTTGAGCAAGGCCACTGGGTGATTCTCATGCATGCTTGAGAAACCACTATGAACTGAGTCTCTCCATGCTGTGTAAATGGATTGGTAACAACTTTGCATTGCCAAGCGGCTGTGTGGAGAAAAAATACTTGGTGCCTGATGCTTCTCACATCAGAATTTCTTGGAGGTGTTAAAAAAGAAAATTCTCTTACCTAGGCCCTACCACAGACAAACTTAATCAGACTCTCAGGGTTGGGACTCTCAGACCTGGGCTTTTAAAGAAAATTTCTTAATGGTGCTGTTTCTACAAGACTTAAAAGTTGGTTTAAAGACATTTGGGGGACTTCCCTGGCAGTCCAGTGGCCAAGACTCCATGCTCCCAGTGCAGAGGGCCCGGGTTCAATCCCTGGTCGGGGAACCAGATGCTGCGTGCCACAACTAAGAGTTCGCATGCTGCAACTAAAGACCCCCGCACGCCGCAACTAAAGATCCCACATGCTGCAACGAAGATCCCATGTGCCGCAACTAAGACCCGGCACAGCCAAGTAAATAAATATTAAAAAAAAAAAAATGGGGGTTGGGGGGGAGGGAGATTCTTTTCATAGATGATCTTAGGATGCAGAGTAGCCGACCCAAGTCAAGCTGATTCTGGACTGTGTTTAATCTGGTGCTTAGGGATCACCTGGGAATCCAGTTAAAATGCAGATTCCGATTCACCGGGTCTGGGATGAGGCCTGTGATTCTGCATTTCTCACCAGCTCCCAGCAGACACCAGTGGCTGCCGGTGCCCAGAACACACTTTAAACAGCCCTGATTTAAAGGGAGTGTTGTCAATACTTGTATTTCCTTTTAAAATTGTTGAAAACATCCCATCCTATAGTTTTGACATGCGTTTACTCGGTTATTTCTCTCAAATCCTTTTGTGGAAGGAGACGAGGTTGAAGTAACAGGAAGTTTGCTAACAATCTCCTTCCCAAGGACTGTAGCTTCAGAGAAGTTACACATTATTCAGTCACCACTCAGCCTTTGACTCCGCCGTGGATCCAACTGATAAAAATAGCTCTTGATCAGAGAAACGACATATTGTGCATTTCTTCTTATTAGACCCAGGCAGTTGCTGTTTACTTATTCAAAATGTGATGAGTCACTTTTTAAGTGGTAGAAGCAAAATTGGAATTGTTTCAGGTAGAAGGGAGCTGAAGTGTCTTAAGGGTTATCAAAGACTGGAATACCCAAAGCCAGCAAAATAAACACTCCAAACCCGAGCGGACTTGGCCCCTAGGAAGCATTTGCCTGCCCTCACAGCCTCGGGTCTCTATCTCTTTCATTAAGGAAGGTATCATTTAAAATTTAATCATCCTGATAGGGTTGCCAGCCAGGGTCAGACTGTCACATGGTAAGGAAGGCTTCTCCCTGCAGGTCCTGGGAACAAGGTCACACACTTAGCGGGTTGGCCCTTTGAATACTGAAAGTTCTCAGCCCTGGAAGGTACCTTAAACTAGGGACAAAGGCCCACCATTTCCCAGTGCGTGTGATACTTACGTTCTCAGGTAGGATTAAGCATTTTCAGAGATTTTTTTACTAATCTGTACATGTTTCAAGCTTTATGAAAGTGGGCAGTTTGTGATGATCACCTTGGGGATGTGCCTAAGTGCAGTAGGTGTTTTTAAAAAATTATAATAATATAATCAATTAATACTTCGAACCTGCTTTCTTAGCAGCTCGCCTAACTAACCCCCTTTCAGCAAAAGCTGAGTAGAAAAGAGATTTTGCTTTTAAGACCAACAGGTTGGAGCTCTGCCACATAAGTGCAGGTGTAAAGATAAGCAAATCTCAAGAGAAAAGTCCTTTGTAGAATAGTCTTAACTTTGTAAATAAGACTAGGTCACTGTTAGCCTTGGGGGATCAACTGATCTATAAGACCATGCTGGTGATTCAGAGGGGCAATGATTGATTGAAATGACTAGAATGAAAACATTTGAAATGGGACTTTGTGGATTTTATTTATATGTCACAGTGGGTGTGAAGAGGTGGGCCACTAATAGAAAATTTTTCCTGAGATGTGTAGCTCATTACGGTTAATTTCTAAATTGCTAACCTATTTCTAGTCTTCTCTGTTTTGCAGTAAACTCTGTTCATAAAATGGTGTTGCATCTGGTTCCCGGACCTGATTATTTATCTGAATCACTCGGGGAGCTTTTACGAAATACAGATTATTGTAGAGTCCTATATGCAGAGATTTTGAGTCATTAAAGTCTGGGATGTTAGAATAAACCTTTTTTTAAAAAAACACAACAGCTGATTCTGATGCAGAACCAGACTTGGAAATTATTTCAATATTTTTACTAATTATCTTGAAATTTTTTCTCTTTTAAAAAAAATGATTAAGAGTACAAGTCCAAATTACAGCCCTTCTAAAATTGTAGTAAACTAAATTGGAGAACAGGATGTTTAATTACCTAGAGACTTACATCCTCACTGGTATTTTTCTCCATCGTATGAGTTCATTTAAATTGAGCCCTAATGTGTTGGCATAGTAATTTACTAATTAAAGAACATATCCCAATTAATTTTATTTTATATTAAGATGGTATAGTTATCAGTGTATGCCGAAGTAACATAATTCTAGGGGCTCTTAACTGAGAACTAAAATAACGTTTTGTAGGAATTTTTAAAATATAAAATTTGTAGGAAAACCATTTTTTGAGCCGTTACCTTTAAAGTTTTCTCTAGTTCCTTAATTCATTGTGGTATCTTTGAGGTTAAGTAGTATAAACATAGGGACATTTTAGAATGATGAGCATGATAAACACTGGAATCAGAATCTACTCAAAAAAGTTGTAGTTTTTCTGTGCACCTTTTTAAAAAGGTGACAGAAACCCTAAAGTCAATAATTTTTCAGCATCTCTTTACATTGTACTTTCATGATTTAAAACCATTTTCTAATACTGGTTTTCATGTATTTTTTACCGCAACCCACAAGAAGCACATTAGGAAATGTCACCACCAGTGCATGTGTGTGTGTGCCTTTGTGTATAACTGAAATAAATATATAACTCAACACTTTACTAAAAGGGATGCACACTCAGATTTCCTATTCTGTTTTTTTTTTTTTTTTTTTTTATAAAAATGCTGGTCATGGGTGAAGGGAGTCAAAAGGTACAAATTTCCAGTTATAAATACATCCTGGGGATGTAATGTACAGCAGGGTGACTACAGTTAATAATACTGTATTGTATATTTGAAAGTTGCTATGTGAGTATATCTTAAAAGTTTTCATCATAAGAAAAAAAATTCTGTAACTATGTGAGGTGATGGATGTTAACTAGACTTATTGTGGTGATCATTTCACAATATGTACAAATGTTGAATCATTATGTTGTATGCCTGAAGCTAATATAATGTCGTATGCCAGTTATACCTCAAAAACAATGCTAGTCATGTCCCACCGAATTGTAACACTCCAGGGCTGTTATCTATAGCAAAAGAACTCAGTGCTAGTTTGAACTCATAGAAACGGAGTAGGATGGTGGTTGCCAGGGCCTGGGGTGGGGGGCGGTGCAGTTATAAAATGAATAAGTTCTGAGGATCCAGTGTACAAATGATGATTATGGTTAACAATATTGTGTTACATACTTGGAAGCTGCTAAGAGAGTACATCTTAAACGTTGTCACCACAAAAAAGAAGTGGTAATTATGTGAGGTGATAGAGGTGTTAACTAACCCTACTGTGGTAATCATTTAACAATATATATCAAATCAACATGTTGTGTACCTTAAACTTCCACAATATTCTGTAGGTCAATTGTATCTCAAAAAGCTGGGGGTGGAAAACGAGCAAGGAGCTGGTATATTTTTTAAATGGTGCGACAGCGCCACCTAGTGGGTGTAGCCCGCCAGTTACATGTTGGTCAGATCTCTGTTCTGAATAAAAAGTAAACTTGCTTTCTTTAAAAAACATGAATATGGTTCTATATTTTTGCTTAAAGAAATAAAATCTGAAATGAGTCATATTAGAAGGATAGTAATGTTAATTTTCTATTTCAGAATCTTCAATTATTGTTTGTTCCTTACAGGGAATAAAATGAAACTATTTCTTCAAACTTTCTTTCTCCATAAAGTCTACCTTTTAACTATCTTTGTATTTGATATTCTGCCTTTAGGACAGGGTAACCTTCAGGAGGATAATTGTAAAAAATAATGCCAAAAAGAGAAAAATGTATGAAAGCTTTATTGAGTCACTGCCATTTCTTAAATCTTTGGAAGTAAGTATATGTTTGTGCTTTTATTTTATTTTGCTTTAAAAGATTCTGTTTTGTTAGAAATACTTAGTTCTGTAGAAGGTTTCTTTGAATAATAATCTATCCATATTTTCATTTGAAAAGATTACAGTGTTTTTATAGCTTAGTATCTCTTTTACTGCCTGTAACTGCATTTGTTTTGTCGTTTACAAGTAATAGACCCCTAGGAGCATCTATAGCAGATTTATGTGTGGTCTCTATCTAAAAGCAGACTTAAACTAATCACCTAAATGTAGGCAAGAGCCTTTATAGGAAGAGGTCATCTAAATACAGAATGTCCTCACTGGCCTCTCCTTCTTTATTCCTTTCCTCCTTTCCTCTTAAAACTGACAGTCTAAGGTCTCTCTTTTTTCAGGCTACACTTATTCACACGGTGAACTTGGCAAATCCCCTGGCTTTAAATGTCTATTATGGTGATGCTTCTTAAAATTGACATCATCGGGCAAGGCCCTGCCCTTGAACACTAGGCTCATTTATCTAACTGCATAGTCAACATTTCTTCTGGGATGTCTAAAAGACATCTCAGACCTAACACATCCCAAACCTTCTTCCCTCTCTTCCCCACCTTAGCGAAAGCAATGCCATCCTTCTAGCATCTCAGCCAGAATCCTTGGGGTTGATGGACCAGTGTGCTAACATGTCTCTTTGTTGGCTTGTCAGTATCCACCGAGTAGCAAGCAATTCGGGCCACATTTCAGAACGCATATTGGGCAGCTGATCTTCTCCAGCAGTAGATATCTTTAAATAAAAATAGGTCAGGGGTTGGAACTTCAAATGCCTTCAGAGCTAGGTACATAAAAAGAAGAAATGGTAAACTTGAAAACATGTGCTCCATCTAAAGAAGCAGCTGCTAGTCCACCAGAGTTTATTTTTTGCTGCATGGAAATAAGGGCTGAGTGTTGCTGAATGCCCTGATTCTTCAAGAGAAGCTGGAAATTTAAGTTTTTATGAAAAACTTGTTTAAAATGCTGGCAGTTAATATAACACACACATGCGCACACACAAACCCACACACGGCTCAATTTATTTGGCCTATAGGCTACCATTTTTAAACCCCTGAAATAGTTACGATTACCTACCTGATTAGTCTGTTTAATATAGTTGTCCCTGTGTTTCCACAGGGATTGGTTCCAGGACCACCCCGGTGGATACCAAAATCTGCGGATGCTCAAGTCCCTCACACTGGTCCCTCCTTAGCCCTCGGGTTCCACATTTGTGGATACAGAGGGCCCACTGTATATTTATTGAAAAAAATCTGCATATAAGTGGACCTGCACGGTTCAAACCCATTTATATTATCAAATACAAGAGTAATTATATTATTAAATACAAATACAGTATTATCAAGGGTATTATCTTTTTTTCCTTTATAGGTTTCTGAGCGCCTGAAAGTGGTAGATGTGATAGGCACCAAAGTATACAACGATGGAGAACAAATCATTGCTCAGGTATAATACTTTTTATGGATTCAGTTTGGGGTTATTTTCCAAAAGACTCTTATACACTGTAAGTCTTGATAAAATTTTCATGTGTGTCTATAATTAGTATGTAGTGATGGGTTAAATGAATATTCTATCAAATGACCTGTTAAAAATGGTTTAATTTACAGCCATGAAGCTATTTTGAGTATTTTTATTTTTGTAACTAACTCTTAATGAATATGTATTAAATCATCAAATGGATTTCTGCATAATTTTATATTTGTACCTGGCATGAAGGTCACATGTATAAAGAATGCCATTTATAAGAGGAAAACAAATGGTAATCACTCCATGAGATTTATTAATAAGGACCCAGAATGTGCATCGGAAGATGTAGAAGTTTGCACAATCGGTTCACTGGCAAAACTTCCTGAGGCTGCTTCCTGATGAAATAAACCAAGAAGGGAACACGCTGCACCATGTACTGTACTGGCTTCCAGGCGCTACAGGCACTAGGGGGGCCAGCATGCTCTTTAACCTCTAATGCTTTTCTAAGATCCCATTGGAACCAGAAGCAATACATACGTATCTTGGTTAGAACAGACCTACCAAGAAGTAGGATTTATGAAGACAGTTAAAGTTTACAGATAAAGCATACCAACAATAGTACCTTATTTCCTAGTTACAGTTTTGAAACATTGATTGCATGATTTAAACAGATTTTTAATAAATTCTGTAATTTTTGTATCACAATATTACCCTGTATTGTAATCTTTATCTGAAATATTGTCTCTTTCGATATATGTGAAACAAGATTCAAAGTGTGTGAGGCTGAGAAAAGAGTAATTATTTTATTTTATATTATTATTTTTTAACATCTTTATTGGAGTATAATTGCTTTACAATGGTGTGTTAGTTTCTGCTTTATTACAAAGTGAGTCGGCTATATATATAACCCCATATCTCCTCTCTCTTGTGTCTCCCTTCCACCGTCCCTATCCCACCCCTCTGGGTGGTCACAAAGCACCGAGCTGATCTCCCTGTGCTATGCGGCTGCTTCCCACTAGCTATCTATTTTACGTTTGGTAGTGTATATATGTCCATGCCACTCTCTCACTTTGTCCCAGTTTACCCTTCCCCCTCCCTGTGTCCTCAAGTCCATTCTCTACGTCTGCCTCTTTATTCCTGTCCTGCCCCTAGGTTCGTCAGAACCTTTTTTTTTTTTAGATGCCATATACATGTGTTAGCATACGGTATTTGTTTTTCTCTTTCTGACGTACTTCACTCTGTATGACAGACTTCAGGTCCATCCACCTCACTACAAATAACTCAATTTCATTCCTTTTTATGGCTGAGTAATATTCCATTGTCTATATGTGCCACATCTTCTTTATCCATTCATCTGTCGATGGACACATAGGTTGCTTCCATGTCCTGGCTATTGTAAATAGAGTTGCAATGAATATTGTGGTACATGACTCTCTTTGAATTATGGTTTTATCAAGGTATGTGCCCAGGAGTGGGATTGCGGGGTCGTATGGTAGTTCTATTTTTAGTTTTTTAAAGAACCTCCATACTGTTCTCCATAGTGGCTGTATCAATTTACATTCCCACCAACAGTGCAGGAGGGTTCCCTTTTTTCCACACCCTCTCTAGCATTGTTTTTACATTTTTTGATGATGGCCATTCTGACTGGTGTGAGGTGATACCTCATTGTAGTTTTGATTTGCATTTCTCTAATGATTAGTGATGTTGAGCATCCTTTCAAGACTTTGTTGGCAATCTGTATATCATCTTTGGATAAATATCTGTTAAGGTCTTCTGCCCATTTTTGGATTCGGTTGTTTGTTTTTTTGATGTTGAGCTGCATGAGCTGCTTGTAAGTTTTGGAGATTAATCCTTTGTCAGTTGCTTCATTTGCACCTATTTTCTCCCATTCTGAGTGTTGTCTTTTCCTCTTGTTTATGGTTTCCTTTGCTGTGCAAAAACTTTTAAGTTTCATTAGGTCCCATTTGTTTATTTTTGTTTTTATTTCCATTTGTCTAGGAGGTGGGTCTAAAAGGATCTTGCTGTGATTTATGTCATAGGATCTTCTGCCTATGTTTTCCCCTAAGAGTTTTATAGTGTCTGGCCTTAATTTAGGTCTTTAATCCATTTTGAGTTTATTTTTGTGTATGGTGTTAGGGAGTGTTCTAATTTCATTCTTTTACATGTAGCTGTCCAGTTTTCCCAGCACCACTTATTGAAGAGGCTGTCTTTTCTCCATTGTATATTCTTGCCTCCTTTATCAAAGATAAGGTGACCATATGTGTGTGGGTTTATCTCTGGGCTTTCTGTCCTGTTCCACTGATCTATATTTGTTTTTTGTGCCAGGACCACACAGCCTTCATTACTGTAGCTTTGTAGTATAGTCTGAAGTCAGGGAGCCTGATTCCTCCAGCTGCGTTTTTCTTTCTCAAGACTGCTTTGGCTATTCAGGATCTTTTGTGTTTCCATACAAATTGTGAAATTTTTTGTTCTAGTTTTGTGAAAAATGCCATTGTTAGTTTGATAGGGATTGCGTTGAATCTGTAGATTGCTTAGGGTAATATAGTCACTTTCACAGTGTTGATTCTTCCAATCCAAGAACATGGTACATCTCTCCATCTGTTTGTATCATCTTTAATTTCTTTCATCAGTGTCTTATAGTGTTCTGCATACAGGTCTTTTGTCTCCTTAGGTAGGTTTATTCCTAGGTATTTTATTCTTTTTGCTGCAGTGGTAAATGGGAGTGTTTCCTTAATTTCTCTTTCAGATTTTTCATCATTTGTGTGTAGGAATGCAAGAGATTTCTTTGCATTAATTTTGTATCCTGCTACTTTACCAAATTCATTGATTAGCTCTAGAAGTTTTCTGGTAGCCTCTTTAGGATTCTCTGTGTATAGTATCATGTCACCTGCAAACAGTGACAGCTTTACTTCTTCTTTTCCAATTTGGATTCCTTTTATTTCTTTTTCATCTCTGATTGCTGTGGCTAAAGCTTCCAAAACTATGTCGAATAATAATGGTGAGAGTGGACAACTTTGTCTTGTTCCTGATCTTAGAGGAAATGCTTTCAGTTTTTTACCATTGAGAACGATGTTGGCTGTGGGTTTGTCATATATGGCCTTTATTGTGTTGAGGTAAGTTCCCTCTAAGCCACTTTCTGGAGGGTTTTTATCATAAATGGGTGTTGAATTTTGTCGAAAGCTTTTTCTGCATCTATTGAGATGATCATGTGGTTTTCCTCCTTCAATTTGTTAATATGTTTTATCACATTGATTGATTTGCATATATTGAAGAATCCTTGCATTCCTGGGATAAGCTGCACTTGATCATGGTGTGTGATCTTTTTGACGTGCTGTTGGATTCTGTTTGCTAGTATTTTGTTGAGGATTTTTGCATCTATGTTCATCAGTGATATTGGCCTGTAGTTTTCTTCCTTTGTGACATCTTTGTCTGGTTTTGGTATCAGGGTGATGGTGGCCTCGTAGAATGAGTTTGGGAGTGTTCCTCCCTCTGCTATATTTTGGAAGAGTTTGAGAAGGATAGGTGTTAGCTCTTCTGTAAATGTTTGATAGAATTTGCCTGTGAAGCCGTCTGGTCCTGGGCTTTTGTTTGTAGGAAGATTTTTAATCACAGTCTCAATTTCAGTGCTTCTGATTGGTCTGTTTATATTTTCTATTTCTTCCTGATTCAGTCTCGGAAGGTTGTGCATTTCTAAGAATTTGTCCATTTCTTCCAGGTTGTCCATTTTATTGGCATAGAGTTGCTTGCAGTAATCTCTCGGGATCCTTTGTATTTCTGCAGTGTCAGCTGTTACTTCTCCTTTTTGATTTCTAATTCTATTGATTTGAGTCTTCTCCCTTTTTTTTAAAGATGAGTCTGACTAATGGTTTATCAATTTTGTTTATCTTCTCAAAGAACCAGCTTTTAGTTTTATTGATCTTTGCTATCGTTTCCTTTATTTCTTTTACATTTACTTCTGATCTGATCTTTATGATTTCTTTCCTTCTGCTAACTTTGGGGGGTTTGTTCGTCTTTCTCTAATTGCTTTAGGTGTAAGTTTAGGTTGTTTATTTGAGATGTTTCTTGAGGTAGGATTGTATTGCTATAAACTTCCCTCTTAGAACTGCTTTTGCTGCATCCCGTAGGTTTTGGGTCATCGTGTTTTCATTATTTGTTTCTAGGTATTTTTTGATTTCTTCAGTGATCTCTTGGTTATTAAGTAGTATATTGTTTAGCCTCCATGTGTTTGTACTTTTTACAGATTTTTTTCATGTAATTGACATCTCTAGTCTCATAGCATTGTGGTCGGGAAAGATACTTTATACGGTTTCAATTTTCTTAAATTTACCAAGGATTGATTTGTGACCCAAGATATGATCTGTCCTGGAGAATGTTCCGTAAGCACTTGAATAGAAAATATATTCTGTTGTTTTTGGATGGAATGTCCTATAAATGTCATTTAAGTCCATCTTGTCTAATGTGTCATTTAAAGCTTGTGTTTCCTTATTTATTTTCATTTTGTATGATCTGTTCATTGGTGAAAGTGGGGTGTTAAAGTCCCCTACTATGATTGTTTTACTGTCGATTTCCCCTTTTATGGCTGTTAGCTTTTGCCTTATGTATTGAGGTGCTCCTATGTTGGGTGCATAAATATTTGTAATTGTTATATCTTCTTCTTGGATTGATCCCTTGATCATTATGTAGTGTCCTTCTTTGTCTCTTGTAATAGTCTTTAAAGTCTATTTTGTCTGATATGAGAATTGCTCGTCCAGCTTTCTTTTGATTTACACTTTCATGGAATATCTCTTCCGTCCCCTCACTTTCAGTCTGTATGTGTCCCTAGGTCTGCCGTGGGTCTCTTGTAGACAGCATATATACAGGTCTTGTTTTTCTATGCATTCAGCCAGTCTGTGTCTTTTGGTTGGAGCATTTAATCCATTTACATTTAAGGTAGTTATCGATATGTATGTTCCTATTACCATTTTCTTAATTGTTTTGGGTTTGTTATTGTAGGTCTTTTCCTTCTCTTGTGTTTCCTGCCTAGAGAAGTTCCTTTAGCACTTGTTGTAAAGCTCGTTTGGTGGTGCTGAAATCTCAGCTTTTGCTTGTCTGCACAGGTTTTAATTTCTCTGTCGAATCTGAATGAGATCCTTGCTGGGTAGAGTAATCTTGGTTGTAGGTTTTTCCCTTTCGTCACTTTAAATATGTCCTGTCACTCCCTTCTGGCTTGCAGAGTTTGTGCTGAAGGATCAGCTGTTAACCTTATGGGGATCCCATTGTATGTTATTTGTTGTTTTTCCCTTGCTGCTTTTAATATTTTTTCTTTGTATTTAATTTTTGGCAGTTTGATTAATATGTGTCTTGGCGTGTTCATCCTTGGATTTATCCTGTATGGGACTCTCTGTGCTTCCTGGACTTGATTGACTATTTCCTTTCCCATATTTGGGAAGTTTTCAAGTATAATCTCTTCTAATATTTTCTCAGTCCCTTTGTTTTTGTCTTCTTTTTCTGGGACCCCTATAATTCAAACGTTGGTGCATTTAATGTTGTCCCAGACGTCTCTGAGACTGTCCTCAATATTTTTCATTCTTTTTTCTTCATTCTGCTCTGTGGTAGTTATTTGCACTATTTTATCTTTCAGGTCACTTATCCGTTCTTCTGCCTCAGTTATTCTGCTGTTGATCCCTCCTAGAGAATTTTTAATTTCATTTATTGTGTTGTTCATCATTGCTTGTTTGCTCTTTAGTTCTTCTAGGTCCTTGTTAAACGTTTCTTGTATTTTCTCCATTCTATTTCCAAGATTTTGGATCATCTTTACTATCATTACTCTGAGTTCTTTTTCAGGTAGACTGCCTATTTCCTCTTCATTTGTTTGGTCTGGTGGGTTTTTACTTTGCTCCTTCATCTGCTGCGTTTTTCTCTTTCTTCTCATTTTGCTTAACTTACTGTGTTTGAGGTCTCCTTTTCGCAGGCTGCACGTTCGTAGTTCCTGTTGTTTTTGGTGTCTGCTCCCAGTGGCTAAGGTTGGTTCAGTGGGTTGTGTAGTCTTCCTGGTGGAGGGGAGTGGTCCCTTTCTTCTGGTGGATGAGGCTGGATCTTGTCTTTCTGGTGGGCAGGACCACGTCTGGTGGTGTGTTTTGGGGTGTCTGTGACCTTATTATGATTTTAGGCAGCCTCTCTGCTAATGGGTGGGGTTGTTTTCCTGTCTTGCTCGTTGTTTGGCATAGGGTGTCCAGTACTGCATCTTGCTGGTTGTTGAGTGGAGCTGGGTCTTAATGTTGAGATGGAGATCTCTGGGAGAGCTTTTGCCATTTGATATTACATGGAGCTGGGAGGTCTATGGTGGACCAATGCCCTGAACTCGGCTCTCCCATCTCAGAGGCACAGGCCTGACACCCAGCCGGAGCACTAAGACCCTGTCAGCCACACGGCTCAGAAGAAAAGGGAGAAATAAAGAAAGGGATAAAGAAAAAATAATAATAAAATAAAGTTATTAAAGTAAAAAGTAAAAACAAATATTAAGAATAAAAAAATTAAAAAGTAATAAAGAAAAGAAAAAGGAAAGAAAGCAACCAAACCAAAAAAAAATCTACCAATGATAACAAGCCCTAAATAAAAACTATACCAAAAAAAAAAAAAGGGACAGCCAGAACCCTAGGAGAAAGGGTAAAAGCAAAGCTATACAGACAAAATCACACAAAGAAGCATACACATACATGCTCACAAAAGGAGAAAAAGGGAAAAAATATATATACCTATATATTATAAAAAAAAAGGAAAGAGAACAACCAAATCAATAAACAACTCTACCAGTGATAATAAACTCTAAATACTAAACTGCGATAAACGTAAAACCAGAAGCAAATTAGATGCAGAAAGCAAACCCCACGTCTACAGTTGCTCCCAAAGTCCACCTCCTCAATTTGGGATGATTCGTTGTCTATTCATGTATTCCACAGATGCAGGGTACATCAAGTTGATTGTGGAGCTTTAATCCGCTGCTTCTGAGGCTGCTGGGAGAGATTTCCCTTTCTCTTCTTTGTTCGCACAGCTCCTGGGGTTCAGCTTTGGATTTGGCCCCTCCTCTGCGTGTAGGTCGCCGGAGGGCGTCTGCTCCCACTCAGACAGGATGGGGTTAAAGGAGCAGCTGATTCGGTGGCTCTGGCTCACTCAGGCCGGGGGGGAGGGAGGGGTATGGAGTGCACGGCGAGCCTGCGACGGCAGAGGCCGGCGTGACGTTGTACCAGCCTGAGGCGCACCATGCGTTCTCCCGGGGAAGTTGTCCCTGGATCCCGGGACCCTGGCAGTGGCAGGCTGCACAGGCTCCCGGAAGGGGGGTGTGGATAGTGACCTGTGCTCACACACAGGCTTCTTGGTGGCGGCAGCAGGAGCCTTAGCGTCTCATGCCCATCTCTGGGGTCCACGCTTTTAGCCCCGGCTCACGCCCGTGTCTGGGGCTCGTTCAGGCGGTGCTCTGAATCCCCTCTCCTCACACACCCTGAAACAATGGTCTCTTGCCTCTTTGGCAGCTCCAGACTTTTCCCCGGACTCCCTCCTGGCTAGCCGTGGCGCACTAGCCCCCTTAATAAGGCTGTGTTCATGCCATCAACTCCAGTCCTCTCCCTGGGTCTGACCAAAGCCCGAGCCTCAGCTCCCAGCCCCGCCCGGCCCAGCGGGTGAGCAGACAAGCCTCTCGGGCTGGTGAGTGCCGGTCGGCACCAATCCTCTGTGTGGGAATCTCTCCGCTTTACCCTCCGCACCCGTTGCTGTGCTCTCCTCCGTAGCTCCGAAGCTTCCCCCCACCCACCCCCCCGTCTCTGCCAGTGAAGGGGCTTCTTAGTGTGTGGAAACCTTTCCTCCTTCACAGCTCCCTCCCACTGGTGCAGGTCCCGTCCCTATTCTTTTGTCTCTGTTTTTTCTGTTTTCTTTTGCCCGACCCAGGTACCAGGGGGAGTTTCTTGCCTTTGGGCAAGTCTGAGGTCTTCTGCCAGCGTTCAGTAGGGGTTCTGTAGGAGTTGTTCCACATGTAGATGTATTTCTGATGTATTTGTGGGGAGGAAGGTGATCTGCACGTCTTACTCCTCTGCCATCTTGAAGGTCTCTCAAGAGTAATTATTTTAGAAGGCAAATAAACAAGTAAATCAATCAATCCTCCCACACTTCCCACATACATACAGATTAGCGCAGTCAGAGATTGGGACGACATAGAGACAAATTAGAGAACAAGGCTGAGGGTCTACGATATAAATTGAAAAACCGCAAAGTATAGAGCACTTTTGAAATGATTTTTTCAGATTACTTTGAAATAATTACAGGTTCACAGGAAGCTGCAAAAAGTCCCACGAACTCTTCACCCAGTTTCTCCCAGTGCATCTTGCATCGCTAGTACAATATCAAACCTAGGAACGTGACATTGGCACAACCTACAGGACTTAATTCATTAGTTTTACATGCAATTTGAGCACGTTTTGAAAGCAAAATTACATGGCTGTCGATAGACCTATTATGATTTAAGATACTTGAAAATTTAACATGAAGCTCTTATGAAAACCTGATATAAAGGTAAGGGAAAGGAGATATGTATACTATACTTAGAATTTATTAAAGGTATCTTTAGATACTAGTTGTCTTTTAAGCATTTGTAAACATACAGGTCTGCACTATAGTATAGTATAATCGAGACTCAACATTCCTTGTGATATAATCTGATACCGTATTTCTTGAATTGTACTAAAGAGTTTTGAAATACCTCAGTTTCTCCAGAATCACTTTGAGAGGCTTAGGGAGGTCAGTATCTGCTATCTTCTGTAATTATACTACTGTACTTAATTCAGAAGGCATCCTTGGAAGTCAAGGCAGTTTGTTTAAAATCCAAAACGAGAATATGGCTATGTGTAGTTAGAAATGGCAACACTTCCTTTTAGAAATCTTTTTGGGGCCTTGAGGTGGCTTGTTGGTAAACTAGCATCTAGAGCTTGGTCCCCAGCCAGATGCAGGACAAATATCTGGGCCCACACATACTGCTCCCTAAGCAGTCTGCTTGCTTCCTTCTGTTTGGGAGTCGCTGGGTTATCTTGGGTCGCCATGCTGATGCTTGTAGATCAGGACCCACAGAGTGGCACATTTTAGCATGGGAGCAGCTGACAGAGGCAATGCTGCTGGGAAACGGTGCTAGCATTTCTAACTATGTATGTGCTTTATCCAGGCTGCAGTTCAGGCAAAATTCTTACCTCAGTGTTGTTGGCCATATTTTCTTGGCTAGTTTTAGCAGAAATACCGTGCTAGATAGTATATCATTTCAGATAATTTTTTACAAACGAAGTTGTTACAATGTAATTGTCGATCTTAACGTCTCAACTTAGAAGGGGACATAGCCTGCTCCTGTGGGGTTTCACCTTTCAGGCAAATCATGGTGGGATTGATTTCAGGGGTGTGACGGGCGCCGGGATTGCCGTCAGCTAAACTTGCATTTTCACCCTCAGTTTTTGTTTTATTCTGATAGGGAGACTTGGCTGATTCTTTTTTCATTGTAGAATCTGGAGAAGTGAAAATTACCATGAAAAGGAAGGTAAGTCCTAAAAATCCATGAAATATGAGCAAGAAACATAATAGATTTTCCTTCTGATGTTTAGACTAAGGTTAACTTTTACTTTTCTTAAGCTGAGTCAAAGTTAATACTTTCCATCACCTTGTCAGGGTAAGTCAGAGGCGGAGGAGAACGGTGCAGTAGAAATCGCTCGGTGCTCTCGGGGACAGTACTTTGGAGAACTTGCTCTGGTAACTAACAAGCCCCGAGCTGCTTCCGCACACGCCATCGGGACCGTCAAATGTTTAGGTAGGACTCACGCAGCCCTGGGCATGCTTACCCTGGTTGAAATCATTCTGTCTGCATTGTACGTATTCATGTTGTACAGATTATCTTACTGGGTTCACAAGTTTTATGGTCCCCACAAAATACAACAAGTTTAGGATTCATTGCATTATAAAGTCGATTTGTAGAAGCCAACATTTTTCCTTTAAAATTTTTCACACACTTATAATTTTGTGTTCTTTTTTATAGGCATGAAATAACATTTTAGTATGTCATTAAAATAAGAATCCTGAGTACCAAGTTTTATATCGAATTTTTTAAATAAACAACATACACTGTGTTCCTCAAAAAAGGAAGGCTCAAACAGCATTTTTATAAGGTACACTAAGCTTTGAAGGGCAAGCTGGAATGTCTGTA